>NC_142439.1:65080625-65388750 GCF_059453495.1 Arachis ipaensis | reverse complement strand
AAGTAGTGAATCTTCCATGAAAGAAGAGGCTAAAACAATAACTGCTGAACTCAGTCCTGCAGAACAAATTACTGAATTCAATCAGCAATTAGATTTTCTAACAAAACAGCTGGCCGAATTCAAGGAGATACTACAAGACACAAGAATGGCTAACATGAATATGGAAGTATAGTTAAAGCAAACAGAACATCAGTTATTAAAATAAATAACAGAAGAGTGCCAAGTAGTTCAATTAAGAAGTGAGAAAACATTAAATACCTCACTTCAAAGCAGCAGGAAGCCAAGAAATGAACAAACTGCTACCCAAAATCCCTTTGATGACAGTAAGAGCCCAGAGAGGAATGATTCTGGCGCTCAAACACCAGAAAAGGGTAGAGAGCTGGCGCTGAATGCCCAACCCATGCTCAGTTCTGGCGTTCAAATGCCACAAACAGGCAAAGAGTTGGCGTTAAACGCCCAAGGGAAGCTTAGTTCTGGCGTTCAAACGCCAGAAACAGGTAAGGAATTGGCGTCCAACGCCAATCCAGCTTCCACCCCTGGCATTGAAACGCTAGTGAGGGATCAGACACACACAAGTGCTGATAACAACCCCTCTAAAAAGGCTTCTCTAACCACCTCTGTGGGAAATAAACCTGCAGCAACCAAGGTTGAAGAATACAAAGCCAAAATGCCTTATCCTCAAAAACTCTGCCAGGAGGAGCAGGATAGGCAATTTGCTCGCTTTGCAGACTATCTCAGGACTCTTGAAATAAAGATTCCGTTTGCAGAGGCACTTGAGCAAATACCATCTTATGCCAAGTTCATGAAAGAGATCTTGAGTCATAAGAAGGATTGGAGAGAAACTGAAAGAGTTCTCCTCACTGAGGAATGTAGTGCAGTCATTCTGAAAAGCTTCCCAGAAAAGCTTAAAGATCCTGGGAGCTTTATGATACCATGTATATTAGAGGGTGATTGCACCAAGACAGCTTTATGTGATATTGGGGCAAGCATCAACCTAATACCTGCATCCACTATCAGAAAGCTTGGTTTAACTGAAGAAGTCAAACCAACTTGGATATGTCTCCAACTTGCTGATGGCTCCATTAAATACCCATCAGGCGTGATTGAAGACATGATTGTCAGGGTTTGGCCATTCGCCTTTCCCACTGACTTTGTAGTGCTGGAAATGGAGGAGCACAAGAGTGCTACTCTCATTCTAGGAAGACCTTTCCTAGCAATGGGACGAACTCTCATTGATGTCCAAAAGGGGGAAGTAACCCTGAGAGTCAATGAGGATGAGTTCAAGTTGAATGCTGTCAAAGCCATGCAGCATCCAGACACACCAAAAGACTGCATGAAAGTTGATCTTATTGACTCTTTAGTAGAGGAGATCAGCATGGCTGAGAGTCTCGAATCAGAGCTGGAAGACATCTTTAAAGATGTTCAGCCTGATCTGGAGGATTCAGAGGAATTGAAAAAGCCTCTGAAACTTCCTCAGGAAGAGGAAAAACCTCCTAAACCCAAGCTCAAACCATTACCATTATCCCTGAAATATGCATTTCTAGGAGAAGGTAACACTTTTCCAGTGATCATAAGCTCTGCTTTAAATCCACAGGAAGAGGAAGCACTAATTCAAGTGCTAAGGACACACAAGACAGCTCTTGGGTGGTCCATAAGTGACCTTAAGGGCATAAGCCCAGCTAGATGCATGCACAAGATCCTATTGGAGGATGATGCTAAGCCAGTGGTTCAACCACAGAGGCGGCTAAATCCAGCCATGAAGAAAGTGGTGCAGAAAGAGGTCACTAAGTTACTGGAGGCTGGGATTATTTATCCTATTTCTGATAGCCCCTGGGTGAGCCCTGTCCAAGTTGTCCCCAAAAAGGGAGGCATGACAGTGGTTCATAATGAAAAAAATGAACTGGTTCCTACAAGAACAGTTACAGGGTGGTGCATGTGTATTGACTACAGAAGGCTCAATACAGCCACCAGAAAGGATCATTTTCCTTTATCATTCATAGACCAGATGCTAGAAAGACTAGCAGGTCATGATTATTACTACTTTTTGGATGGCTATTCAGGCTACAACCAAATTGCAGTAGATCCCCAGGATCAAGAGAAAACAGCATTTACATGTCTATCTGGAGTATTTGCCTACAGAAGGATGCCATTTGGGCTGTGTAATGCACCTGCAACCTTTTAGAGATGCATGCTCTCTATTTTCTCTGATATGGTGGAAAAATTTCTGGAAGTCTTCATGGATGACTTCTCAGTATATGGAGACTCATTCAGCTCCTGTCTTGATCACCTGACACTGGTTCTGAAAAGATGCCAAGAGACTAACCTAGTTTTAAACTGGGAAAAATGTCACTTTATGGTGACTGAAGGGATTGTCCTTGGGCATAAGATTTTGAACAAAGGATTAGAGGTGGATCAAGCTAAGGTAGGGGTAATTGAAAAATTACCACCACCTGCCAATGTTAAGGCAATCAGAAGCTTTCTGGGGCATGCAGGATTCTATCGGAGGTTTATAAAGGATTTTTCAAAAATTGCAAAATCTCTAAGCAACCTGCTAGCTGCTGACACGCCATTTGTGTTTAACACAGAGTGTCTGCAGGCGTTTGAAACTCTGAAAGCTAAGCTGGTCACAGCATCAGTTATTTCTATACTAGACTGGACATTACCATTCGAACTAATGTGTGATGCCAGTGACCATGCTATTGGTGCAGTATTGGGGCAGAGGCATGACAAGCTTCTGCATGTCATTTATTATGCTAGCCGTGTTTTAAATGATGCCCAGAAAAATTACACAACCACAGAAAAAGAATTGCTTGCAGTGGTTTATTCCATTGACAAGTTTAGATCATACTTAGTAGGATCAAAAGTGATTGTGTATACTGACCATGCTGCTCTTAAATATCTACTTACAAAGTAGGATTCAAAACCCAGGCTCATAAGATGGGTATTGCTTCTGCAAGAGTTTGATATAGAAATAAGAGACAGAAAAGGGACAGAAAACCAAGTGGCAGACCATCTGTCTCGGATAGAGCCAGTAGAAGGGGTGTCCTTTCCCTCTATTGAGATCTCTGAAACCTTTCCTAATGAGCATTTGTTCGCCATTCAGAAAACGCCATGGTTTGCAGATATTGCAAACTATAAAGCTGCAAGGTTCATACCCAAGGAGTACAGCAGGCAACAAAAGAAAAAATTAATCACTGATGCAAAGTACTACTTAATGGGATGAACCCTATCTCTTTAAGAGATGTGCAGACAGAATAATCCAAAGGTGTGTGCCAAGAGAAGAAGCACAGAAGATCTTATGCTATTACCATGGGTCACAATATGGAGGCCATTTCGGAGGTGAGCGAATAGCCACCAAGGTCCTTCACTGTGGCTTCTACTGGCCTACCCTCTATAAAGATTCCCGAGAGTTTGTACGTAACAGTGACAGTTGCCAGAGAGCTGGTAATCTGCCTCATGGTTATGCCATGCCTCAACAAGGAATCTTGGAGATTGAGTTGTTTGATGTATGGGGCATTGACTTCATGGGGCCTTTCCCACCATCATACTCAAACACTTATATTCTGGTTGCAGTCGACTATGTATCCAAATGGGTAGAGGCCATTGCCACACCCACTAATGATACTAAGACAGTGCTGAAGTTCCTCCAGAAACATATCTTCAGCAGGTTTGGTGTCCCTAGAGCACTAATTAGTGATGAAGGCACTCACTTCTGCAATAAACAGCTTTACTCTGCTATGGTCTGGTATGCAATTAGCCACAAGGTGGCAACTCTATATCATCCACAGACAAATAGGCAAGCTGAAGTCTCTAATAGAGAACTAAAAAGAATCCTGGAACGGACTGTAAGTACCCGTAGAAAGGATTGGGCGAGAAGCTTGGATGATGCTCTGTGGGCTTACAGAACAGCATTCAAGACTCCTATAGGGACCTCTCCATACCAGCTTGTGTATGGTAAGGCCTGTCATCTGCACGTGAAACTGGAACATAAGGCCTACTGGGCAATCAGATTCCTAAACTTTGATGCCAATTTAGCCAGAGAAAAAAGATTGCTCCAGCTAAATGAGTTAGAGGAATTCAGACTCACTGCTTTCGAAAATGCCAAGCTTTACAAAGAGAAAGCAAAAAGGTGGCATGACAGAAAGCTATCATCTAGAGTCTTTGAACCAGGACAGAAGGTTCTACTATTTAACTCTAGGCTCAGGCTATTCCCCAAGAAACTGTAATCTCGGTGGAGGGGGCCATATGTGATTACAAGTGTGTCACCATATGGCTATGTAGAGCTTCAAGACATTGATTCTAATAAGAAATTCATTGTTAATGGACAGCGAATTAAGCATTATCTTGAAGGCAATGTTGAGCAAGAGTGCTCAAGGCTGAGGTTAGATTAAAAGCTCAGTAAGGTCCAGCTAAAGACAATAAAGAAGCGCTTGCTGGAAGGCAACCCAGCCACTAGCAAAACTTTTTCTTATTTATTTTTTATTTTATTATACAGGTTTAATATAAATAATCTTCAAGGTAAAGAATCAAGTGCATAAGTTCACAGGGTTGCAGAAGGATTCAGAATACAAAACAGCAAAAAGAAGCTCACTGGTGCGAAAAAGCCAGTAAGAGCTGTTTTGGGCGTTAAACGCCCAAAAGGAGCATCTATTGGGCATTTAACGCCAGTAGAGACAGCCATCTGGGCGTTAAATGCCAGAAAGAAGCAGCTTCTGGGCGTTTAACGCCAGATTTACAGCATCCTAGGCGTTCAGAAAAATGCCCAGTGACAAAGGAGTTTTTGGCGTTTAACGTCAGCTAGAAGCAACAGCTGGACGTTAAACGCCTAGACCAAGCACCAATTGGGCGTTAAACGCCCAAAACATGCAGCAGTTGGGCGCTTAACGCCAGGATTGTGGGGAGTAGGTAATTTCGTTTTCTCTTCAAATTTTTTCCATTTTTCATGTTTCAATTCATGATTTCTTGCATAAACATATTACAAATCCTAATTTTTCAAATCCTTTTTCAAAGATATCAAATGTATCTTAATTCTAAACATAAACTTTTTTTTAAAAATCCTCTTCAACCTCTTTTCAAATCTTTTTCAAAACAAATCTATCTCTTTTCCTTCTCAAATTTTTTTAACTCATCAATATCTTTTTCAAATCTTCACAATATCTTTTTCCAAACAAAGCTATCTTTTTCAAATATCTTTCAATTTATTAATATCTTTTAAATTTTAAAGTGCATCCTTTTTCTATCATACTTATCTTTTCCAAATCATATCTTCTATCGTATCTTCTTCAAAATTTTCGAAACCCACCCCCCCTTCCCTTTAAATCCTAGTTCGGCCTCCCCCCCCACCTTCACAATTCGGACTTGGCTCTCCTCATATCCCTCTTCCTTCCTTTCTTTTGCTTGAGGACAAGCAAACCTCTAAGTTTGGTGTGTTTATCCGTGATCACTAAGCCAATACCCACTAAGATCATGGCCCCTAAGGGAAAACAAACCAACTCAAGAGGCAAGAAAGAAAATATTCCAAAACCACTTTGGAATCAAGGGAAGTTCTTAACCAAAGAACATTCAGACCATTACTACAAAATAATGGGTCTAAGGTCAGTGATCCCGAAAGTTAAATTCGATCTGAAAGAAGACGAATATCCGGAGATCCAAGAGCAAATTCGAAACAGGAGCTGGGAAGTCGTAGCTAATCCTGAAACAAAGGTGGGAAGAAACATGGTTCAGGAATTCTACCCAAATCTGTGGCAGACGGACAGGCAGAGAATAGCTGGAACCGCATTCTATGACTATAGAACTCTGGTTAGAGGGAAGATTGTTCACACCCACCCTGATAAAATAAGGGAGATCTTCAAGCTGCCTCAACTGCAAGATGACCCAGACTCCTTTAATAGGAGAATGATGAGATCAAACCTGAGCTTGGACAAAATTCTAGAGGACATATGCCTCCCTGGAGCCAAATGTACAACCAACACAAAGGGTGCCCTAAACCAACTCAAAAGAGGAGATCTCAAACCAGTCGCCAGAGGCTGGCTGGACTTCATTGGGCGCTCTATACTGCCCACTAGCAACCGCTCTAAGGTCACCATCAGAAGAACAGTGATGATTCATTGCATTAGGCTGAAAAAAGAAGTGGAAGTTCATTAGCTGATTGCTTGTGAGCTTTACAAAATTGCAAACCAAAATTCCAAAGATTCCAGATTGGCTTATCCAAGCTTGGTCTCTCTGTTATGTAAAGATGCTGGGGTAAAAATGGGAGTAGATGAGTATATCTCAGTTGAGCAACCAATCACCAAAAAGTCTATAGAAGGACAACAAGTGCATGACGACCCCATCAAGAGGAGAGCACAGGAGTTCCTCCCGGAAATCCCTCAAATTGAATACTGGGAGCGCCTAGAAGCATCTGTCACCAAGTTGCAAGAAGCTGTGGATCAACTAAAAGAAGAACAGCAAAATCAAAACAGCATGCTCTGTAAACTGCTTAGAGAATAAGAAGAGCAAGGGCGTGAACTGAAGGAACTGAAGCGCCAGAAGCTATCTTTTGAAGGGCCAAGCACTCCACAGACTAAAGAGGCATCCACCTCCCAAATTCAAGGTTGTTGAGTTCTAATCTTAGCCTTAAGTCTGTGATAATTATTCTTATTAGAAATTTACCTTAGAAGTCATATATGAGTAGTAGTAATTAGTATCTCTATTTTAATTTTATCTCCAATTAAGCTATAATTTATTTTTCTCATCATCATCAAACATGAATAAAATAGCAGATTTTTAGAATAAGGAGGCAATATTTTTTTTTTTGAGTTTTTAATAAGGAAAATTCTAATTATTTATATGTGGTGGCAATGCTTTTGTCTTCTGAATGAATTCCTGAATAATGCATGTTTTTGATATTGAATTTTATGAATGTTAGATATGTTGGCTCTTGAAAGAATGATGAAAAGGAAAAATGTTATTTGATAATCTGAAAAATCATAAAATTGATTCTTGAAGCAAGAAAAAGCAGTGAAGAACAAAGCTTGCAGAAAAAAATGGCAAAAAAAAAAGAAAGAAAGAAAAAAAGAAAAAGCAAGCAAAAAAAAGCCAATAGCCCTTAAAACCAAAAGGCAAGGGTAATAAAAAGGATCCAAGGCTTTGAGCATCAGTGGATAGGAGGGCCTAAAGGAATAAAATCCTGGCCTAAGTGGCTAAACCAAGCTGTCCCTAATCATGTGCTTGTGGCGTGAAGGTGTCAAGTGAAAACTTGAGACTGAGCGGTTAACGTCAAGGTCCAAAGCAAAAAAAAAAAAAAGAGTGTGCTTAAGAACCCTGGACACCTCTAATTGGGGACTTTAGCAAAGCTGAGTCACAATCTGAAAAGGTTCACCCAGTTATGTGTCTGTGGCATTTATGTATCCGGTGGTAATACTGGAAAACAAAGTGCTTAGGGCCACGGCCAAGACTCATAAAGTAGCTGTGTTCAAGAATCAACACACTGAACTAGGAGAATCAATAATACTATCTGAATTCTAAGTTCCTATAGATACCAATCATTCTGAACTTCAATGGATAAAGTGAGATGCCAAAACTATTGAAGAGGCAAAATGGTGCCAGACTGGGCGTTTAACGCCCATTCTGCTACCCTTACTGTCGTTTAAATGCCAGTAAGTTTCTCCTCCAGGGTGTTCTATTTTTAATACTGTTTTTCCTTCTGTTTTTGCTTTTTCAATTGTTTTTTTGTGACTTCACATGATTATCAACCTACAGAAAACATAAAATAACAAAAGAAAATAGAAATTTAACATAGATAATTAAAGATTGGGTTGCCTCCCAACAAGCGCTTCTTTAATGTCAATAGCTTGACAGTGGGCTCTCATGGAGCCTCACAGATGTTTAGAGTAATGTTGGAACCTCTCAACACCAAACTTTAGAGTTTGAATGTGGGGGTTCAACACCAAACTTAAAGTTTGGTTGTGGCCTCCCAACACCAAACTTAGAGTTTGACTGTGGGGGCTCTGTTTGTCTCTGTATTGAGAGACGCTCTTCATGCTTCCTCTCTATGGTTACAGAGGGATATCCTTGAGCTTTAAACACAAGGGAGTCTTCATTCACTTGAATGATCAATTCTCCTCTGTCAACATCAATTACAGCTTTTGCTGTGGCTAGGAAGGGTCTGCCAAGGATGATGGATTCATCCATACACTTCCCAGTCTCTAGGATTATGAAATCAACAGGGATGTAGTGGCCTTCAACCTTTACCAAGACATCCTCTACAAGTCTATAAGCCTGTTTCTTTGAATTGTCTGCCATCTCCAGTGAGATTCTTGCAGCTTGTACCTCAATGATCCCTAGCTTCTCCATTACAGAGAGAGGCATGAGGTTTATGCTTGACCCTAGGTCACACAGAGCCTTCTCAAAAGTCATGGTGCCTGTGGTACAAGGTATTAAGAACTTTCCAGGATCTTGTCTTTTCAGAGGTAATTTCTGCCTAGTCAAGTCATCCAGTTCTTTAGTGAGCAATGGAGGTTCATTCTCCCAAGTCTCATTAACAAATAACTTGGCATTTAACTTCATGGTTGCTCCAAGGTACTTAGCAACTTGCTCTTCAGTAACATCTTCATCCTCTTCAGAGGAAGAATACTCATCAGAGCTCATGAATGGCAGGAGTAAATTCAATGGAATCTCTATGGTCTCTGTGTGAGCCTCAGATTCCCATGGTTTCTCATCAGAGAATTCCATGGAAGCCGGTGAACGTCCATTGAGGTCTTCCTTAGTGGAGATCACTGCCTCTTCCTCCTCTCCAGGTTCGGCCATGTGAGACGTGTTTATGGCCTTGCACTCTCTCTTTGGATTCTCTTCTGTATTGCTTGGGAGAGTACTAGGAGGGAGTTCAGTAACTTTCTTACTCAGCTTACCCACTTGTGCCTCCAAATTTCTAATGGAGGACCTTGTTTCAGTCATAAAACTTTGAGTGGTTTTAATTAGATCAGAGACTATAGTTGCTAAGTCAGAGTGGCTCTGCTTAGAATCCTCTGTCTGTTGCTGAGAAGATGATGGAAAAGGCTTGCTGTTGCTAAATCTGTTTCTTCCACCATTATTGTTATTGAAGCCTTGTTGAGGCCTCTGTTGGTCCTTCCATGAGAGATTTGGATGATTTCTCCATGAAGGATTATAGGTGTTTCCATAGGAATCTCCCATGTAATTCACCTCTTCCATTGCTGGGTTCTCAGGATCATAAGCTTCTTCTTCAGGGGAAGCTTCCTTAGTACTGCCTGGTGCAACTTGCATTCCAGACAGACTTTAAAAAATCATATTGACTTGCTGAGTCTATATTTTATTCTGAGCCAGTATGGCATTTAGAGTATCAATATCAAGAACTCCTTTCTTCTGATTTATCCCATTATTCACATGGTTCCTTTCAGAAGTGTACATGAATTGGTTATTTACAACCATCTCAATGAGTTCCTGAGCTTCTGTAGGCGTCTTCTTCAGATGAAGAGATCCTCCAGCAGAGCTGTCCAATGACATCTTGGACAGTTCAGACAGACCATCATAGAAGATACCTATGATGCTCCATTCAGAAAGCATGTCAGAAGGACACCTTCTGATCAATTGCTTGTATCTTTCCCAAGCTTTATAGAGGGATTCTCCTTCCTTCTGTCTGAAGATTTGGACTTCCACTCTAAGCTTGCTCAATTTTTGAGGTGGAAAGAACTTTGCCAAGAAGGCATTGACTAGCTTTTCCCAAGAGTTCAGGCTTTCTTTGGGTTGTGAATCCAACCATGTTCTAGCTCTGTCTCTTACAGCAAAGGGAAAAAGCATAAGTCTATAGACCTCAGGATCAACCCCATTGGTCTTGACAGTGTCACAGATTTGCAAGAATTCAGCTAAGAACTGATGAGGATCTTCCAATGGAAGTCCATGAAACTTGCAATTCTGTTGCATCAGAGAAACTAATTGAGGCTTAAGCTCAAAGTTGTTTGCTCCAATGACAGGGATTGAGATGCTTCTCCCATAGAAGTCAAGAGTAGGTGCAGTAAAGTCACCAAGCACCTTCCTTGCGTTGTTGGCATTGTTGTTGTTTTTGGCTGCCATGTCTTCTTCTTATTTGAAAAGCTCTGTTAGGTCCTCTATAGAGAGTTGTACTTTAGCTTCCCTTAGCTTTCTCTTCAAGGTCCTTTCAGGGTCAGGATCAGCTTCAACAAGAATGCCCTTGTCCTTGCTCCTGCTCATATGAAAAGAGAGAAGAAAAAAATATGGAATCCTCTATGATACAGTATAGAGATTCCTTGAGGTGTCAGAGGAAATAGAAGGAGGAGGTAGAGAAGAGAGAATTCGAACTTATCAAGGGAGATAGAGTTCGAATTGCTCATTGAGGAGGGGTGCTAGTCCTTAAATAGAAGAGTGTGAAAAGAGGGGAAGAATTTTTGAAAATAAATTAAAAATATTTTGAAAAAAAAATTAAAAGAAATTTGAAAATTTGATTGATGATTTTCCAAAACTAAGATTGGGAAAGAAATTAAGTGATTTTTGAAAGATTTCAAAATTAGAAATAAAAAAGATATGATTGAGACTTAATTTTGAAAAAGATGTGATTGAAAAGATATGATTGAGAAGATATGATTGAAAATCAAAATAGAAAAAAAAGGAAAGTTTTAAAATTAAAGCTGATTACTTGACTAACAAGAAATTAGAAGATATGATTCTAGAATTTAAAATTTGATCCTTTCTTAATAGGCAAGTAACAACTTGAAAATTTTGAATTAAATCACTAATTGTAGCAAGGATTTTCGAAAATAGTAATAAATAAAAAAATTGAAAAGAAATTGATTTTGAAAAGATATGATTTGAAAAAGATTTGATTTTGAAAAATTATGAAAATTTGAAAAAAATTTGAATTAAAAACAAAATCTTCCCTCTTATGTCATCCTGGCGTTAAACACCCAGAATGTCATCCATTCTGGCGTTTAACGCCTAAAATCCTACCTTTTTGGGCGTTTAACGCCCAGCCAGGTATCCTGGCTGGCGTTTAAACACCAGTTTTTCTTCTTCACCGGGCGTTTTGAACGCCCATCTTTTTCTGTGTAATTCCTCTGTTGCATGTTCTGAATCTTCAATTTTCTGTATTATTGACTTGAAAAGACATAATTTTGAAAAATTTTTGGATTTTTAATGATGAGGAACAATCAAAATGCAATTAAACACGGAAAACTAAGATCAAATACATAATGCATGCAAGGCACCAAACTTAAAAGTTTGTATACTAAGGACTATAACAATTTGAAAAATGCATGTGAGAAACAACTAAACACACAAAACAAGAGAATTTAAAGATTAGAGCAAGGAAATCATCAAGAACATCTTGAAGATCAATGACGAACATAATGCATGTATTTGAAAAATGCAAGAAGAATAGAAACATGTAATTGACACCAAACTTAAAAATTAGACACTAGACTCAAACAAAAGACATAAAAATATTTTTGATTTTATGATTTTATAAATTTTTTGTCATTTTTCGAAAATTATATGGAAAAGAGAATAAAGAGATTCAAAACTTTTAATAAGAATTCCAGGAATCATGCAATGTTAGTCTAAAGCTTCAGTCTAAAAAGATTAGACATGGTTAGCCAAGCTTCAGCAGGACATTACATTCAGCAGCTAAATTGATGAGAATCAATCAGCTTTTGTGATGATAAGAACATCACCTTGAAACTCTAGAATTCATTCTTAAAAATTCTGAAAAATAAAAAGAAAAGTACCTAATCTAAGCAACAAGATGAACCGTCAGTTGTCCAAACTCGAACAATCCCCGGCAATGGCGCCAAAAACTTGGTGCACGAAATTGTGATCATCAACAATGGCGCCAAAGACTTGGAGCTCTCAAACGTGAATCACACTTTGTCACAATTCCGCACAACTAACCAGCAAGTGCACTGGGTCATCCAAGTAATACCTTACGTGAGTAAGGGTCGATCCCACGGAGACTGTCGGCTTGAAGCAAGCTATGGTCATGTAAATCTCAGTCAGGCAGATTCAAATGGTTATGGAGGATTGATAATTAAAGATAAATAAAACATAAAATAAAGATAGAGATAGAGATACTTATGTAATTCTTTGGTAGGAATTTCAGATAAGCTTATGAAGATGCTTTGTTCCTCCTGAACCTCTGCTTTCCTATTGCCTTCTTCCAATCATTCATACTCCTTTCCATGGCAAGCTTTATGTTGGGCATCACCGTTGTCAATGACTACTTCCCGTTCTCTCAGTGAAAATGTTCTACGCACGCTGTCACCGTACGGCTAATCATCTGTCGGTTCTCGATCATGTTGGAATAGGATCCATTGATCCTTTTGCGTCTGTCACACGCCCAACACTCGCGAGTTTGAAGCTCGTCACAGTCATCCCTTCCTAGATCCTACTCAGAATACCATAGACAAGGTTTAGACGTTCCGGATCTCAGGAATGGCCGCCAATAATTCTAGCCTATACCACGAAGGTTCTAATCTTAGATTAGAAATCCAAGAGATACACATTCAAGCTTGTTTGCATGTAGAACGGAAGTGGTTGTCAGACACGCGTTCATAGGTGAGAATGGTGATGAGTGTCACATAATCATTACATTCATCATGTTCTTGGGTGGGAATGAATATCTTGGAGAAGAAATAGACTTGAGTTGAATAGAAAAACAACAGTACTTTGCATTAATTCATGAAGAACAGCAGAGCTCCACACCTTAATCTATGGTGTGTAGAAACTCCACCGTTGAAAATACATAAGAACAAGGTCTAGGCATGGCCGTGAGGCCAGCCTCCAAAAGCATCTAAGATAGCATAAGACTTATCAAAGATGAAAATACAATAGTAAAAGGTCCTATTTATAGAGAACTAGTAGCCTAGGGTTTACAGAAATAAGTAATTAATGCAGAAATCTTCTTCCAGGCCCACTTGGTGTGTGCTTGGACTGAGCATTGAAGCTTCCATGTGTAGAGACTTTTCTTGGAGTTAAACGCCAGCTTTTGTGCCAATTTGGGCGTTTAACTTCAGCTTTTGTGCCAGTTCTGGCGTTTTGACGCCAGAATTCTTAAGCTGACTTGGAACGCCGGTTTGGGCCATAAAATCTTGGGCAAAGTATGAACTATTATATATTGCTGGAAAGCCCAGGATGTCGACTTTCCAACGCAATTGAAAGCGCACGAATTGGGCTTCTGTAGCTCCAGAAAATCTACTTCGAGTGCAGGGAGGTCAGAATCCAACAGCATCTGCAGTCCTTTTTCAGCCTCTGAATCAGATTTTGCTCAGGTCCCTCAATTTCAGCCAGAAAATACCTGAAATCACAGAAAAATACACAAACACATAGTAAAGTCCAGAAATATGATTTTTATTTAAAAACTAATAAAAACATAATAAAAACTAACTAAAATATACTAAAAACATACTAAAAACAATGCAAAAAAGCGTATAAATTATCTGCTCATCAGACGGATCTTAGCTGGTTAAGAGCTATACGTGCAATGCTATTCTCTTATTTGAAATCTCTTCATTGGTTAACTTCTGCCACGCATCTATATTTAGCGCCATTGCCAGGGAGTTGCAATAGTGTGCTAGATTATTAATTAGTGTACATATTTCTATTTTTATTTGCATATTTTATTTTTATCTCTGTTACCATGAGCTTCATGTCTTTCTCATTGAATGACGCGTTCATTGCCTGATCCGAGTTTAGTCCCATTTGATCCTGAAATTGAAAGAACTCTTTCACATATTAGACGAACTCAACGTCGGTTAGCCTCTGAGGGTGGTGAAGTGATTATTATCGATTCACCAATCTCATCTGAGGGCGAATCTGAACCGCCATCTGAGAGCGAGACAAGCTCATTTACTACTGAGTCAATTGATTCACGTGCAGGTAACATGGCAGCACCTAGGAGGATTACTCTCCAGGAGGCAGGAGCCCCAGATTTTACACTGCAACCATATCAAGTGCATCATCCAACTCTGGCTGCAGATTTTGAACTAAAGACTACACTAATCAACTTGATGCCGAAGTTTCATGGCTTACCTGCTCAAGAGCCCATCAAGCACCTTAGGGATTTCCAGACAGCCTGTTCTACTGTTAGGCGTCATGGTGCAGATGAAACTTCTATTCTGTTAACTACCTTCCCATTTTCTCTTGAGGGAAAGGCAAGAGAATGGTACTATACTCAACCAGAAGCGACTGTTACTAACTGGGATATGCTTAGAAGAGAATTTTTGGAAAAATACTTTCCAGCTGAAGTTACCGATAGATTGAGGAAAGAGATTTCAATGATTATTCAAGGCAAATCCGAGACTCTCTACGAATATTGGGAGCACTTCAACAATCTCCTGGACGCATGTCCCCATCACATGATTGATAGACTAGAATTGATCAGCTACATCACTCAAGGCATGAACCCCCAGGATAAGACTACAATGGAAGGTGCTAGTAATGGTTCTTTGAAAAGTACAAAACCGCTGATGAAGCATGACAGCTGATCAGCGACTTAGCTGAGTCCACTAGGAATCACAGACAGAGGCGCAACTATCCCAAGGCTGTTGCCGAAGTTTCTTCTAGCATTGAAACTACTGCTCTCACACAGAGTATATGTGAAATGACCAACCTACTGAAACAAATGCAGTTGAATCAACAACAAGCACAACAAGCTCAGCCTCTCCCACCACAGCAAAGCCAACAGTTGGTCCCACAAAGAGTATGCGGGATCTGTGCTGATTATAGTCATTATACTGATGAATATCCGCAGCTCCAACAGGAAGACAACACTGTGGCAGCCACTCACAACTTCTATGACCGCCCGAATCAAAGATACAATCAACAAGGTGGCAACTACAACCAAGTTGGCAACCACAACCAAGGTGGCAACTATAACCATGGATGGCAGGACAACTCCAATCAAGGCTGGAAAGATACTTCTAACCCTGGCTAGAGGGACAACTATAACAGAGGAGGCAGAGACAATAATGGAAACCAAAGGTGGAATAACAATAACAACAACAGACAGCAGAATCAGAACCAACCTTACAGAGCACCTCACCTAAGACAATCACAAGGAACCCAGCACAACCAACAATAAGTTCCTCAGATCACTTATTCTAATTCCTCATCAAATGACGAGATGCTCCATTCTCTTGCACAAGGACAACATGACATGTAGGCACAGCTGAACTCTAGTCTGAATGGCTTGACTGCCACTTTACAATCTCTCGTCTCCCGGATGGATTCATCACTTAATTCCACACATCAACCTTCAAGCTCCAGTGGAATACCTTCTCAACCACTACCTAATCCCAAAGGTGGCATCAATGCCATCACTTTGAAGTTCGGAACCACATTACAGGAGAGGAACCATGAGGAGCCAAGCCCACCAGAACACATGCCAGCAGAGGATGTGGTGGAAATGGAAGATGCTGAAGAGGAAGAGGACGTACAAGACATAGTTGAAGAAGAAGAAGTTCAACCACAGAATGAAGCACCAAGGGATACAGAAGCTACAAATCGCGCCCTACCTATCCCATTTCCACAGCTTGCAAGGAAGCCCAAAAAGCAGATGAAACTTGATCCCAAAATGGTAGAAATATTCAAAAAGGTCGAGGTAACTGATGAGCGGATAATTTATACGCTTTTTGGCATTATTTTTAGTATGTTTTTAGTATATTTTAGTTAGTTTTTATTATGTTTTTATTCAAAAATCACATTTCTGTACTTTACTATGAGTTTGTGTGTTTTTTGTGATTTCAGGTATTTTCTGGCTGAAATTGAGGGACCTGAACTGGCACAAAAGCTGGCGTTTAACTCGAAGAAAAGTCTCTACATTTGAAAACTTCAATGCTCAGCCCAAGCACACACCAAGTGGGCCCGGAAGTGGATTCTGCATCATTTACTCATTTCTGTAAACCCTAGGCTACTAGTTTTCTATAAATAGGACCTTTTGCTATTGTATTTACAGACCTCATGACACTTTACACGTTTCATATTGTATCTTTGATGGCATGAGTCTCTAAACTCCATGGTTAGGGGTGAGGAGCTCTACTGTGTCTCGATAAATTAATGCAATTATTACTGTTTTCCATTCTATAACGCTTGTTTCTATTCTAAGATATTCACTCGCACTTCAACTTGATGAATGTGATGATCCGTGACACTCATCATTATTCTCACCTATGAACGCGTGCCTGACAACCACCTCTATTCTATCTGCAATAGCTTGAGTGCATATCTCTTGGGTTTCTAATCTAAGATTAGGACCTTCGTGGTATAGGCTAGAATTCTTGGCAGCCATTCCTAAGATCCGGAAAGTCTAAACCTTGTCTGTGGTATTCCGAGTAGGATCTGGGAAGGGATGACTATGACGAGCTTCAAACTCATGAGTGTTGGGCGTAGTGACAGACGCAAAAGGATCAATGGATCCTATTCCAACATAAGTGAGAACCGACCGATGATTAGCCATGCGGTGACAGCACATTTGGACCATTTTCACTGAGAAGACGGATGGTAGCCATTGACAACGGTGATCCACCAACATACAGCTTGCCATGGAAGGAGCCTTGCGTGCATGAAGAAGAAGACAGTAGGAAAGCAGAGATTCAGAAGATAGAGCATCTCCAAAACCTCAACCTGTTCTCCATTACTGCAAAACAAGTATTTATTTCATGAACTTTTACTTTTTACGATTAAATCTCAGAATTATTGATATCCTAACTAAGAGTTACAAGAGAAGCATAGCTTGCTTCACACCGACAATCTCCGTGGGATCGACCCTTACTCATGTAAGGTATTACTTGGACGACCCAGTGCACTTGCTGGTTAGTTGTGCGGAATTACAAAAGTGTGATTGTGATTTCATGCACCAAGTTTTTGGCGCCGTTGCCGGGGATTGTTCGAGTTTGGACAACTGACGATTTATCTCGTTGCTTAGATTAGGAATAATTTATTTTCGTTGGTTTAGAGTCACTAAATTTGAGTCTTTTATTTGAGTTTAGTTTCATATTTTAAGTTTGGTATGAATTGCATGCTTTTATTTTCTTTCAATTTTTCGAATTTGCATGTTCTTAGTTCTTTCTTGATCTTTCAAAATTCTATGTTTGGTGTCTTTTTTGTGTTTTCTTTTAAAATTTTGAAATTTGTGTTTGATTTTCTAAAAAAAATTTAACTTTGATGTCCCTTGTGCTTTTATTTACTTAAAAATTTTTCAAAAATTTGTTCTTGGTGTTCATCTTGATCTTGAAAGTGTTCTTGGTGTTTATCTTGACATTCAAAGTTTTCTTGTTTGTTCTCTTTGTTTTGATCTAAAATTTCTAAGTTTAGTGTCATTTTGTTGTTTTTCTCTTTCCTCATTAAAATTCAAAAATTAAAAAAATATCTTTTCCTTATTTTACTCATAATTTCGAAAATTTGTATTAAATTAGTCACAGATTTTCAAAATCATATCCTTTTTTTAGTCAAGTCAAAATTCTAATTTCAAAAATTGATCTTTTCAAATCTTTTTCAAAAATCAAATCTTTTTAATTTCTTCAATCATATCTTTTCAATCATATTTTTTTTTAATAAGTTGCAATCATATCTTCTCAATCATATCTTTTTTTCAAAATAATTTTCAATCATATCTTTCTAATTGCTAATTCCAAAATCTTTTTAATTAATTAATTAATTTAGTTTTTAATTTGCTTTTATTTAATTTTCTTCTAATTTTCGAAACTTTTATTTTATCTTCCATTTATTTTGTTTTATTTTATTTGGTTACTTTTAAGTAAATAAAATAAAAAAATTTAAAAATATAATTTATTTGCAATTAATATCAATTCCTTTTTTTCCATCATGGACATAAGTGGAAATGAACAGTCCAGAAGGACTCTGGGGTCATATGCTACCCCCATTACAGCTGCATATGGGAGTAGCATCTGTATACCTCCCATCAAAGCAAGCAGTTTTGAGCTAAATCCTCAGCTCATTATCATGGTGTAGCAAAATTGTCAGTATTCCGATCTTCCACAGGAAGAACCTACTGAGTTTCTGGCACAGTTCTTACAAATTGCTGACATAGTACGTGATAAAGAAGTGGATCAGGATGTCTACAAATTATTACTGTTTCCATTTACTGTAAAAGATCAAGCTAAGAGGTGGTTAAATAACCAACCCACAGCAAGCATAAAAACATGGAGACAGTTATCAGACAAATTCCTGAATCAATTTTACCCTCCAAAAAGGATGACACAGCTGAGGCTGGACATCCAAGGCTTTAAACAAGAGGATCATGAATCCCTTTATAATGCCTGGGAGAGGTACAGAGGGATGCTAAGGAAATACCCCTCTGAAATGTTTTCAGAGTGGGTATAGTTAGACATCTTCTACTATGGGCTTACAAAAAGAGCTCAAATGTCTCTAGACTACTCAGCTGGTGGATCTATACACATGAGAAAGACGATTGAAGACGCTCAAGAACTCATAGATACGGTTGCTAGAAATCAACATCTGTACTCAAGCAGTGAGTCCTCCATAAAAGAAGAGGCTAGAGCAGTAACTATTGATCCTAATCCTCAAGAACAGATTGTTGAACTTAATCGGCAATTACTCCTTATGACAAAACAATTAGCAGAATTTAAAAAGATGCTCCAAGACACTAAAAATTCTAACAAGAATATGGAAGCACAATTGAATCAGATAAGACATCAGCTATCTAAACAGATAACATAAGAATGCCAAGCTGTTCAACTAAGGAGCGGGAAGACATTGAATAATTCAGCTCAAAGTAGCAGAAAGCCAAGAAAGGAACAACTGACAGAGGATGACCAAACCACTTCCCTAAATCCCTCTGAGGACAGCAAGAGCCCAGAGAGGAATAATTTTGGCGTTCAAACGCTAGAAAAGGGTGAAAGATTGGCGTCAAACGCCTAGTGGATGCCCACTTCTGGCGTTCAAACGCCAGAAAAAGGTGGGAAGCTGGCGTTAAACGCCCATCCAGCACCCAATCCTGGCGTTCAAACGCCAATGAAGGATTAGACACTTACAAGTGCTAATAGTAACCCCTCTAAGAAGGCTTCTCCAACCACCTCTGTAGGGAATAAACCAATAGCAACTAAGGTTGAAGAATATAAAGCCAAGATGCCTTATCCTCAGAAACTCTGCCAAGCAGAACAGGATAAACAATTTGCCCGCATTGCAGACTATCTCAGGACTCTTGAGATAAAGATCTCGTTTGCAGAGGCACTTGAGCAAATACCCTCTTATGCTAAGTTCATGAAAGAGATCTTAAGTCATAAGAAGGATTGGAGAGAAACTGAAAAAGTTTTTCTCACTGAAGAATGCAGTGCAGTCATTCTGAAAAGCTTACCAAAGAAGCTTAAAGATCTAGGAAGCTTTATGATACCATGCACCTTAGAGGGTGCTTGTACCAAGACAGCTCTATGTGACCTTGGAGCAAGTATCAGCCTAATACCTGCATCCACTATCAGAAAGCTTGGCTTGACTGAAGAAGTCAAACCAACCCGGATATGTCTTCAACTTGCTGATGGCTCCATTAAATACCCATCAGGCATAATTGAGGACATGATTGTCAAGGTTTGGCCATTTGCCTTTCCCACTGACTTTGTAGTGCTGGTAATGGAGGAGCACAAGAGTGCAACTCTCATTCTAGAAAGACCTTTACTAGCAGCTGGATGAACTCTTATTGATGTACAAAAAGGGGAAGTGACCCTGAGAGTCAATGAGGATGAGTTCAAGTTAAATGCTGTCAAAGCTATGCAGCATCCAGACACATCAAATGACTGCATGAGCGCTGATATTATTGACTCTTTGGTGGAAGAGATCAATATGACTGAAAGTCTCGAATCAGAGCTAGAGGACATCTTTAAAGATGTTCAGCCTGATCTGGAGGAATCAGAGGAAATAAAAGAACCTCTGAAAATTCCTCAGGAAGAGGAGAAACCTCCTAAACCCGAGCTCAAATCACTACCATCATCCCTGAAATATGCAAATATAGGAGAAGGTGACACTTTTCTGGTGATCATAAGCTCTGCTTTAAGTCCACAGGAAGAGAAAGCACTAATTCAGGTGCTGAGGACACACAAGACAGCTCTTGGGTAGTCCATAGGTGATCTTAAGGGCATTAGCCCAGCAAGATGTATGCACAAGATCCTATTGGAGGATGATGCTAAGCCAGTAGTTCAACCACAAAGGCGGCTAAATCCAGCCATGAAGGAGGTGGTGCAGAAAGAGGTCACTAAGTTACTAGAGGCTGGGATTATTTATCCTATTTCTAATAGCCCTTGAGTGAGCCCTGTCCACGTTGTCCCCAAGAAAGGAGGCATGACAGTGGTTCATAATGAAAAGAATGAACTGGTTCCTACAAGAACAGTTACAGGGTGGCGTATGTGTATTGACTACAGAAGGCTCAATACAGCCACCAGAAAGGATCATTTTCCTTTACCATTCATAGACCAGATGCTAGAGGACTAGCAGGTCATGAATACTACTGCTTTTTGGATGGCTATTTAGGTTACAACCAAATTGCAGTAGATCCTCAGGACCAAGAGAAAACAGCATTCACATGCCTTTCTGGAGTATTTGCCTACAGAAGGATGCCCTTTGGTCTATGCAATGCACCTGTAACCTTTCAGAGGTGCATGCTCTCTATCTTCTCTGATATGGTAGAGAAATTTTTGGAAGTCTTCATGGATGACTTTTTAGTATTTGGAGACTCATTCAGCTCCTGTCTTGACCATTTAGCACTTGTTCTAAAAAGATGCCAAGAGACTAACCTAGTTTTAAACTGGGAAAAATGTCACTTTATGGTGACTGATGGAATTGTCCTTGGGCATAAAATTTCAAAAAAGGGAATAGAGGTGGAACAAGCTAAAGTGGAAGTAATTGAAAAATTACCACTACCTGCCAATGTTAAGGCAATCAGAAGCTTTCTGGGGCATGCAGGATTCTATAGGAGGTTTATAAAGGATTTTTCAAAAATTGCAAAACCTCTGAGCAATTTGCTAGCTGCTGACACACCATTTGTGTTTGACACAGAGTGTCTGCAGGCTTTTGAAACTCTGAAAGCTAAACTGTTCAAAGCACCAGTGATTTCTACACCAGACTAGACATTACCATTCGAACTAATGTGTGATGCCAGTGACCATGCCATTGGTGCAGTATTAGGACAGAGGCATAACAAACTTCTGCACGTCATTTACTATGCCAGCCGTGTTCTAAATGACGCACAAAAAAACTACACAACCACAGAAAAAGAGTTGCTTGTAGTGGTTTATGCCATTGACAAGTTTAGATCCTATTTAGTAGGTTCAAAAGTGATTGTGTATACTGACCATGCTGCTCTTAAATATCTACTCACAAAGCAGGATTCAAAACCCAGGCTAATAAGATGGGTGTTGCTTCTGCAAGAGTTTGATATAGAAATAAAAGACAGAAAAGGGACAGAGAACCAGGTAGCTCATCACCTGTCCCGGATAGAACCAGTAGCAGGGGCGTCCCTCCCTCCTACTGAGATCTCTGAGACCTTTCCGGGTGAGCAACTCTTTGCCATTCAGGAAGCACCATGGTTTGCAGACATTGCAAATTATAAAGCTGTGAGGTTCATACCCAAGGAGTACAGCAAGGTGCAAACAAAAAAACTAATTTCTGATGCAAAGTACTACTTATGGGATGAACCATATCTCTTTAAGAGATGTGCAGACGGAATGATCCGCAGATGCATGCCTAGAGAAGAGGCACAAAAGATTCTATGGCATTGCCATGGATCACAGTATGGAAGACATTTCGGAGGTGAGCGAACAGCCACTAAGGTCCTCCAATGTGGGTTCTACTGGCCTACTCTCCACAGAGATGCTCGAGAGTTTGTGGTAACTGTGACAGTTGCCAAAGAGATGACAACTTGCCTCATAATTATGCCATGCCTCAACAAGGGATCTTAGAGATTGAGTTGTTTGATGTATGGGGTATTGACTTCATGGGTCCTTTCCCACCATCTTACTCAAACACGTACATTCTGGTGGCAGTGGACTACGTATCTAAATGGGTAGAAGCAATTGCCACACCCACTAATGATACTAAGACCGTGCTGAAGTTCCTCCAGAAATATATCTTCAGCAGACTTGGCATCCCCAGAGTATTATTCAGTGACGGGGGCACTCATTTCTGCAATAAACAACTTTACTCTGCTATGGTCCGATATAGAATTAGCCACAAAGTAACAACTCCATATCACCCACAGACAAATGGGCAGGCTGAAGTCTCTAATAGAGAACTAAAAAGAATCCTAGAACAGACTGTAATTTCCCGTAGAAAGGATTGGGCAAAAAGCTTGGATGATGCTCTGTGGGCATACAAAACAACATTCAAGACTCCTATAGGAACCTCTCCATACTAGCTTGTGTATGGCAAGGCCTGTCATCTGCCCGTGGAACTAGAACATAAGGCCTACTGGGCAACCAGATTCCTAAACCTGGATGCTAAGTTAGCTGCAGAGAAAAGATTGCTCCAGCTGAATGACCTAGAGGAATTCAGACTTAATGCTTTTGAAAATGCAAAAATTTATAAGGAAAAAGCAAAAAGGTGGCAGAACAAGAAACTATCATCTAGAGTCTTTGAACCAGGACAGAAGGTTCTGCTGTTTAATTCTAGGCTCAAATTATTTCCCAGGAAATTAAAATCCCGGTGGAGGGGTGATAAACCACTATTTTATGGCTTATATTGTGTTTAATTGTGCGGTTTTATCAAATCTTTACCCACTTATCCATATGATTAGCATGCATTTATAATTCCTTCCTAAAAATACTTCATGGTTGAAAACTTGCTTCCCAGATACTTTTAATTTTGTATTTTAATTCTCTTTTATTCCATTCGATGCCGTGTTCTGTGTGTTAAGTGTTTCAGGCTTTATAGAGCATGAATGACTTGGAGATTAGAAAGGAAGCTTGCAAAAATGGAAGGAACACAAGAAATTAAGGAGATGACCAGCGAGAAGTGACGCGAACGCATGGCTCACACGACCGCGCGACATAGAGGAAATTGCAGTGACGCAGACGCATGGCTCACGCGACCGCACGGATTGGAAACTGCACAAGTGACGCGAAGGCGTGGACGACGCGCACGCATGGCAAGGTAAAACGCTGGATGACGCGAACGCCTAGATGACGCGATCGCATGACGTGCGCGATCTGCAAAATCTGCAGAATTCACTGGGGACGATTTTGGGCCCTGTTTTGACCCAGTTTTCGGCCCAGAAAAGCATATTAGAGCCGGAGAACATGCAGAGGCCAGGGAGAACATTCATTCCGCCTAATTTTAGTTTTAGATCTGATTTTACTTCTCCTTTAGATTTTCTCTCTACACATTGATAGTTCTTAGGATTTCGGTTTTATTGCTTTCTGGATTGGGATATTAAGAAGAGTTATTACCTCCGCCAAGACTTCATTATTCTAGTTTGTTTTCCTTACTTGTCTCTTACTCTTCCATGTCCTCAATTTATTCAGAATTATTATTGGATTATTTTTAGAATTTATTAATACAAGAACTATTTTTATTTTTAATTGATCTTTTGATTATTATCTATCATGTATTTCCTTATTTCTCTTTATTATTTTGTGAAGTTTACATTCATAATGAGCGATTAGTTCCATAACTTGATGGGGAGTTGATTGAAAGGAAGACCTTGAGTTGGAATGCTCAAGAGAAAAATTGTAATTGGGTTTATTGTTGGATTGTTCTCTAGTCACTGACACTAATCCTTTCCAAGGGAGAGGATTGGAACTTGTGAATAGAAATAGCTTTCCAACTTGCTTGACTTTCCTCTACCTAGTAAGGGATAACTAAGCAGAACAACCTTCAATCATCAATTAATCTTGAGAGTACTCCAACAAGAATAGGGCTTCCAACTAATCTACTCCCGATCAAGGTCTTTATTTAAAATTACATAAATCCCCTAATTTAATTTCCTGTTTATCAACTCAAACCATTTTTGAAAACATCTGATTAATAAAATAGCACATCTTTTTGAAACTCGTTAGGAGACGACCTGGGATTCATACTCCCAATATTTTAATTCTAATTTTTGTGACAACCCTTCTAAATTGATAAACGGAATTTTGGTTGGTTAAGGACTGTACTTGCAATGTATCTCCTATAATAATTTCTTAACTCGCCAATTTCTGCCATGTCAATTTTTGGCGCCGTTGCGGGGGAGTTGCAATAGAGTGCTAAGTTATTAATTGGAATTTATTTATTTGCATTTTATTTTATTTTGCGACTATGAGCTGCATGTTTCTTTCGTTAAATGACGTGTTCACTTCCTGATCCAAGCTTGCCAGTATTTGATCCTGAGATTGAAAGAACTATCTCACGAATAAGGAAAGCTCGGTGTCGGTTAGTCCTCTCCGAGGGCAAATCTGAAACGTCACTTGAGGATGAAATAAGCCCCCATTCTACTGATTCGGTTGATTTACGTATAGGTGACATGGCAGCACCTAGAATAATTACTATCCAGGAGGCTGGAGCCCCTGATTTCACAATGCAACCGTTTCAAGTGCATCACCCAGCAGTTGACACAGATTTTGAAATAAAGATTGCACTGCTCAATTTGATGCCTAAGTTTCATGGCTTACCTGCTCAAGAGCCTATCAAGCACCTGAGGGATTTCCAAGCGTCCTGTTCTACTGTCAACCGCGACGGTGCAGATGAAACTTCTATTCTGTTAAAAGCTTTCCGATTCTCTCTTGAGGGAAAGGCGAGAGAGTGGTACTACACTCAACCAGCAGCAACTATTTTTGACTGGGATACGCTTAGAAGAGAATTTTTGGAAAAATTCTTTCCAGCTGAAGTTACTGATAAACTGAGGAAAGACATTTCCATGATTATTCAGGACGAGTCTGAGACTCTCTATGAATACTGGGAGCGCTTCAACAATCTTCTGGAAGCATGCCCCACCATATGATTGACAAGATAGTGTTTCTCGGCTATGTCACACAGAGCATGAGGCCCCAAGACAAGACAACATTGGAAAGTGCTAGTAATGGGTCTATGAAAAAGTACAAGACCACTGATGAGGCATGGCAATTGATCAGCGACTTAGCTTAATCTACTTGGAATCATAGGCAGAAAGAAGGCCGTTGAAAAGTTATTGCAGAGGTATCTTTTAACAAAGAGACTACTGCTCTGACTCAGAGTATATGCGAGATGACCAACTTACTGAGGCAGATGCAGTTGAATCAACAACAAGCTCAGCAAGCTCAGCCCTCTCCACCACAGCAAAGCCAGTAGTTGGTTCTATAGAGAGTGTGCGGGATCTGTGCTGATTATAGCCATTATACTGATGAATGTCCGCAGCTCCAGCAGGAAGACAACACTGTGGCAGCCACTCATAACTTCTAGGATTGCCCCAATCAAGGGTACAATCAAGGTGGCAGGATAATTCTAACCAGAGTTAGAGGAACAACTATAACAGAGGAGGTAGAGACAATCAGGGAAATTAGAGGTGGAATAATAATAACAACAGGCAGCAGAATCAGAACCAGCCTTACAGAGCACCTCACCTGAGGCAATCCCAAGGACCACAGAATAACCAACAGCAGACCTCTCAGATCACTTATCCCTCTTCATCTTCTAATGATAAGTTACTACAATCTATTGATCGGAGACAGCAGGCCAGGGAAAACAACCTTACTTCTGCTCTAAATGGTCTGAACTCTACCTTGCAAGCTCTTGGCTCACAGATTGGATCAATGAATAACTCCAATAACCAGCCTTTGAGCTCCAGTGGAATCCCCTCTCAACCATTACCCAATCCAAAGGGTGGCATTAATGCCATCACCCTAAGATCCGGAACCACATTGCAAGAGAGGAATCAGGAAGAGCCAAACCCACCAGAACATGCCTCAGCTGAAGAGGTAGTGGAAATAGAAGATGTTGAGGAAGAAGAGGATATACAGGATATGGCTGAAGAAGAAGAAGCTCAATCACAGGAAAAAGCACCAAGGGGTGCAGACACTGCAGAAAACGCCATTCCTATTCCATTTCCACAACTTGCAAGGAAGCCCAGGAAGCAGTTGGAACCTGATCCCAAAATGGTAGAAATATTTAAAAAGGTTGAGGTAACTGATGACAAGTCATCTTAGCCTAGTTTCACTAGCTTTTTCTTTTGTTTTCAATTGATTTTATGAACTTTCTTGAGCCATAAGTAAGCCAATTTGGTAGAATTTCATGTTTCCTTTGATTCAATGAACCATGGATAAATTAATGCAATTTCATGAGATTTTGTGCTATAACTATCATATATTATGAAAGAATAACAATCTCATGATTTTGAGCATAGCTTTGATGTCTTTGATTGATTGATGATAGGTGAAAAGAGCTTTGAAGAAGGTTGAAGAAAGAAGAAATGGCAAGGAGCAAGAGAGAACAAAAAGCTTGAGCAAAAGCTTGCCTCAAACTTTAGCTCAAACTTTTGGAAGAGTTGAATTCACCCTGGATGGAGCAAAAGCTTGCGCCAACGTTTGACCTCAAGCTTTTAGGCAAACGTTGGCGCCACAACAAATACACCCTGGAGAAGAGAAAAAGCTTGCGCCAACGTTTGATCTCAAGCTTTTAGGCAAACGTTGGTGCCACAACAAACACACCCAGGAGAGCAAAAGCTTGCGCCAACGTTTGACCTCAAGCTTTTAGGCAAACGTTGGCGCCACAACAGCCTGAAGGGGTATACTTCCAACAAGAATAACTTGAGTTGTAGATGTCCAATTGAGGTGATTCCAAATGGGTTAGAAAGCTGACATTCAGAGCTTTCCAACCATATATAATAGTCTATAGTTGGCATAAAATTGGCAACATTGACAAGAGGACAAAGTAGCACCCCAAGAGGCATACAAGAGGGATCCACGTTTGGCTCAAAGTTTGACCTCAAACTTTGGCTCAAACGTGGATGACAGCAAAAGGAGGCAAGCTGATATGAAAAGCTTGAGTCAAAGTTTGACCTCAAACTTTGACTCAAGCTTTAATGATTCATGGCCCGGTTCACAAATGGGTTTCTCTCCAACTCCAAGAGCAATCAACAGAGGCTTTTGTCAACCCAATTCCATCAAGAGCAAAGGCCCAATTCAAGGCTTTAAGATCATTTGAAGAGAGTGTCTAAATAGCTTAGAATTTAAGTTTTTGGGAGCTTTTTCGTTTTAGTTTTTACTAAGTGATTTTTGGAGAGCTTTTGGTTGAGAGTTATTTTTGATATTCTGAGTCGTGGGAAAGGAGAATTGAATTCTCTTCCTCTTAGTTTTCTTATTTTCAATTTCATTTACACTTTTTTTGAATCTTGGGTGTTGGAGAATTGAAGGAATTCTGTTTCAATCTCACCCTGAGATCTCCCTGTTTTATTTACTGCACTTTTTGAGAAATCAATTTTTTGCATTCCTTTCTTCTACTGCTTGATCTTTACTTTTCTTGCAATTGATTTCTGAATTGGATCTAGGAAGGCATTGAGATCTAGACTTGGTTATCTAGTCTCTTGGGTCCTGAGATCTGAAATTTCCTTTTGATTTCTCTGTTGAACGCTTCTTCAAGCAATTTACATTTTCTGTTTGAGATCTACTGCAATTAAATTCATCTTTTACTTCCCTGCTTGTTGCAATTTACTTTTCTGTGTTTAATTTCTGCAATCCCAATTCCCAACTCCTTTTATAATTCAAGCAATTTACATTTCTTGCATTTTAAGATTCTGCAATTTACATTTCTTGCGTTCTAAGTTTCTGCCATTTAATTTCTTGTTCTTTACGATTCAGCATTTTAATTTTCTATTCTCTTTAATTTCATGCAAATTACCTATTCTCTTTATTTTCCATGCAATTTAAATTCTGTTAATCACAAATCACTCAACCAAATCTTGATTCACTTAACTAAATCAACCACTAAACTAAAATTGCTCAATCCTTCAACCCCTGTGGGATCGACCTCACTCCCGTGAGATATTATTACTTGATGCGACCCGGTGCACTTGCCGGTTAGATTGTGTGTTTGGAATTCGTTTTTCCATAAAAATACACATCAAGTTTTTGGCGCCGTTGCCAGGGATTGAAATAGATTGACAATGATTAAGTGAAGTGAAGATCTAGATCAAGCACTTTTTCTTTTCTGTTTCTTTATTTTTTTTACTAACCCACTAACTGTTTGAATTTTTACCTGAGCTAACTGAAGCTTCACTTTAGCAATAGAGTGAAGTTTTCTTGGTATTTTCTGGCTTTGTGTGATCCTCATGCTTGTGCTTATTGAATATACGAGAGAAGTAATTTTCTTCTATCTATCTTTCAAGTTTATCAACTGTTTGCCACATTGTGTCAACTAATTCTCCAATCATATTCTGGCAAGAATATACTCTATCTTCATCTGGACCATTTGTGATTGTGCAGATCATGGAGGAGAACTCAACTAATTCCAGTAATCATGGGAGTAATATCCCCACCTTAGATAATAATGCAACCCATAATTTGAAGCACCCATTCATCACCATGAACGATGTTGCTCAATGGTTTGAAGCTTTCCCACAAAGAAGCATTATCGGATGGGAAGAATTAATGAGTGAACTCCTAGCCAAGCTGAAACCATCCCAGGAAATTGGTGAGCTAGAGACAGAAGTGCAACCATCCACACAAGAGAAAGGAGTGATGGAAATTGAAGGTGTCAGTGCAATCATGACCCAAAGCAAGCAGATGCATCAACAACTTCTGCAACAACTAGAACTGATGGACAAAAAAATTGATGAGCTACGAACTGCTGTGGCAAATGCACAGAACCTACCTCAAAATCCCCATGGAAGGAATCAATCTGGAAAAAGTTTTGGAACAATTAACTGTGAGCAACAAAGTTATGAGCAGTCGCACTCTCCAAGAAGTACCGCTAGCATGCTCCAACACAGGTCTCAGAATGATGTGTACAGCCCACCCTGGAGAACTCAGTCCAACTGGAGAGGGGTTGAAAACCAAAATCAAAGACCAAGGGACTTCAACTGCAACAACCCCAACTTCAAAAACCAGCATAAAAATCACCCCCATAACAATAATCATCATGCACCACCCCAATACACACATTTCCAACCCCATCCTACCTCACCACTCACCCAAAATGACTCTCATCAACCACCACAGTTAACACAACCACGACCAATTCCAAACTTTCAAAGACTCTATGTTCTAGAAATGATGACGGAAAGGTTCGTGAAAGTTCAAGAGATGACAATAATAGAGCAGGAAGAAGCAAGAAAAAATCAAGAGATGATAAGCAGGAACCAAGAGGCCTCACTCAGAAGAAATGAGAGGCAATTGGAACAACTGGCTAAGCACCTTGCAGAAATGGGCGAGAGGATGGCAAATATGTCCCTCAGGTCCACTGAAGACGACCCAAAGAACAGCGAAAAAGCTGCTGGGTTGAAAGGGAAAGCAGTTATGGAGGAAAGTGAGAAGGCTATGGAAAAGGAAATAATCATCAAAGAAATACACAACAGAGGAATTCCACAAAAAGAAACAGAGGAAAGGAAGCCCATAGTGAGAGGAAGAAACCAAAGGCAACAGAAGCCTCAACTTCCATGATCCGAGGATGAGAGATGTCAAGCTAGTGACAATAAAAGAGCGCTTGTTGGGAGGCAACCCAATCGGAGGTAACTATCTTTTCATATCTATTTCAATAAAAAGGTTAATTAGTTTTATCTATGTTGCAAGGAGCTAAGTTTGGTGTTACACACCAAAACAATCTAAGGGAGAATGAAGGACTCTAAGTTTGGTGTTCCACTAAAATTTCATCATAAATATATTCTCACCTACTGCATAATGCTAGCTTCAAGCATCTAGACGAACTAGTTAACTATTCTGCTGTTTCCTAGTTTTTAGTTCTATTGCTTTTGAAAAAGAAAAAGAGTTTCACACATGGTTGATCTGATGCATGAGAACCATCGGCAAGGTACTAAGTTTGGTGTTCCCATACCAAAGTAAGTTCAAAGGCCCACAAATAATTCATGCATGCTAACCATTTTTCAAGTGCTTGGGGAACAAGCAACTTTCAATATCACTGCAGAGCACCATACAAACTTTTGGAAGATTTAGCATCATCAATCAAAGAGTTGAAAGAGGAATGTGAAGACCAGCAATGATGATGAGGAAGAGGACAGCAAGTAAACTCCAAAAGGTTGTATTGTTCATTATCAGATATTGCTGTGATTGAAAGTGATATTATATCCCCATCTGTCCTTCTGTTTAGTATAGTTTTTCTGCAATTCAATAATCAAGATGCTTGATCATTTATAACACTATACTCTCCAAAACTTGTTTGCACTCAATATTTCAAAAAAATGCATCACATGAAAGTTCTTTGAAAAGAAGGATTGAGGAATTAAACAATTTTGAGGCAAGCAAAATATTAGGAGAAGTGGTGGTTCTAGTTGTATGATTATGTATTGAGGTTGCATGCTTATGAAAACTTGCATGGGAGCTCATAGGCGGGACATAGAGTTCAAAGAAGTGTTGTGGAGATTCTCAAACATTTATTGATCCAAGAAGTAGCAAACAAGACAAAAGAAAATAAAGAAAATACAAAAACAAAAAGAACATGGCCCAAGGCTCTGAGCATCAATTACTAGGCAGAAAAGAAGAAAGAAACAAGAACTCAAAGAGTTGTTATCCTAGTAAATGCTTGTGGTCGAATTGTGTCAAAGAAAGAGGCTTGAGCAAGTAAATCCTTAGGGGTGCTTTAACACCTAATACCTTAAAACCAACTGGTTTAGGAGTATTGATTGAAAGCTTATCTAAAGAGCCGCTTTGAGACATGACACTTAGAGTCAGGGCCAAAGCACAGAAACTATAAGCTGCTTCAAGGTGATTACCTATAGAGAGATCTCCATGATATCATTTGGATGAAAGTCCTAGGACCTAAGACTTCCAATATGTAAGGACTAGTAAGCACTGAAGCCCTTGCATGAGCATATAATTTAGAGTTCACCCCACTGTCACTTAATCACTTCACTCACAGGATATTACAAGTTATTCTTAAATCCATCTTAATTGAAAGAACCTTTGAGCATAATTCCTTTCTTGCTTGGGGACAAGCAAGCTTTAAGTTTGGTGTTGTGATGACAAGTCATCTTAGCCTAGTTTCACTAGCCTTTTTCTTTTGTTTTCAATTGATTTTATGCACTTTCTTGAGCCATAAGTAAGCCAATTGGGTAGAATTTCATGTTTCCTTTGATTCAATCAACCATGGATAAATTAATGCAATTTCATGAGATTTTGTGCTATAACTATCATATATTATGAAAGAATAACAATCTCATGATTTTGAGCATAGCTTTGATGTCTTTGATTGATTGATGATAGGTGAAAAGAGCTTTGAAGAAGGTTGAAGAAAGAAGAAATGGCAAGGAGCAAGAGGAACAAAAAGCTTGAGCAAAAGCTTGCCTCAAACTTTAGCTCAAACTTTTGGAAGAGTTGAATTCACCCTGGATGGAGCAAAAGCTTGCGCCAACGTTTGACCTCAAGCTTTTAGGCAAACATTGGTGCCACAACAAATACACCCTGGAGAAGAGAAAAAGCTTGCGCCAACGTTTGACCCCAAGCTTTTAGGCAAACGTTGGCGCCACAACAAACACACCCAGGAGAGCAAAAGCTTGCGCCAACGTTTGACCTCAAGCTTTTAGGCAAACGTTGGCGCCACAACAGCCTGAAGGGGTATACTTCCAACAAGAATAACTTGAGTTGTAGATGTCCAATTGAGGTGATTCCAAGTGGGTTAGAAAGCTGACATTCAGAGCTTTCCAACCATATATAATAGTCTATAGTTGGCATAAAATTTGCAACATTGACAAGAGGACAAAGTAGCACCCCAAGAGGCATACAAGAGGGATCCACGTTTGGCTCAAAGTTTGACCTCAAACTTTGGCTCAAACGTGGATGACAGCAAAAGGAGGCAAGCTGATATGAAAATCTTGAGTCAAAGTTTGACCTCAAACTTTGACTCAAGCTTTAATGATTCATGGCCCAGTTCACAAATGGGTTTCTCTCCAACTCCAAGAGCAATCAACAGAGGCTTTTGTCAACCCAATTCCATCAAGAGCAAAGGCCCAATTCAAGGCTTGAAGATCATTTGAAGAGAGTGTATAAATAGCTTAGAATTTAAGTTTTTGGGAGCTTTTCCATTTTAGTTTTTACTAAGTGATTTTGGGAGAGCTTTTGGTTGAGAGTTATTTTTGAGATTCTGAGTCTTGGGAAAGGAGAATTGAATTCTCTTCCTCTTAGTTTTCTTATTTTCAATTTCATTTACACTTTGTTTGAATCTTGGGTGTTGGAGAATTGAAGGAATTCTGTTTCAATCTCACCCTGAGATCTCCCTGTTTTATTTACTGCACTTTTTGAGAAATCAATTTTTTGCATTCCTTTCTTCTACTGCTTGATCTTTACTTTTCTTGCAATTGATTTCTGAATTGGATCTAGGAAGGCATTGAGATCTAGACTTGGTTATCTAGTCTATTGGGTCCTGAGATCTGAAATTTCCTTTTGATTTCTCTGTTGAACGCTTCTTCAAGCAATTTACATTTTTTGTTTGAGATCCACTGCAATTAAATTCATCTTTTACTTCCCTGCTTGTTGCAATTTACTTTTCTGTGTTTAATTTCTGCAATCCCAATTCCCAACTCCTTTTATAATTCAAGCAATTTACATTTCTTGCATTTTAAGATTCTGCAATTTACATTTCTTGCGTTCTAAGTTTCTGCCATTTAATTTCTTGTTCTTTAAGATTCAGCATTTTAATTTTCTATTCTCTTTAATTTCATGCAAATTACCTATTCTCTTTATTTTCCATGCAATTTAAATTATGTTAGTCACAAATCACTCAACCAAATCTTGATTCGCTTAACTAAATCAACCACTAAACTAAAATTGCTCAATCCTTCAATCCCTGTGGGATCGACCTCACTCCCGTGAGTTATTACTTGATGCGACCCGGTGCACTTGCCGGTTAGATTGTGTGTTTGGAATTCGTTTTTCCACAAAAATACACATCAGTAACTGTTCCCCTTTTTGATGTTATTCAACAGGTACCTAAATACGCAAAGTTTATAAAAGATTTATGTATACATAAAGACAAAATTAATGAATTAGAAACTATTCCTTTAGGTAGTTCTATATCTGCTTTAATAGAAGGTATACCTGAAAAGTGTAGTAATCCAGGTCCATGTATGGTTAATTGTACTATTGGTGGTGTGGTATTTTCTGACTGCATGTGTGATTTAGGAGCATGTGTTAGTATAATGCCTTTGTCTATATATGATATTTTGAGGCTCCCTCCCTTAAAAAGGTCGGCAGCTCGTTTTGTGTTAGCAGATAAAAGCATTATTACAGTGGTTGGAGTTGCTAAAGATGTATTAGTGGGCATTAAAGGGCTCACATTTCCCATTGATTTTAATATCATGGAGATGCCCCAAAATGACTCAGAGAAGCCATCATCAATCCTACTCGGAAGACCATTCCTGAAGACCTCGAAGTTCAAATTGGATGCTTTTTCATGAACATACTCTTTTGAAATAGACGGCCGAGTAGTAAGCTTCAATCTAAATGGAGTTATGAAGCACCCTCCAGAAGATCATTCTATTCTCCAGTGTGACATCATAGACGAAATCGTGGCTGAAGTTCACCAGGAGGAGTTAGAAGAGAAGTACATAGGACAAAGTCCGAGTGTGGGGACACTTTCTGGGGACAATGAAAGTACTTTACCATTGTCACTAACTCCAGACAATCCAGAGCCTGGCTATGAGCAGAAGTTAGAATTTAAACTCCTCCCTCCACACCTCAAATATGCTTACCTAGAGGACAAGCAGAAGTTTCCAGTTATCATTGCACGGGAACTCACTTCTCACCAAGAAGAGTAGTTACTTAATGTGCTGAGGAGGCACAAGAAGGCAATTGGGTGGAGTTTGGCAGACATAGTAGGCATCAACCCTCAAGTTTGTGAGCACAGAATATTTTTAGAAGAGGGAGCAAGACCCGTTCGTCAACCCCAGAGAAGACTGAACCCCACTATCTCAGAGGTTGTCAAGAAGGAAGTGACAAGACTACTGGAGGCAGATATCATCTACCCCATATCAGACAGTGAATGGGTAAGCCCAATACAAGTGGTGCTCAAGAAGTCTGGAGTCACTACAGTGAAGAATGAGCATGGAGAGCTCATAGCAACCAGAGTACAGAACCCCTGGAGGGTCTGCATTGATTACAGGCGCCTAAACCAGGCCACTCGTAAGGATCACTATCCTCTTCCATTCATTGATCAAATGCTGGATCGCCTGTCAGGTAAATCACATTATTGCTTTTTAGATGGTTACACAGGTTTTTTCCAGATTCATATAGCTCCTGGGGACCAGGAAAAGACTACTTTTACATGTCCTTTTGGGACTTATGCTTATAAGATTATGCCCTTTGGCTTATGCAATGCACCAGCTACTTTCCAAAGGTGCATGATGAGTCTTTTCTCTGACTTTATTGAGGACTATATGGAGGTTTTTATGGATGATTTTAGCGTTTATGGTGATTCCTTTAGCCTTTGTTTGGATAGTTTATCAAGAGTATTAGATAGATGTGTCAGTACAAACCTTGTATTGAATTTTGAAAAATGTCAGTTTATGGTTAAACAAGGGATTGTACTAGGACATGTTGTATCTAATACTAGCATTTCTGTAGATCCAGCAAAGGTGGATGTTATTTCTAGTTTACCTTACCCCTCATCTGTGAGGGAAGTCCGTTCGTTCCTTGGCCATGCAGGTTTTTACCGGAGATTCATTAAGGACTTTAGTAAGGTAGCACTTCCCTTATCCAGATTACTGCAGAAAGATATTGAGTTTGAGTTCAGTGAGGATTGCAAACAAGCGTTTGATAAACTGAAGACTGCCCTGACTCAAGCTCCAATTGTGAGAGGACCTAACTGGAGCCAGCCATTCGAAATCATGTGCGATGCCTCCAACCATACAGTAGGAGCAGCGCTGGCTCAGTGTGAAGGTAAGGACCCCTTTGTAATTACTTATGCATCTAAGACTTTAGACGCCGCTCAGTCTAATTACACTATGATGCCAGGGCATTTTGGCCAATTTCACTGACCTTTTCTTTACTGTTTTTAGGGTAGTTTCATGCATTTCCTTAGGAAATAAGTTGGTTTTGGGTAGATATTCACTTACATCTTGATTCAAGCATGCATTGTGCAATTTACATGATTTCATGAGGATTTTGCATGAATTTAAAGACAAATTGGATGTTGCATTTCCCATGACTTGGACTAGAACTTTGATGCACTTTATTGCTTGATTTCAGGACAAGGGAAGCAAAGAAGAACCACATTAGTGGCTACGTTAGTTACACTAACGTTAACATTAACGTGGAATGGGAGTAACTTGCAAAGTTAATGAGAAAAGTGATTGCCAATAACGCTCTCGAAGCCATCATTGCCCATGTTAAGAGTCACGTTAACTATGTTAACGTGAACTCTAACGTGGAAGAAAGGAAATGGAGCCAACGTTAGTGACACTTAACATTATCACTAACGTTGGACCAAGCTCATAAGTGGCCACGTTAGTCACCACGTTAACTTAGTTAACGTGGCCTCTAACGTTAAGAAGAAAGGGGGGAAGCCAACGTTAGTGACATTCAACATTATCACTAACGTTGGCCAAGTCACACTAGGCCACGTTAACTCCCACGTTAACCTAGTTAACGTGGAAGCTAACGTGAGGAAGGGAGGTGACGCCAACGTTAGTGACACCCAACATTGTCACTAACGTTGGAAGGAGCCCTCACATGCCACCATGAGCCACGTTAACTCCCACGTTAACTTAGTTAACGTGGAAGCTAACATGGATAAGGGAATGTTGAACCAACGTTAGTGACACTCAACTTTGTCACAAACGTTGGAGATGGCTAGCATAGGCCACGTTAGAAGCCACGTTAACCTAGTTAACGTGGACTCTAACGTGGGAGCTAAGGGGCACATTGGAACGTTAGTGACAATGTTAAGTGTCACTAACGTTCTCGAAGGTTGGCAAGCCTACGTTAAAAGAACCACGTTAACTGAGTTAACGTGGACTCTAACATTGGGAAGGGGGAGGCTTCTCAACGTTATTGGGAAAGTTGAGTCCCAATAACGTGCGCGAAGGACAAAGAGGCAACGTTAGTGCCAACATTTGTGCCACTAACGTTGAGGTTAACGTGGCTCTTACTTGGGTAAGGAACGTTAGTGAAAAAGTTGAATGTCACTAACGTTCTCGAACCCATATTTTCACTAATGTCCTGAGCTAAAGTCTTTGCCCACTTCACAATTTCTCTCTGCAAGTAAAGCCAAGCACAATGAAGAAGATAACTGCTTCAAACTCAAGATCCAAAGGCCCAGACCCAAGACTTGAAGAACCAACTAGAAGAGTAGAAGAGTAGTATATATAGGACTAGCTTTGATCTAATTAGGGAGTTGGAAAATAGAGGGAGTCTCTGGGCATAGAATTACTCTCTGTATTTACTTTCTCTGCACTTCTATTTTTCATCATGTATTCTCCATCTTTGTTTTCATTTTCCAGAGCTATGAACAACTAAACCCCTTTCATTGGGTTAGGGAGCTCTGTTGTAATTTGATGGATCAATACTAGTTTTCATTATTCTTCTTCTATCTTTTCTCTTGATTTTACTTGAAAGCTTTCGATCTTCATCCAATTGGGTAGTTATCTTGGAAAAGAAGCTATTCATACTTGGATCTCTTCTGAACCTTGAAAGAGGAATGAAGAGATCAAGCTAGAAATGCTTTCTCATGCTGGACCAAATTGGGTTTGGATGGATATGTGACTATAATCCTCTCAACACTTGATTTGGGAAATGCATGTGGTATAATCAGTGACCATACTTCATCTCTTCTCATGAGCAATTGACCAAGGAATTGGCTATTGATCAAGATTTGAGAGATTGAATTACAAGAAATTGTAATTCAATCACTTAAGATTGCCAAGGAGATCAATGAGTGCATTGATTGAGGAAGAGATGAAAATGAAATCGATCCAGAGAATGCAACATCTCCTAAGCCCAATGAACTCCCCATTTCTGATCTTACCCATTCTCTTTAATTTCTGTTATTTACTCTTATGAGCAATTCCCCCATTCCCATTTACAATTCTGTAATTTACTTCAGTAATTTACTTTCAGTTCTTTAAATTCTAGCATTTACTTTTTCTGTCATTTACCTTCCCGCCATTTTATTTTCTGCAATTCTAAACTTAAATCCTGGATTCGCTCAACTAGAACATTCCTCTAATTAAAGTTGCTTGATCAATCAATCCTTGTGGGATTCGACCTCACTCTATTGTGAGTTTTTACTTGACGACAAATTCGGTACACTTGCCGAAGGAAATTTGTTGCGAGACAAGTTTTCCGTGCATCACACTACTACCGAGAAAGAGCTTCTTGCTATTGTTTTCGCTCTGAATAAATTTCGAGCCTATTTACTTGGTACTAAAGTAGTAGTGTATTCAGACCACGCAGCTCTAAAGTATTTATTAGCTAAAAAGGAATCCAAACCAAGGCTTATACGTTGGATACTGCTACTACAAGAATTTGATTTAGAAATAAAGGATAGGAGTGGTAACCAGAATCTAGTGGCAGACCACTTGAGTCACCTTGAGCACATTAAAGATGATTCCACTCCTATAGCTGATAATTTCCCATTTGATAACCTGCAAGCAGTATCTGAGGTAGTCCCTTGGTATGCACCTGTAGCTAACTATCTAGTTAGCCGCACCTTTCCTCTAAACTTTACTAAGCATCAAAGAGACAAGCTGAAAAGCGAGTCTAAATATTATATATGGGATGACCCATATTTATGGAGATGTGGCACTGACCAGGTAATTAGAAGGTGTGTGCCTCAATCAGAATTCCAGTCCATTTTAGAGGCCTGTCACTCATCTGAGAGTGGAGGACATTTTGGCCCTCAAAGAATAGCTAGAAAAATCTTAGACTGTGGATTCTGGTGGCCTACTCTTTTTAAAGACGCTGCTGAATTTTGTAAATCCTATTTCCCATGCCAAAAATTTGGTAATATATCCAAGAGGGATGAGATGCCTCAACAAATTATGCTTTTCTGTGAAATTTTTTATGTTTGGGGCATTGACTTCATGGGTCCATTTCCAAATTCTAATGGTCATTTTTATATATTGTTAGCCGTGGATTACGTTTCTAAATGGGTGGAAGCAATTCCTACCCGCACTGATGATGCTAACACTGTTGTTTCCTTTGTTAGAAACCATATTATTTGTCGCTTTGGATCACCACGAGCAATCGTGAGCGATCAAGGCACCCATTTTTGTAACAGGAGACTGACAGGATTACTGAAGAAGCATGAGATAGTTCTTAAAGTGGCAACAGCCTACCATTCTCAGACTAATGGGCAAGCCGAAGTGTCTAACAGAGTGATAAAGCGCATATTGCAGAAGATAGTCAAACCTCATAGAAGAGACTGGAGCACCAGGCTACAAGATGCACTCTGGGCATACAGAACAGCATACAAGACACCCATTGGGATGAGCCTCTTCCGCTTAGTTTATGGAAAAGCCTGTCACCTCCTAGTTGAAGTAGAGCACAAAGCCTTTTGGGCAGTAAAGGAGTGCAACATAGGATTTGAGAAAGCCGGAGCTGAAAGGAAGTTGCAACTGCAAGAATTGGAAAGCCTACGCTTGGAAGCTTATGAGAACTCAAGACTATACAAGGAAAAGATGAAGGCTGTTGATGAGCAGATAATTTATACACTTTTTGGCATTGTTTTTAGTATGTTTTTAGTAGAATCTAGTTACTTTTAGGGATGTTTTCATTAGTTTTTATGTTAAATTCACATTTCTAGACTTTACTATGAGTTTGTGTGTTTTTCTGTGATTTCAGGTATTTTCTGGTTGAAATTGAGGGACTTGAGCAAAAATCAGATTCAGAGGTGGAAGAAGGACTGTTGATGCTGTTGGATTCTGACCTCCCTGCACTCAATTTGGATTTTCTGGAGCTACAGAACTCAAAATGGCGCGCTTCCAATTGCGTTGGAAAGTAGACATCCAGGGCTTTCTAGAAATATATAATAGTCTATACTTTGCCCAATTTTAGATGACGCAAACTGGCGTTCAACGCCAGCTCTCTGCCCAATTCTGGCGTCCAGCGCCAGAAACAAGTTGCAAAGTGGAGTTCAACGCCCAAAATGGCACAAAAGCTGGCGTTCAACTCCAAGAATGACCTCTCCACGTGTAGACTTCAAGCTCAGCCCAAGCACACACCAAGTGGGCCCCGGAAGTGGATTTATGCATCAATTACTTACTTTTGTAAACTCTGGTAGCTAGTTTATTATAAATAGGACTTCTTACTATTGTATTAGACATCCTGGATTGTATTTTTGATCCTGTGATCTCGTTTTGGGAGCTGGCCATTCAGCCATGCCTGAACCTTTCATTTATGTATTTTTAACGGTAGAGTTTCTACACTCCATAGATTAAGGTGTGGAGCTCTGCTGTTCCTCAAAGATTAATGCAAAGTACTACTGTTTTTCTATTCAATTCATCTTATTTTGCTTCTAAGATATTCATTCGCACTTCAACCTGAATGTGATGAACGTGACAATCATCATCATTCCCTATGAACGCGTGCCTGACAACCACTTCCATTTTACCTTAGATTGAATGAGTATCTCTTGGATCTCTTAATCAGAATCTTCGTGGTATAAGCTAGATTGATGGCGGCATTCATGAGAGTCCGGAAAGTCTAAACTTTGTCTGTGGTATTCCGAGTAGGACTCTGGGATTGAATAACTGTGACGAGCTTCAAACTCGCGAGTGCTGGGCGTAGTGACAGACGCAAAAGGAGGGTGACTCCTATTCCAATATGATCGAGAACCTCAGATGATTAGCCGTGCTGTGACAGAGCATTTGGACCATTTTCACAAGAGGATGGGATGTAGCCATTGACAACGGTGATGCCCTTACATAAAGCCAGCCATGGAAAGGAGTAGGATTGATTGGATGAAGGCAGCAGGAAAGCAGAGGTTCAGAAATTCTCACCAATGATTTACATAAGTATTTCTATCCTTCTTTTATTATTTATTTTCGAGAACTCCATAACTATTTTATATCCGCCTGACTGAGAATTACAAGGTGACCATAGCTTGCTTCAAGCCGACAATCTCCGTGGGATCGACCCTTACTCACGTAAGGTTTATTACTTGGACGACCCAGTGCACTTGCTGGTTAGTTGTATCGAAGTTGTGACAAATTATGAATTGAGATTAGAGCACCAAGTTTTTGGAGCCATTACCAGAGATCACAATTTCGTGCACCAGCTGTACATGATCAACACATCAAGAGGAAAGAGTTCCAACCTCGGGACTTAGTCCTCCTTTACAAATCTAGACTGAGGCTCATGCCAGGCAAGTTGAGATCAAGATGGGAAGGTCCATATAGAGTAGAGAAGGCTGAGCCGTACGGAGTTTTTCACCTAAGTCATCCTTCAAGCTCTGAATTCATCAAGGTTGATGGACATCGTTTAAAGCTATATCATGGTGAGAAGGTGACGAAAAACAAGGAGCTAGAGATCTTCCTCTTGGAGGATCCACTCACAGCAGAAGACTGAGCTAGTAGAGCGTCCAACTTAAGGACGTTAAAGCAAAATGCTAGGTGGGAGACAACCCACCATGGTATAATCGTTCCTCTCTTTATTCTTAGTTTTCTTTTTCAATAACTCTTCTCATTCTTAGCACATTTAGTTTACATCTGCATTTACATATTTTTAATAAAAAAAAATTTCAAATAGTCACACGCGACGCAATCGCATTGCCGACGCGTCCGCGTCACAGGTAGATCAGAAAGAATAAGAAATTGAACAGAAAGTCACGTGAGAGTGTGGCTGGAGGCATGCCTTTGGCACAAATCACCCCATGCGACCGCGTCGCTGATGCGTCTGTATCATATGGGAATAATGCCTCCCACGCGTCCGCGTCACCCACACGGACGCGTGACCTGAAAATCAACGTAAGAAAGGGTGCACGATCAAAAGCTGTGCTAGAGTGGTGCTGGACTGGTGCTGAACGCACAAGCCTTACCACGCGGACTGATAAACCACTATTTTATGGCTTATATTGTGCTTAATTGTATGGTTTTATCAATTCTTTACCCACTTATTCATATGATTGGCATGCATTTATATTTCCTTCCTAAAATTATTACATGATTGAATATTTGCTTCCTAAAGACTTTTAATTATGTATTTTAATTCTCCTTCATTCCATTAGATGCCGTGATCTGTGTGTTAAGTGTTTCAGGCTTTATAGGGCATGAATGACTTGGAGATTGGAAAGGAAGCTTGCAAAAATGGAAGGAACACAAGAAATTTAGGAGATGACCAGCGAGAAGTGACGCGGACACATGGCTCACGCGACCGCGCAACATAGAGGAAATCGCAGTGACGCGGACGCATGGCTCAAGCGACCGCGCGGATTGGAACTGCACAAGTGACGCGGAGGCGTGGACGACGCGCACGCGTGGCAAGGCAAAACGCCGAATGACACGTCCGCATGAATGACGCAATCGCGTGACATGCGCGATCTGCAGAATCTGCAGAATTCGCTGGGGGCGATTTTGGGCCCTGTTTTGACCCAATTTTTGGCCCGAAAAAGCAGACTAGAGCCAAGGAACATGGAGAAACGAAGAGAATAATACATTACAGACAATTCTCAGTTTTAGATTGAGATTTTTACTTCTCCTCTAGGTTTTTCTCTCTACACATTCATAGTCCTTAGGATTTCGATTTTATTACTTTTTAGATCGGAACATTGAGAAGAGTTATTACCTCTGTCAAGACTTCGTCATTCTAGTTTGTTTCCTTATCTGTCACTTACTCTTCCATGTTCTTTATCTACTCAGAATTATCATTGGATTATTTTTAGAATTTATTAATACAAGAACTATCTTTATTTTTAATTGATTCCTTTGATTATTATTCATCATGTCTTTCAATATTTCCTTTTCTTATTTTGTGGATTTTACAAACATAATGAGCGAGTAGTTCCATAACTTGATTGGGAGATGATTGAAAGGGAACCTTGAGTTGGATTACTCAAGAGAGAAATTGTAATTAGGTTTATTGTTGGTTTGTTCTCTAATCACTGACACTAATCATTCCCAAGGGGGAGGATTAGGACTTGTGACTAGAAATAGCTTTCCAACTTGCTTGACTTTCCTCTACCTAGTAAGGGATAACTAAGCAGAGCAACCTTCGATTATCAATTAATCTTGAGAGTATTTCAACAAGAATAGGGCTTCCAACTAATCTACTCCCAGTCAAGGCTTTTATTTAAAATTACACAAATTCTCTAATTTAATTTCCTGTTATTCAACTCAAACCATTTTTTGAAAACATCTGATTAATAAAATAGCACACCTTTCTGCAACTCGTTGGGAGACGACCTGGGACTCATACTCTCAGTATTCTAATTTAAATTTTGTGACAACCCTTCTAAATTGATAAGTGGATTTCTGGTTGGTTAAGAACTGTACTTGCAACGTATCTCGCCAATTTCCGCCACGTCACAGACGCATGGCTCACGCGTCCGCGTCATATCCCAATGATGGCCGCTCACGCGATCGCGTCAACCATGCGACCGTGTCACCCTGGATTTTGGCAATAATAAGTTTTGAACAGAGAGTTGTGCGAGCACGAGGCTGCCCTCGCGCTAGTAGCACAAAACGCGTCACGCGTCCGCGTAACCAACGCGACCGCGTCGGCCCATCTAAGCGCCATCCGCACGAACGCGTACCCCACGCGTCCACGTTGCTTGCGCCGCATAGCTTATCCTAATTTGCCAAATATCTTATCTTTCTCTTTCCCAAATCCTACTTTTTCTTTTCCCCTCTCATTATTTTCTTCCCTTTTCTTCCTCCTTCATTCTTTCTCACTTTATACTTTCTCTCTCTCACCAACATTAACAAGGTTTTCTTTTCTTCTTCCCTCTTTACTTTTCTATTCTTCTTCTTAATTTATGTTTTCTTCTTCTTTTCTTTTTTCTTTTTACTTGCATTATCCATGTTTTCTTTTTCTTTTTTTTCTTTTAATTAGTGTTAGATATTTAATAGGGTCATTATTATTCCTTTTGTTTGCTTGTGGATTATTAAGAACTTGTTTGGCAATTATATGTTAATTTTTAAAGGGTTGCTTGCATGTTCCATTTATTATTTTTAATAGCATACCTATCATGCATGCTATGTGTTTGTGAAAACGCCCGTATGGCATTGTGCACTATGTTTGGATTTCTTTTATTCTACTATTCTAAATGCCTGCTGTTCACAAAACCCTTTTTTATATTTTATTAATTTAATATAATTGTAATTACAAACAGGTTGTTAGTTTGAAATTGTGGTAATTTAACATGGACATTGAATGCTTGATCTATGCTACTCATGCCTTTGCCTGCATGCCAATAAAACACCTTGCATTTAATTGTCCTTATATGCACTTACTATATTCCTCATGATAATTTTTCACATGCAGTCATGACCATGTGTTAACTTCATTCATCTTTAATGTGCATTGATTACCACCCATACCATCCTCTTCCTTGCTCTACCCCTTGACATTTTGACATACTTTCTCTTTTCTCCCTTTCAGGATGGCCACCAAGAAAGGCAAGGAGAAAGCTGCTCCCAAATCAACAGCAAGGAGAGGAACAAAACGAGCATTAGTGGCAGAGCCATCTTCAACTACAGTTAAACCCTCAACAAAAAGAATTAAGAGGATTATAAAGGTTGATGATAAAGAGAAAGCCTTCCCAGTAAAGGACACTGTGTGATTTACCAATCGCTACTGTGAGCAGATGTTCCCCATCCTGGCAGAAAGGAGTTACAACAACGAATACCTTCTTATCCTCCCAAACCATATTACTGAATTTGTTGAGCCAAAAATTGCACGAAGACAATGGGGTTTCCTCTAGAGACAGCCACGGCAGGTTAATCTTTACTGGGTAGTCGAGTTCTACTCCAACTTCCACCTGCCAACCCTGCAGTCTGTCTATGTCCGTCAGAAGCAAATCCCCATCACAGAAGAGGCCATTCAATGAGCTCTAGATCTTCCCCCTACTCCAGAAGGACTGGACGCATTTCAAGAAGCCGCACTCAAGCGCCAGATGTACCAATTTGACTGGGACGCTGTTCTCAGAGTTATCGCACTACCTGGTAGTGGATCGATCTACGGATACTATCGTTCCCGTCCTAAGGGAATATTGGCTCCCGCACTCACCTTGGAGGCTCGCATATGTGATGACATGTCACCATGTCATGTTTTTCTATGCTTTTTCATAAAAGAAATTGATGATTTGTGCTTAAATATTGCATTCTTTTGTGCTTAAAAGGTATATTTTCTTGATCTTTTAATTTTATAAATCTTGTAGGAAATAAGGAGAAAAATAAGCAAAGAAGCACAAAATAAGAAAAAAAAAGAGCTTTGGGGAACACTTTGAAGTTGGAGCACACATTGGAGGCTTAGGCCACGCTTTTAAAAGCGTGGCCCATGACCAAATCAAGAAAGAGAAGCGTGGCCCAAAGGAAGAAAAGCGTGGCTCAAAACAAGGAGCAAGAGCACAAAGCTCTTGCCAAGAGCTTAGAGCTCTTGTGGAGAGCTTTACCTCGAATAATCAAAAGCCAAGCTCTTGCTTAGAGCTTTATCAAAAGCACATGGAAGAAGGAAGCAAGGCAATCTCACATGCAAAGCTCTTGCCAAGAGCTTTGCCCAAGAGCATTTTCGGGCTGCTTCAAGGAAAAATCAAGGGAAAAAGAGCTCAACAATGCACTCACCAAGGCTTGAACCCAAGACCAAGGGGGAGGGAGGCAAGAATTTTCGCTAAGTTAAAATCTGGGCGTTCATAGCATGACCATGCCTCCTTCAAAGGGCTATAACTTGAGCTACAGATGTCCAATTGATGTGCTTTCAGTTGCGTTGGAAAGCTGACATTCAAGGCTTTCCAACAATATATGGCAATTCATATTTGGCATGAAATTGAGGCACGAGTGAAAGGCATCTTTAAGGACCAAAAATAAGCAAAAATGAATCAAAATGGCTTCACCAGGATTTGAAGAGGGAGACCAAGGGAAGCAAGGAAGTAGCGCTCTCCCCATGAAAATGTAAGAAAAAGGGCTCACAAAATGCTTCCATCATGATTCGAACTTGGAGTTTCTCTCCAAAACAAAGGGGTGCTTCTAATAGAGCTCTTACGGAGAGCTTTGAAGCTCTTGGGGAGAGCTTTGAAGCTCTTGGGGAGAGCTTTGCCCTGGCAGTGTGATCCATGGTGCAAAAATCAAATTAATTCAATCCTGCACCAAAATTTAAAAGCCCATGGACATCACTTCAAGGCACAAGAACAAGTTAGCTTAGGAATTTATTTTTAAATGTAATTTGTTTAGAATTTCATTTTTCATTTTCATTTTCATTTTGTGAAAAGCCTATAAAAAGGCATTTGCTTCAATTCTTTAGGGGAGCTCCATTGAGAAGGCTAGCTCCAATAGGGAGTTTTGCACTCTTTAGTTTTCATTTTACTTTCTCTCTTAGTTTTCTTTTCTATTTTGAAATTTTGGATTGAGATTGGAAGGAATTCTGTTTTCATTCTCCATCTGCAACTTCTCTTGTTATTTTTCTGCATAATTCAAGAAATTGTGATTTGAATCAAAGCTTTCATTTACTGCTTCCATTTGTCTTTATTCTTCAATCTGTTTGCTGTTAGATCAAGGAAGGAATTGAGATCTAGACTTGTTTTCTAGTCTCTTTGATTTCCTGAGATCTTCAATTTCATTTTGCAATTAAGCTGAATTTCATCTCTGTTTAGCTTTCTCAAGAAATTTTGCTTTGCTGTTTTTTTTTACTGTTTCATTGAAATTGTTGAGTGCTCTTTGAGATTTCAAAATTGATTTAAGTCTTCTTGCTGATTTCCTTTTCTGCTACAATTTCCTTCTCTGCAATTTTTACTTTCTGCTCATATTGCTCCCAATTTACTTTCCTGCACGTGTGTTCCTCTGCACTTTACATTTGAGCCACTGTGATATGAATTTACTTTTTATGCAATTTTAATTTCCTTGCAATTGTTCTAAGCTTTGATCTACTGCTTTCATTTAATTTCCCTGCTCCCACTCCCCTTTACATTTGATGCAATTTACATTTCTTGTCATTTAAGTTTCTGTAATTTACATTGCTTGCTCTTTAAGATTCAGTTCCATTTACTTTCTGCAATTTAAATTCATTGCAATTTTACATTCTGTTGATCAATTTCACCCAATCACTCAATGTTAGCTTGACTAAACTAATCACCCACTAAAGTTAATTGATCCATCAATCCCTGTGGAATCGACCTCACTCTTGTGAGTTATTACTACTTGATGTAACCCGGTACACTTGCCGGTTAGATTTGTGTGTTTGGAATTTGTTTTCCAAAATATCCATCAATATGGGCACAGATTATGTCCCATTACGTCTTTCCGAGATCTCACGAGTCCTCCTTCACTGCAGACATGGCCGTTCTACTATGGTGCATCCTTACATACCAGCCTCTGAACCTACCAAGACACATCCGAAATGCCATGGGACACGTCCAAATTGCGGGCAACTTACCTTTTCTCGCCTTGGTCTCAGATCTTGTCTCAGTAAATGGAGTCTCCTACAGAGCTGGGGACACCAAAGCCATGCTTCCACGGGATGATCAGTATGTCCCTAATGGAAAATATATCAGACCTCCAGCAGCCACTACAAGCCAGCCCACTAAACCGGCTGAAGGGATTCCTCCTTCAACACCACAAGCACCTACAACAAACCAACTGCTCCAGCAGATACTTGAAAGGTTGGATCAGCAGGAACACAAAGCGAAGCTAAGAGAGCGCTGTAACGAGCGCCGATTCAAATACCTCAAGGAGCTACTTAAGGGAAAATACAGAGACTCCGACACCCCGGACTCCACTTCCTTTACCAGCACAGGGAGCCATGACGGTCCCGACTATGGAGATACTGCTACCAGCCCACCTTTGTTCCTGACAGATGGCACCGAGGATGGTGCAAAGCCTTAAGTGTGGGGAGGTCGGTCAGTACCTAACTTCCGGAGGTAAATTCTCTTCCCTAACACCAACAAAATAGGATATTTAGTAGTTTTTCTTTTGTAGAATAGGATAAATTGCATAGTAATAGATTAGTTGCATGCATGTTCTACTTGGTTGAAAAGACAATAAGTTTTTTCTAAGACTTTATTTTTGAACAAAATTTCACTAATTTTAATAAAAACTTTTATGTTAAATCTGCTTGAAGTTATATTTGGAACATGGTTTTTGAGCTAAAGAACACACAACGTGTGAGATTTGAGCCTTTATACATGGTTACATTATTTAACCATAATTATTTTATTCTTGTGTGTTTACTTCTCTATGATTGTAATCTATATTTTGTTTCATCCTATATGTCCAATGTTTAATATATTTATATGCTTGCATATGATTGAGGCCATTATTTGTTTAGCTCACTTATCCCAAATAAGCCTACCCTTTCAATTACCTTTGTTAGCCACTTTGAACTTTTAAATCCCAATTGTTCTGCATTTTACCACATTACTAGCCTTAAGCAGAAAAACAAGTATACATCCCAATTGAATCTTTGGTTGGCTTAAGATAGAATTGTGTGTGTTAATTAAGTTTGGAAAATTGTGGGAACAAAAGATAATGAGGGAATGTGTCATGATGATATAATGGGAATTTGGGTACCTGCTCATGTGAAACTATAAGAATTAAAAATCTATGTGCATTGATAAGCTATGTTTATTTTTTATTTTATTTATGTTAAAAAAAATTCAAAATTACTCAATAATTAAATAAGGGGACAAAATTACCCCAATGTTAAGTTAAGAATTCAAACATCAATGCATATATGATAAAATTAAAATAAAAATTAATACATGAGTAAGGAATGTGAAAAGTAAATTTTGGGTAGCTAGGTATGAAATTTAAGTTATATAGAATTTATATATGTGTGTTAGGCGAAAGCTTGGGTTAATTAAAGATTCAATTTATAAGCTTACTTAGCCATATATATACCCGTACCCTTACCATGGCCCCATGACAACCTTGAAAAGACCTCATGATGTTTGTATTGGTATATTAAATGTTGTTGATTGGTTAGGTGAAAAGCAAAAATTAGAAAGCATGATTAGAGAAGGATAGAGTGATTACCCTATACACTAGAGAGATTAGAGTGTACATACATCATCAGCGAGGATTCAATGCTTAAATTCTATGTTCCCTACTTTCATGAGCTACCTTCTTGCATTTTTATCTGCTCTTACTGAATACGAATTGAATCAGTGGAATTTGATTCATAATTGTCTTGAAGAGCTTATTTACTTTTGACCAAGTGGACAAGAATCATATAGTTGCATTCACATATATAGGATGAATTGCATTGCATGAGTTTTACATGTTCCTACTCATTTATTTTATCTCCTTCAACTAAGCATGAGGACATGCTAATGACTAAGTGTGGGGAGGTTGATAAACCACTATTTTATGGTTTATATTGTGCTTAATTGTGCGGTTTTATCAAATCTTTACCCACTTATTCATATGTTAGCATGCATTTATAATTCCTTCCTAAAAATACTTCATGGTTGAAAACTTGCTTCCTAGAGACTTTTAATTTTGTATTTTAATTCTCCTTTATTCTATTCGATGCCGTGATCTGTGTGTTAAGTGTTTCAGGCTTTATAGAGCATGAATGACTTGGAGATTAGAAAGGAAGCTTGCAAAAATGGAAGGAACGCAAGAAATTAAGGAGATGACCAGCGAGAAGTGACGCGGACGCATGGCTCACGCGACCGCGCGACATAGAGGAAGTTGCAGTGACGCGGACGCATGGCTCACACGACCGCGTGGATTGGAAACTGCACAGGTGACGCGAAGGCGTGGACGACACGCACGCGTGGCAAGGAAAAATGCTAGATGACGCGAACGCCTGGATGACGCGAACGCCTGGATGACACGATCACGTGACGTGCGCGATCTGCAGAATCTACAGAATTCACTGGGGGCGATTTTGGGCCCTGTTTTGACCCAGTTTTCGGCCTAGAAAAGCATATTAGAGCCGGGGAACATGCAGAGGCCAGGGAGAACATTCATTCCGCCTAATTTTAGTTTTAGATCTGATTTTACTTCTCCTCTAGGTTTTCTCTCTACACATTGATCGTTCTTAGGATTTCGTTTTTATCGCTTTCTGGATTGGGATATTGAGAAGAGTTATTACTTCCGCCAAGACTTCATTATTCTAGTTTGTTTTCCTTACTTGTATCTTACTCTTCCATGTCCTCAATTTATTCAGAATTATTATTGGATTATTTTTAGAATTTATTAATACAAGAACTATTTTTATTTTTAATTGATCTTTTGATTATTATCTATCATGTCTTTCCTTATTTCTCTTTATTATTTTGTGAAGTTTACATTCATAATGAGCGAGTAGTTCCATAACTTGATGGGGAGTTGATTGAAAGGAAGATCTTGAGTTGGAATGCTCAAGAGAAAAATTGTAATTGGGTTTATTGTTGGATTGTCCTCTAGTCACTGACACTAATCCTTTCCAAGAGAGAGGATTGGAACTTGTAAATAGAAATAGCTTTCCAACTTGCTTGACTTTCCTCTACCTAGTAAGGGATAACTAAGCAGAACAACCTTCAATCATCAATTAATCTTGAGAGTACTCCAACAAGAATAGGGCTTCCAACTAATCTACTCCCGATCAAGGTCTTTATTTAAAATTACATAAATCCCCTAATTTAATTTCCTGTTTATCAACTCAAACCATTTTTGAAAACATCTGATTAATAAAATAGCACATCTTTCTGTAACTCGTTGGGAGACGACCTGGGATTCATACTCCTAGTATTTTAATTCTAATTTTTGTGACAACCCTTCTAAATTGATAAACAGAATTTCGGTTGGTTAAGGACTGTACTTGCAACGTATCTCTTATAATAATTTCTTAACTCACCATTTTCTGCCACGTCAAGGGGACCATATGTGATTACAAGTGTGTCACCATATGGATATGTTGAGCTTCAGGATACTGACTCGGACAAAAAGTTCATTGTTAATGGACAAAGAATCAAACATTATCTTGAAAGCAATTTTGAGCAAGAATGCTCAAAACTGAGGCTTGAATAAAGCTCAGTAAAACTTCAAGCTATTGACATTAAAGAAGCGCTTATTGGGAGGCAACCTAATTTTTATTTATCTGTGTTAATTTTCCATTTTTCCATTGTTATTTTATGTGTTCTTTAGGTTGATGATCATGTGGAGTCACAAAAATAACTGTAGAAATCAAAGCAAATTCAAAAATAGCATTAAAAATAGCACACCCTGGAGGATGAGCTTACTGGCGTTTAAACGCTAGTAAGGGTAGCAGAATAGGCGTTAAATGCCCAGTCTGGCACCATTCTGGGTGTTTAACGCCAGAAATGGGCACCAGACTGGTGTTTAGCGCCAGAAAAGGGCACAAAGCTGGCATTAAATGCCAGAAATGGGCAGCAACCTGGTGTTCAACGCCAGGATTGGCACTCAAAGGGGCATTTACACGTCAGAATGGTGCAGGGATGAGAAATTCGTGGCACCTCAGGATCTGTAGACCCCACAGGATCGCCACCTACCTGAACTCAATCTCTCTCTTCTTCACACATTCCAATAACACCCTTCCCCAAATACGCTTCTCCATCACCTCTTAACCACTCACACCTCTCCATCTCCTCCATTTTCTTCTTCTTCTCTTCCCTTCTTTCTTCTTTTGCTCGAGGACGAGCAAACCTTCTAAGTTTGGTGTGGAAAAAGCATAGCTTTTTATGTTTCCATCACCATTTATGGCACCTAAGGCCAGAGAAATCTCTAGAAAAGGGAAAGGGAAGGCAAAAGCTTCCACCTCTGAGTCATGGGAAATGGAGAGATTCATCTCAAAACCCTATCACTAAAAAAAGGACGGAGCAAACAAGAGAGCCCACCCATGGACCTCAACAAGAGCATTCCACTATCCTCCATAAAATTAGAGAGGACCAAAAGGCCATGAGAGAGAAGCAACAAAGGAAAAGGAAGAGACATAGAGGAGCTAAAGCACGTCAGAAGATCTTCAAGAGGAAGAACAAGATGCCATCACTAAGGTGGACTCGTTCTTTAATTTTCTTGTTCTTTACTTTCTGTTTTTCGTTCCCAATGCTGTATGTTTTATTTATGTTTGTGTCTTATTACATGATCATTAGTGTCTTAGTGTCTATGCCTTAAAGCTATGAATGTCCTATGAATCCATCACCTTTCTTAAGTGAATAATGTTTTCTGAAAAAGAAAAAGAAGTACATGAATTTCGAATTGTAAAACAGATTAATTATTTTGATGTGGTGGCAATACTTTTTGTTTTTCTAAATGAATGCTTGAACAGTGCATATTTTTTAATTTGTTGTTTATGAATGTTAAAATTTTTGGCTCTTGAAGGAATGATGGAAAAGGAGAAATGTTATTGATAATCTGAAAAATCATAAAAATGATTTTTGAAGCAAGAAAAAGCAGTGAAAATCTTGCAGAAAAAAAAGAGGCGAAAAAAATAATAAAAAAAAAGAAAGAAAAAGAAAAAGCAAGTAGAAAAAGCCAATAGCCCTTTAAACCAAAAGGCAAGGGTAAAATAAAAAGGATCCAAGGCTTTGAGCATCAGTGGATAGGAGGGCCCACAGGAATAAAATCCTGGCCTAAGCGGCTAAACCAAGCTATCCCTAACCATGTGCTTGTGGCGTGAAGGTGTCAAGTGAAAAGCTTGAGAATGAGCGGTTAAAGTCGTGATCCAAAGCAAAAAGAGTGTGGTTAAGAGCTCTGGACACCTCTAATTGGGGACTCTAGCAAAGTGATGAGCGGATAATTTATACGCTTTTTGGCATTGTTTTTAGTATGTTTTTAGTAGGATCTAGTTACTTTTAGGGATGTTTTCATTAGTTTTTATGTTAAATTCAAATTTCTGGACTTTACTATGAGTTTGTGTGTTTTTCTGTGATTTCAGGTATTTTCTGGCTAAAATTGAGGGACTTGAGTAAAAATCAGATTCAGAGGTTGAAGAAGGGCTGCTGATGCTGTTGGATTCTGACCTCCCTGCACTCAAAGTGGATTTTCTGGAGCTACAGAATCAAAATGGCGTGCTTCCAAATGCGTTGGAAAGTAGACATCCAGGGATTTCCAGCAATATATAATAGTCCATACTTTGCCCAAGTTTAGATGACGAAAAAGGGCGTTGAATGCCAGTTCTACGCTGCAGTCTGGAGTTAAACGCCAGAAACACGTCACAAACCAGAGTTGAATGCCAAAAACACGTTACAACTTGGCGTTCAACTTCAAAAGAAGCCTCTGCCCGTGTAAACTTCAAGCACAGCCCAAGCACACACCAAGTGGGCCCCGGAAGTGAATTTCTGCATCAATTACTTACTTCTGTAAACCCTAGTAACTAGTTTAGTATAAATAGGACTTTTTACTATTGTATTTAGATCTTCAGATCATCTTGGGACGTATAGTTCTTAGATCATGGGGGCTGGCCATTCGGCCATGCCTGAACCTTCATCACTTATGTATGTTCAACGATAGAGTTTCTACACTCCATAGATTAAGGTGTGGAGCTCTGCTGTTCCTCATGATTTAATGCAAAGTACTACTGTTTTTATGTTCAATTCAACTTATTCCGCTTCTAAGATATCCATTCGTACCCAAGAACATGATGAATGTGATGATTATGTGACACTCATCATCATTCTCACTTATGAACGCGTGCTTAACAAACACTTCCGTTCTACATGCAAACAAGCTAGAATGAGTATCTCTTAGATATCTAATACAGAGGACTGAGTCCGAGATATTAGAATCTTCGTGGTATAAGTTAGAACCCATGGATGGCCATTCCTGAGATCCGGAAAGTCTAAACCTTGTCTGTGGTATTCCGAGTAGGATCTGGGAAGGGATGGCTGTGACGAACTTCAAACTCGCGAGTGCTGGGCGTAGTGACAGACGCAAAAGGAGGGGGAACCCTATTCCAGTATGATCGAGAACCTCCAGATGATTAGCTGTGCCGTGACAGAGCATTTGGACCTTTTTCACAGAGAGGATGGGATGTAGCCATTGACAACGGTGATGCCTTACAGAAAGCTTGCCATGGAAAGGAGTAGGACTGGTTGGATGAAGACAGGAGGAAAGCAGAGGTTCAGAGGAACGAAAGCATCTCTATACGCTTATCTGAAATTCTCACCAATGAATTACATAAGTATTTCTATCTTTATTTTCTGTTTATTTATTATTATTTTTCGAAAACTCCATAACCATTTGATATCCACCTGATTGAGATTTACAAGGTGACCATAGCTTGCTTCAAGCCGACAATCTCCGTGGGATCGACCCTTACTCACGTAAGGTTTTATTACTTGGACGACCCAGTGCACTTGCTGGTCAGTTGTATCGAAGTTGTGACAAATTATGAATTAAGACTAGAGCACCAAGTTTTTGGAGCCATTACCAGGGATCACAATTTTGTGCACCAAGTTTTTGGCGCCGTTGCCGGGGATTGTTGGAGTTTGGACAACTGACGGTTCATCTTGTTGCTCAGATTAGGTAATTTTCTTTTTGTTTTTTTTTTCAAAAATTTTTCAAAAATATTTCAAAAAAATTTCTCATCTGTTTTCGAAAATTATTCAAAATTTTTAAGAATGAATTCTAGAGTTTCATGGTAACATATTGAAGCCTAGCTGGCTGTAAAGCCATATCCAAGTTCTTTTGGATTGAGGCTTCCACTTGTCAACATAAAAGGCATGTATATGAAGTTGGATGAAGTATCAGCTGTTATATGCCTGATTTGTATCTTCTAAAGCTTGGCTGGCTAGCGAGCCATGTCTAACCCTTGGATTGGAGCTTTAGTCTAACATTGAAAGATTCCTGGAATTCTTATTAAAAATTTTGAATTTCTTATTTTCTTTTTCCTATATGTTTTCAAAAAAAATTTAAAAGAAAATACAAAAAAATCATAAAATTATAAAACCAAAAATATTTTATGTTGTTTGTTTGAGTCTTGAGTCACTTTTTATGTTTGGTGTCAATTGCATTTTTTCTAAAAATTCTTTATGCATTTTTTCGAAAATTCATGCATTCATAGTGTTCTTCATGATCTTCAAGTTGTTCTTGGCCAGTCTTCTTGTTTGATCTTCATATTTTCTTGTTTTGTGTCTTGTCTTGTTTTTCATAGGAATTATTGCATTCATAGTGTCTATACATGAAAAATTTCTAAGTTTGGTGTCTTGCATGTTTTCTTTTCTTGAAAATTTTTCAAAAATAAGTCTTGATGTTCATCTTGATCTTCAAAGTGTTCTTGGTGTTCATCTCGACATTCATAGTGTTCTTGCATGCATTGTGTGTTTTGATTCATAATTTTTATGTTGTGAGTCTTTTTCATGTTTTTCTCTTTCATCATTAAAAATTCAAAAATCAAAAAAAATATCTTTCCTTTTTTCTCTCCTAAATTTCGAAAATTTAGATTGACTTTTTCAAAAATTTTTAAAATTCAATTGTTTCTTATGAGTCAAATCAAATTTTCAATTTAAAAATCTTATCTTTTTCAAAATCTTTTTCAAAAATCAAATCTTTTTCATTTTTCTTATTTATTTTTGAAAATTTTAAAAATATATTTTTTAAAATCTTTTTCTTAATTTTACATCATATTTTCGAAAATATCATCAACAATTAATGTTTTGATTCAAAAATTTCAAGTTTGTTACTTACTTGTTAAGAAAGATTCAAACTTTAAGTTCTAGGATTATATCTTGTGATTTCTTGTGAATCAAGTCATTAATTGTGATTTTTAAAAATCAAATCTTTTTCAAAACTAATTTCAATCATATCTTTTCAAAAATATCTTTTTATCATATCTTTTTCAAATATCTTTTCTAACTTCTTATCTTCTTATCTTTTAAAAATTGATTTTCAAAATTTGTTTCAACTAAATAATTAACTTTTTGTTTGTTTCTTATCTTTTTCAAAACTACCTAACTAACTATCCCTCTCTAATTTTCGAAAATACCTCCCTCTTTTTGAAAAATTTCTTTTAATTAATTAATTGTTTCAATTTTTTATTTTAATTTTAATTTTATCTTAATTTTTGAAAATCATTAACTCTTTTTCAAAATTTATTTTTTGAAATTCCATCTTTCCCATCTCCTTCTATTTATTTATTACTTACTAACACTTCTCTTCATCTCATATCTTTGCTCTCCTCACCCTTGTGTTTAGATTCTCCTCCCTTCTCTTTCCTTACATTACATTCTTTTCTTCTTCTACTCACACAAAGGAATCTCTATACTGTGACATAGAGGATTCCATATTTTTTTTGTTATTCCCTTCTTTGTCATATGAGCAGGAGCAAGGACAAGAACATTCTTGTTGAAGCAGATCCTGAACCTGAAAGGACTCTGAAGAGGAAACTAAGAGAAGCTAAACTACAACAATCCAGAGATAACTTTACAGGAATTTTCGAACAAGAAGAGGATATGGCAGTCGAAAATAATAATAATGCAAGGAGGATGCTTGGTGACTTTACTGCACCAAATTCCAATTTACATGGAAGAAGCATCTCCATCCCACCATTGGAGCAAACAATTTTGAGCTTAAACCTCAATTAGTTTCTCTGATGCAACAAAACTGCACGTTTCATGGACTTCCATCTGAAGATCCCTTTCAGTTCTTAACTGAATTCTTGCAGATCTGTGATACTGTTAAGACTAATGGAGTAGATCCTGAAGTCTACAGGCTCATGCTTTTCCCTTTTGCTGTGAGAGACAGAGCTAGAATATTGTTGGATTCTCAACCTAAAGATAGCCTGAACTCTTGGGATAAGCTGGTCACGGCTTTCTTAGCCAAGTTCTTTCCTCCTCAAAAGCTGAGTAAGCTTAGAGTGGATGTTCAAACCTTCAGACAGAAAGAAGGTGAATCCCTCTATGAAGCTTGGGAGAGATACAAGCAACTGACCAAAAAGTGTCCTTCTGACATGCTTTCAGAATGGACCATCCTGGATATATTCTATGATGGTTTGTCTGAATTAGCTAAGATGTCATTGGATACTTCTGCAGGTGGATCCATTCACCTAAAGAAAATGCCTGCAGAAGCTCAAGAACTCATTGACATGGTTGCTAATAACCAGTTTATGTACACTTCTGATAGGAATCCTGTGAGTAATGGGACACCTCAGAAGAAGGGAGTTCTTGAAATTGATACTCTGAATGCCATATTGGCTCAGAATAAAATATTGACTCAGCAAGTCAATATGATTTCTCAGAGTCTGAAAGGAATGCAAGCTGCATCCAACAGTACTCAAGAGGCATCTTCTGAAGAAGAAGCTTATGATCCTGAGAACCCTGCAATTGCAGAGGTGAATTACATGGGTGAACTCTATGGAAACACCTATAATCCCTCATGGAGAAATCACCCAAATTTCTCATGGAAGAATCAACAAAAGCTTCAACAAGGCTTTAATAATGGTGGAAGAAACAGGTTTAGCAATAGCAAGCCTTTTCCATTATCCACTCAGCAACAGACAGAAAACTCTGAACAAAATACCTCTAATTTAGCAAACTTAGTCTCTGATCTATCTAAGGCCACTCTGAGTTTCATGAATGAAACAAGGTCCTCCATCAGAAATTTGGAGGCACAAGTGGGCCAGCTGAGTAAGAAGATCACTGAAACCCCTCCTAGTGCTCTCCCAAGCAATACAGAAGAAAATCCAAAAGGAGAGTACAAGGCCATTGATATAACCATCATGGCCAAATCCAAGGAGGAAGGGGAGGATGTGAATCCCAAGGAGGAAGACCTCCTGGGACATCCAGTGATCAATAAGGAGTTTCCCTCTGAGGAACCAAAGGAATCTGAGACTCATCTAGAGACCATAGAGATTCCATTGAACCTCCTTATGCCATTCATGAGCTCTGAAGAGTATTCTTTTTCTGAAGAGAATGAAGATGTTACTGAAGAGCAAGTTGCCAAGTTCCCTGGTGCAATCATGAAGCTGAATGCCAATTTATTTGGTAATGAAACTTGGGGAGATGAACCTCCCCTGTTCACCAATGAACTAAATGCATTGGATCAACTGAGATTGCCTCAGAAGAAGCAAGATCATGGAAAGTTCCTAATACCTTGCACCATAGGCACCATGACCTTTGAGAAGGCTCTATGTGACCTTGAATCAGAAATAAACCTCATGCCACTCTCTGTAATGGAGAAACTGGGAATCTTTGAGGTACAAGCTGCTAAAATCTCATTAGAGATGGCAGACAATTCCAGAAAATAGGCTTATGGACAAGTGGAGGACATATTAGTAAAGGTTGAAGGCCTTTACATCCCTGCTGATTTTATAATCCTAGTTACTGGGAAGGATGAGGATGAATCCATCATCCTTGGAAGACCCTTCCTAGCCACAGCAAGAGCTGTGATTGATGTTGACAGAGGTGAACTAGTCCTTCAATTGAATGAGGACTCCCTTGTGTTTAAAACTCAAGGACATCCTTCTGTAAACATCCTTGTTGGGAGGCAACCCAATTTTTATTTATCTAATTTTACTTTTATTTTATTTTTCTTTCATGTTTTATTAGGTTCATGATCATGTGGAGTCACAAAATAAATAGAAAAATCAAAAACAGAATCAAAAACAGCAGAAGAAAAATCACACCCTGGAGGAAGGGCTTACTGGCGTTTAAACGCCAGTAAGGAGCATCTGGCTGGTGTTCAACGCCAGAACAGAGCATGGATCTGGCGTTGAACGCCCAAAATAAGCAGCATCCTGGCGTTCAGACGCCAGGAATGCACACTGAAGGAAGCTGGCGCTGAACGCCAGAAACAAGCATAGAACTGGCGTTCAACGCCAGAAACATGCTGCATCTGGGCGCTGAACGCCCAAAACAAGCATCAATTCGGCGTTTAAATGCCAGAATTGCATGCAAAGGCATTTTACTTGCCTACTTGGTGCAGGGATGTAAATCCTTGACACTTCAGGATCTGTGAACCCTACAGGATCCCCACCTACCTCCACTCATACTCTTCCCTCTTCTCAATGTTCATCCTCTCTTCCCAATAAACACCTTTTCCCAAAACCCTTCACCAATCACATCAAGATCTCTTCCCTACTACCACTTCACCACTCACATCCATCCACTCTTCCCCATAAACCTACCTCATAAACCCCACTTACCTTCAAAATTTAAAATCACTTTCCCACCCAAACCCACCCTAAATGGCCGAACCTAACCCCTCTCCCTCCACTATATAAACCCCTCCATTCTTCTTCATTTTCACACAACACAACCCTCTCTTCCCCTTCTTGGCCGAAACACAACTCTCTCTCCCTCTCCTCCATTTCTTCTTCTTCTTCATCTATTCTTTCTTCTCTTGCTCGAGGGCAAGCAATATTCTAAGTTTGGTGTGGTAAAAACATAAGCTTTTTGTTTTTCCATTACCATTGATGGCACCTAAGACCGGAGAATCCTCTAGAAAAGGAAAAGGGAAGACAAAAGCTTCCACCTCCGAGTCATGGGAGATGGAAAGATTCATCTCCAAAGCCCATCAAGACCACTTCTATGATGTTGTGGCCAAGAAGAAGGTGATCCCCGAAGTCCTTTTCAAACTCAAGAAAAATGAGTATCTGGAGATCCGACATGAGATCTATAGAAGAGGTTGGGAAGTTCTAACAAACCCCATCAGACAAGTCGGAATTCTAATGGTTCAAGAGTTCTATGCTAATGCATGGATCACTAGGAACCATGATCAAAATAAGAACCCGAACCCAAAGAATTATCTCACCATGGTTCGGGGGAATTACTTAGATTTTAGTCCGGAAAATGTGAGGTTGGCGTTCACCTTACCAATGATGGAAGAGAACGCACGCCCCTACACAAGGAGAGTCAACTTTGATCAAAGGTTGGACCAAGTCCTCATGGACATATGTGTGGAAGGAGCTCAATGGAAGATTGATTCAAAAGGCAAACCGGTTCAACTGAGAAGACTGGACCTTAAGCCTGTAGCTAGAGGATGGTTGGAGTTCATTCAACGCTCAATTATTCCCACTAGCAACCGGTCTGAAGTTACTATAGACCGGGCCATCATAATCCATAGCATCATGATTGGAGAAGAGGTGGAGGTTCATGAGATTATACCTCAAGAACTCTACAAGGTGGCTGACAAGTCCTCCACTATGGCAAGGTTAGCTTTTCCTCACCTTATTTGCCATCTATGCAATTCAGCTGGGATTGACATAGAGGGAGATATCCTCATTGATGAGGACAAGCCCATCACTAAGAAAAGGATGGAGCAAACAAGAGAGCCCATTCATGGATCTCAAGAGACGCATGAAGAAGCTCATCACCAAGAAATCCCTGAGATGCCTCAAGGGATACAGTTTCCTCCACAGAACTTTTGGGAGCAAATCAATACCTCCCTAGGAGAACTGAGTTCCAACATGGGACAACTAAGGGTGGAACATCAAGAGCACTCAATCATCCTCCATGAAATTAGAGAAGATCAAAGAGCTATGAGGGAGGAGCAACAAAGACAAGGAAGAGACATAGAAGAGCTCAAGGACATCATTGGTTCCTCAAGAAGAAAACGCCACCATTACTAAGGTAGACTCATTCCTTGTTCTTAAATTTACTGTTTTTCGATTTTTGAGCTTTATGTTTATTTATGTTTGTGTCTTATTACATGATCATTAGTATTTAAGTGTCTATGCCTTAAAGTAGTGAATATGAATCCATCACCTCTCTTAAATGAAAACTATTTTAATTACAAAAGAATAAGAAGTACATGGTTTCGAATTCATCCTTGAAACTAGTTTAATTATATTGATGTGGTGACAATACTTTTTATTTTCTGAATGAATGCTTGAACAGTGCATGTCTTTTTGAAGTTGATGTTTATGAGTGTTAAATATGTTGGCTCTTGAAAGAATGATGAAAAGGAAACATGTTATTTGATAATCTGAAAAATCATAAAAATGATTCTTGAAGCAAGAAAAAGCAGTGAATACAAAGCTTGCAGAAAAAAATGCGAAAAAAATGGCGAAAATAAAAGAAAAAGAAAGCAAGTAGAAAAAGCCAAAAGCTCTTAAAACCAAAAGGCAAGAGCAAAAAGCCAATAACCCTTAAAACCAAAAGGCAAGGGTAAATAAAAAGGATTCCAAAGCTTTGAGCATCAGTGGATAGGAGGGCCTAAAGGAATAAAATCCTGGCTTAAGCGGCTAAGCTAAGCTGTCCCTAACCATGTGCTTGTGGCGTGAAGGTGTCAAGTGAAAACTTGAGACTGAGCGGTTAAAGTCAAGGTCCAAAGCAAAAGAAGAGTGTGCTTAAGAACCCTGGACACCTCTAATTGGGGAATTTAGCAAAGCTGAGTCACAATCTGAAAAGGTTCACCCAATTATGTGTCTGTGGCATTTATGTATCCGGTGGTAATACTGGAAAACAAAGTGCTTAGGGCCACGGCCAAGACTCATAAAGTAGCTATGTTCAAGAATCAACATACTGAACTAGGAGAATCAATAACACTATCTGAACTCTGAGTTCCTATGGATGCCAATCATTCTGAACTTCAATGGATAAAGTGAGATGCCAAAACTATTCAAGAGGCAAAAAGCTACAAGTCCCGCTCATCTAATTGGAGCTATGTTTCATTGATAGTTTGGAATTTATAGTATATTCTCTTCTTTTTATCCTATTTGATTTTCAGTTACTTGGGGACAAGCAACAATTTAAGTTTGGTGTTGTGATGAGTGGATAATTTATACGCTTTTTGGCGTTGTTTTTAGTATGTTTTTTGTAGGATCTAGTTACTTTTAGGGATGGTTTTTATTAGTTTTTATGTTAAATTCACATTTCTGGACTTTACTATGAGTTTGTGTGTTTTTCTGTGATTTCAGGTATTTTCTGGCTGAAATTGAGGGACTTGAGCAAAAATCAAATTCAGAGGTTGAAGAAGGGCTGCTGATGCTGTTGGATTCTGACCTCCCTGCACTCAAAGTGGATTTTCAAGAGCTACAGAACTCAAAATGGCGCGCTTTCAAATACGTTGGAAAGTAGACATCCAGGGCTTTCCAGAAATATATAATAGTCTATACTTTGCCCAAGTTTAGATGACGCAAAAGGGCGTTGAACGCCAGTTCTACGTTGCAGTCTGGAGTTAAACGCCAGAAACATGTCACAAACCCGAGTTGAACGCCAAAAACACGTTACAACTTGGCGTTCAACTCCAAAAGAAGCCTTTGCACGTGTAAACTTCAAGCTCATCCCAGGCACACATCAAGTGGGCCCCGAAAGTGAATTTCTGCATCAATTACTTACTTCTGTAAACCCTAGTAACTAGTTTAGTGTAAATAGGACTTTTTACTATTGTATTTAGATCCTCGGATCATCTTGGGACGTCTAGTTCTTAGATCATGGGGGCTGGCCATTCGGCCATGCCTGAACCTTCATCACTTATGTATTTTCAACGGTAGAGTTTCTGCACTCCATAGATTAAGGTGTGGAGCTCTGCTATTCCTCATGATTTAATGTAAAGTACTACTGTTTTTATGTTCAATTCAACTTATTCCGCTTCTAAGATATCCATTCACACCCAAGAACATGATGAATGTGATGATTATGTGACGCTCATCATCATTCTCACTTATGAACGCGTGCTGACAAACACTTCTGTTCTACATGCAAACAAGCTAGAATGAGTATCTCTGAGATATCTAATACAGAGGACCGAGTCTGAGATTTTAGAATCTTCGTGGTATAAGTTAGAACCCATGGATGGCCATTCCTGAGATCCAGAAAGTCTAAACCTTGTCTGTGGTATTCCGAGTAGGATCTAGGAAGGGATGGCTGTGACGAACTTTAAACTCGCGAGTGCTGGGCGTAGTGACAGACGCAAAAGGAGGGTGAACCCTATTCCAGTATGATCGAGAACCTCCAGATGATTAGTCGTGCCATGACAGAGCATTTGGACCTTTTTCACAGAGAGGATGGGATGTAGCCATTGACAACGGTGATGCCTTACAGAAAGCTTGCCATGGAAAGGAGTAGGACTGGTTGGATGAAGATAGGAGGAAAGCAGAGGTTCAGAGGAACGAAAGCATCTCTATACGCTTATCTGAAATTCTCACCAATGAATTACATAAGTATTTCTATCTTTATTTTTTGTTTATTTATTATTATTATTCGAAAACTCCATAACCATTTGATATCCGCCTGACTGAGATTTACAAGGTGACCATAGCTTGCTTCAAGCCGACAATCTCCGTCGGATCGACCCTTACTCACGTAAGGTTTTATTACTTGGACGACCCAGTGCACTTGCTGGTCAGTTGTATCGAAGTTGTGACAAGTTATGAATTAAGACTAGAGTACCAAGTTTTTGGAGCCATTACCAGGGATCACAATTTCATGCACCACAAAGCTGAGTCACAATCTGAAAAGGTTCACCCAGTTATGTGTCTATGGCATTTATGTATCCGGTGGTAATACTGGAAAACAAAATGCTTAGGGTCACGGCCAAGACTCATAAAGTAACTGTGTTCAAGAATCAACATACTGAACTAGGAGAATCAATAACATTATCTAAATTCTGAGTTCCTATAGATGCCAATCATTCTGAGCTTTAAAGGATAAAGTGAGATGACAAAACTGTTCAGATGCAAAAAGCTAATAGCCCCGCTCATCTAATTAAGACTGATCTTCATAGATGTTTTTGGAATTTATTGTATATTCTCTTCTTTTTATCCTACTTTGTTTTTAGTTGCTTGGGGACAAGCAACAATTTAAGTTTGGTGTTGTGATGAGCGGATAATTTATACGCTTTTTGGCATTGTTTTTAGTATGCTTTTAGTATATTTTAGTTAGTTTTTATTATGTTTTTATTAGTTTTTATTCAAAAATTACATTTCTGGACTTTACTATGAGTTTGTGTGTTTTTCTGTGATTTCAGGTATTTTCTGGCTGAAATTGAGGGACCTGAGCAAAAATCTGATTCAGAGGCAGAAAAAGGATTGCAGATGCTGTTGGATTCTGACCTCCCTGCACTCGAAGTGGATTTTCTAGAGCTACAGAGATTTAATTGGCTCGTTCTCAATTGCGTTGGAAAGTAGACATCTTGGACTTTCCAGAAATATATAATAGTCCATACTTTGCCCGAGATTTGATGGCCCAAACCGGCATTCCAACTCAGCATAAAAATTTTGGCGTCAAAACGCCAGAACTGGCACAAAAGCTGGAGTTAAACGCCCAAACTGGCACAAAAGCTGGCGTTTAACTCCAAGAAAAGTCTCTACATGTGAAAGCTTCAATGCTCGGCCCAAGCACACACCAAGTGGGCCCGGAAGTAGATTCTGCATCATTTACTCATTTCTGTAAATCCTAGGCTACTAGTTTTCTATAAATAGGACCTTTTGCTATTGTATTTACAGACCTCATGACACTTTACACGTTTCATATTGTATCTTTGACGGCATAAGTCTCTAAACTCCATGGTTGGGGGTGAGGAGCTCTGCTGTGTCTCGATGAATTAATGCAATTATTACTGTTTTCCATTCTATCACGCTTGTTTCTATTCTAAGATATTCACCTGCACTTCAACTTGATGAATGTGATGATCCGTGACACTCATCATTATTCTCACCTATGAACGCATGCCTGACAACCACCTCCATTCTATCTGCAATAGCTTGAGCACATATCTCTTGGGTTTCTAATCTAAGATTAGGACCTTCGTGGTATAGGCTAGAATTATTGGCGGCCATTCCTGAGATCCGGAAAGTCTAAACCTTGTCTGTGGTATTCCGAGTAGGATCTGGGAAGGGATGACTGTAACGAGCTTCAAACTCATGAGTGCTGGGCGTAGTGACAGACGCAAAAGGATCAATGGATCCTATTCCAACATGAGTGAGAACCGACAGATGATTAGTCGTGCGGTGACAGTGCATTTGGACCATTTTAACTGAGAGGACGGATGGTAGCCATTGACAACGGTGATCCACCAACATACAGCTTGCCATGGAAGGAGCCTTGCATGCATAAAGAAGAAGACAGTAGGAAAGTAGAGATTCAGAAGATAGAGCATCTCCAAAACCTCAACCTGTTCTCCATTACTGCAAAACAAGTATTTATTTCATGTACTTTTAATTTTTACGATTAAATATGAGAATTATTGATATCCTGACTAAGAGTTACAAGATAACCATAGCTTGCTTCACGCCGACAATCTCCGTGGGATCGACCCTTACTCACGTAAGGTATTACTTGGACGACCCAGTGCACTTGCTGGTTAGTTGTGCAGAATTACAAAAGTGTGATTGTGATTTCGTGCACCAGTAACTGTTCCCCTTTTTGATGTTATTCAACAGGTACCTAAATACGCAAAGTTTCTAAAGGATTTGTGCATACATAAAGATAAGATTAATGAATTAGAAACTATTCCTTTTGGTAGCTCTATATCTGCTTTAATGGGATGTATACCTGAAAAATGTAGTGATCCAGGTCCATGTATGGTTGCACCATTGGAGGTGTGATATTTTCTGACTGTATGTGTGATTTAGGAGCATGTTTTAGTATAATGCCTTTGTCTATATATGATACATTGAGCCTCCCTCCCTTAAAAAGGTCGGCAGCTCGTTTTTTGTTAGCAGATAAAAGCATTATTACAGTAGTTGGAATTGCTGAAGATGTATTAGTGAGCATTAAAGGGCTCACATTTCCCATTGATTTTTATATCCTGGAAATGCCCCCTAATGACTCAGGAAGACCATCATCAATCCTGTTTGGAAGACCATTCCTGAAGACTTCAAAGTTCAAGCGGGATGCATTCTCAGGAACTTACTCCTTCGAGGTAGATGGCAGAACAATGAGTTTCAGTTTAAATGAAGCTATGAAGCATCCTCCGGAAGATCATTCTATCTTCCAGTATGACATTATTGATGAAACTGTAGCTAAAGTTCACCAGGAAGAATTAGAAGAGAAGTACATGGAGCAAGGTCCAAGTGTGGGGACACTTTCTAAAAACAATGAGAACACTTTACCATTATCACCAGCCCTAATGATCCAGAGCCTAGCTATGAGTAGAAATTAGAATTAAAGCCCCTTCTTCCACACCTCAAGTATGCTTACCTTGAGGACAAGCAGAAGTTCCCAGTTATCATTGCAAAGGAACTCACTTCTCAACAAGAAGAATAGCTACTCAGTGTGCTGAGAAAACATAAGAAAGCAATTGGATGGAGCTTGGCGGATATAGTAAGCATTAGCCCTCAAGTTTGTGAACACAGAATATTCTTAGAAGAAGGAGCAAAGCCTGTCCGTCAACCTCAAAGAAGATTGAATCCCACCATCTTAGAAGTTATCAAGAAAGAATTGACCATGCTACTTGAAGCAGATATCATTTATCCATCTCAGACAGCGAATGGATCAGTCCAGTACAAGTGGTGCCCAAGAAGTCTGGAGTCACAACAGTAAGAAATGAGCATGGAGAGCTCCTAACAACTAGAGTGCAGAATTCATGGAGAGTTTGCATTGACTATAGGCGTCTCAACCAAGCTACTCGCAAGGATCATTACCCCTTGCCATTCATTGATCAGATGCTTGATTGCCTGTCAGGTAAATCCTATTATTGCTTTTTAGATGGTTATACAGGCTACTTTCAAATTCATATAACTCCTGAAGATCAAGAAAAGACTATTTTTACACGTCCTTTTGGAACTTATGCTTATAAGAGAATGCCCTTTGTCTTATGCAATGCACCAGTTACTTTCCAAAGATGCATGATGAGTCTTTTCTCTAACCTCATTGAGAACTGTATGGAGATTTTTATGGATGATTTTAGCGTATATGGTGATTCTTTTAGCATTTGCTTGGATAGTTTATCTAGAGTGTTAAATAGATGCGTTAGTACAAACCATGTATTAAATTTTGAAAAATTTCACTTTATGGTAAAACAAGGAATTGTACTAGGACATGTTGTGTCTAATACTGGCATTTCTATAGATCCAGCAAAGGTGGATGTTATTTCTAGTTTACCTTACTCCTCCTCCGTGAGGGAAGTTCGTTCGTTCCTTGGCCATGTAGGTTTTTACAGGAGATTTATTAAGGACTTCAGTAAGGTAGCATTGCCTTTATCCAGATTGCTGCAGAAAGATATTGAGTTCGAGTTCAGTGAGAGCTGTATGCAAGCATTTGATAAGTTGAAGATCGCCCTGACTCAAGCTCCAATTGTGAGAGGACCAGACTGGAGCCAGCCATTTGAAATTATGTGTGATGCTTCCAATCACGCAGTAGGAGCGGCGCTGGCTCAGCGCGAAGGTAAGGATCCTTTTGTAATTGCCTGTGCATCTAAGACTTTAGACAATGCTCAATCTAATTATACTACTACTGAAAAAGAGCTTCTTGCTATTTTTTTTGCTCTGGATAAATTCTGAGCCTATTTACTTGGTACTAAGGTAGTAGTGTACTCAGACCATGCAGCTCTAAAATATTTATTAACTAAAAAGGAGTCCAAACCAAGGCTCATACGTTGGATATTTCTGCTGCAAGAATTTGATTTAGAAATAAAAGATAGGAGTGGTAACCATAATTTAGTGGCAGACCACTTGAGTCGCCTTGAGAACATTAAGGATGACTCCACACCTATAAATGATAATTTCCCGTTTGATAGCTTACAAGCAGTATCGAAAGTAGTCCCTTGGTATGCACCTGTAGCTAATTATCTAGTTAGCCACACTTTCCCTCTAAATTTTACTAAGCATCAAAGAGATAAGCTGAAAAGCGAGTCCAAATATTATATATGGGATGATCCATATCTATGGAGGTGTAGTGCTAACCAGGTAATTAGACGGTGTGCGCCTCAATCAAAATTCAAGTTTATTTTAGAGGCTTGCCACTCCTCTGAGAGTGGAGGACATTTTGGCCCTCAGAGAACAGCTAGAAAAATTCTAGACTGTGGATTCTGGTGGCCTACTCTTTTTAAAGACGTTGCTGAATTTTGTAAATCATGTTCCCCATGCCAAAGCTTTGGTAATATATCCAAGAGGGATGAGATGCCTTAACAGATTATGCTTTTCTGTTAAATTTTTTATGTTTGGGGCATTGATTTCATGGGTCCATTTCCAAATTCTAATGGTTACCTTGATATACTGTTAGCTGTAGATTATGTTTCTAAATGGGTGGAAGCAATTCCTACCCGCAATGATGATGCTAACACTGTTGTTTCCTTTGTTAGAAACCATATTATTTGTCGCTTTGGATCACCACGAGCAATCGTGAGCGATCAAGGCACCCACTTTTGTAACAGGAGACTAACAGGATTACTCAAGAAGCATGGGATCATTCACAAAATAGCAACAGCTTACCATCTCCAGACCAATGGACAAGCAGAAGTCTCTAACAGAGAAATTAAGCGTATTCTGGAGAAGATAGTAAAATACCAAAGGAAGGACTGGAGTGCCAGGCTATAAGATGCACTCTGGGCATATAAAACAACGTACAAGACACCCATTGGGATGAGCCCCTTCTGCTTAGTATACAGAGAGGCTTTCCACCTCCCAGTAGAGGTGGAACACAAGGCTTTCTGGGATGTGAGGGAGTGCAACATGAATCTTAAGAAAGCTAGTGCTGAAAGAAAACTGCAACTAGCAGAACTAGAGAACCTTTGCCTAGAAGCATATGACAACTCCAGACGTTATAAGGAGAAAATAAAGGCTATTCATGACAAGCATATAAAAAGGAGAGAATTCAGACCAGGGGAGTTAGTTCTTCTATATAACTCCAGACTAAGGCTTATGCCAGATAAACTGAGATCAAGATGGGAAGGTCCATACAGAGTAGAAAAGGCAGAGCTATACGGAGTTTTCCACCTGCGTCATCCTTCTAGCTCCAAATTCTTAAAGGCCAATGGACATCGCCTGAAACTTTATCACGGTAAGAAGACGAAGAATAACAAAGAACTAGAGGTTTTTCTCTTGGAATACCCACTAACAGAAGCAGAATGAGCCTGAAGAGCGTCCAACTTAAGGACGTAAAAGTAAAGTGCTAAGTGGGAGACAACCCACCACGGTATGATCGTTCCATTTCAATCTTAGCTTTATTTTATTTTTACGATGTTAATGACTCTTCTCATCACTTCTGCATATAGCTGCATATAGTTTGCATTAGCATTCTGCATTTCTAATAATAAAAAAAAAACACACACACACGACGCGTCCGCGTCACAAGTGCATTAGGAAGAAAAGAAAAGTAAACAGAGAGTCACGCGAGGGCGTGGCTAGAGGCATACCTTAGGCACAAACATGCCCACACGACCGCGTCGCTCACGCGGCCACGTCATTTGGAAAATAAGCCTCCCACACGTCTGCATCACCCACGCGAACGCGTGCCCCTAAAAATCGATGTAAAAATGGTGTGTGGCAGCAAGTTATGATGGAGTGGAGCTGGAATGATTCTAGAAGCACCAGCCCTATTACGCGACCGCGTGCCCCACACGTCCGCGTCATTTTTCAAAGTATGGCCATTCACGCGATCGCGTCACCCACGCGATTGCGTCACCCAAAATTTTGGCAAAATGAGTTTGCAACAGAGAGTTGGGCGAACGCAAGGCTGCACTCGCGCCAATCGCACAAATCAGGCAGCGCGATCGCGTGACCCACGCGTCCGCGTCACCTGAACTTATCGCACACCACGCGACCGCATCACTCTCGCGTTCGCATCATATGCGGCGCACAGCTTATCCAGATCAACCAAAATATCATATCTTTTCTTCCCCAAATCCTAATTTTCCTTATCCCTTCTTACTTCCTTCTTCACTATTCTTCCTTCTCTACTCTTTCTCACTTTTTACTTTCTCCATTTTTCCTTTTCACATCCATTATCAAGGTTCTTTTCTTCTCCCTTCCTTACTTCTTCATTATTATTCCTTTTCTTTTATTCATGTTTTCTTATTTATTTTTCTTTTTACTTTCATTATCTATATTTTCTTTTTCCTTCTTTTTATTCCCTTAATTGGTGTTACAAATTTATTTGGGTCATTATTTATTTCTATATTTTGCTTGTGGATTATTATGAAATTTTTTGACAATTACTATTACTTCCTTAAAGGGTTGCTTGCATGTTCAATTTAATACCTTCAAACAACATATTTACCATGCATGCTAAGCGTTTGTGAAAAAGCCCGTATGGCATTGTGCATTATTCGATTCTACTACTCTAATGTCTGTTTTTTACAAAACCCCTTTTATATTTTATTAATTCAATTTAATTGTCAATACAAACAGATTATTAGTTTGAAAGGCTTGGTAATCTAACTTAGACATTGAATGCTTGATCTATGCTACTCATGCCTTTGCCAGCATGCCAATAAACATCTTGCATTTAATTGCCATCACAAGCACTTGCTATGTTACCTTTGATGAACTTTTCACATGTAGTCTAGACCATGTGTTAACGATATCCTTCTTTACAGTGCATTGATTACCACCCATAATGTTCGTTCCCTTGCTCGAACCCTTAGCTTTACATATTAGTTTCTTTTTCCTTTTTCAGGATGGCCACCAAGATAGGTAAAGAGAAAGCTACTCCCAAACCACCAGAAAGGAGAGGAACAAAAAGAGCATTAGTGGCTGAACCATCTTCAACAGCGGTGCAACCCTCAACAAAATGAATTAAGAGGATCATCAAGGTCGATAAAAAAGAAAAAGCCTTCCCAGCAAAGGACACTGCGCGGTTTCCTAACCGCTACTGTGAGCAGATGTTCCCCATCCTGGCAGCAAGGAACTATAACAATGAGCACCTTCTTATCCTCCCAACCCACATTGCTAACTTTGTTGAGCCTCGCATTGAGCAAAGACACTGGGAATTCCTACGGAGACACCCACGGCAGGTTAATCTTTCATGGGTAGTAGAATTTTACTCCAATTTTCACATGCCAACCATGCAATCTGTCTATGTCCGTCAGAAGCAAGTCCCCATAACTGAAGAGACCATTCAACAAGCTTTAGATCTTCCCCCTGCTCCAGAAGGATTGGACGCATTCTAAGAAGCCTCACTCAAGCGCCAGACATACCAATTTAACTGGGACGCCGTTCTCAGAATCATAGCACAACCTGGCAGCAGATGGATCTATGGATACCATCGTTCCCGACCTAAGGGCATATCGGTTTCAGCACTTACCTTGGAGGCTCGGGTATGGGCACAGATTATGTCCCATTACGTCTTTCCAAGTACTCACGAGTCCTCCTTCACTACAGACATCGCTGTCTTACTCTGGTGTATCCTTACAGACCAGCCTCTAAACTTACCAAGACACATTCAGGATGCTATGAGACACGTACAAATTGCGGGCAACTTACCTTTTCCTGCCTTGGTTTCAGATCTCGTCTCAGTAACCGGGGTCTCCTACAAGGCTGGGGACACCAAAGCCATGCTTCCACGGGATGATCAGCACGTCCCTAACGGGAAATATATAAGACCTCCAGCAGCCACTATCAACCGGAGCACAGAACCAGCAGAAGACACCCCCTCTTCTTCCACACCACAAGCACCTACAACAAACCAATTGCTCCATCAAATACTTGAAAGGTTGGATCGGCAGGAACACAAAGCAAAGTTAAGAGAGCGCCGTAACCAGCGCCGATTCACATACCTTAAGGAGCTACTTATGGGAAACTACAGACCTGACAAAGACCCAGACACCTCAGACTCCACTTCATTTACCAGCACAGGGAGCCATGACGGCCCCGATGGTAGAGATACTGCTACCAGGCCCCCTTTGTTCCTGACAGATGGCACCGAGGACGGTGCAAAACCTTAAGTGTGGGGAGGTCGGTCAGTACCTGACTTCCGGAGGTAAATTCTCTTCCCTAAACACCAATAAAATAGGATATTTAGTTAGTTTTTCTTTTGTAGAATAGGATAGATTGCATAGAAATAGGTTATTTGCATGCATGTTCTACTTGATTGAAAATAATAAGTTTCTTCTAAGACTCTATTTTTGAAAAATTGCACTAATTTAAATCAAAACTTATGTGTTAAATTTGTTTGAAGTTGTATTTGGAACATAGTTTAAAAAGCTAAGAACACACAACCTGTGAGATTTGAGCTTATTTACATGGTTACATTATTTAACCATGAATATTTTATTCTTGTGTGTTTACTTTTCTATGATTGTAATCTTTGTTTTGTTTCATCCTATATGTCCAATATTTAATGTATTTATATGCACGCATATGATTAAGGCCATTACTTGTTTAGCTCACTTATCCCAAATAAGCCTACCCCTTTCAATTACCTTTGTTAGCCACTTTGAGCCGTTTAAATCCTATTTGTTCTATATTTTACCACATTACTAGCCTTAAGCGGAAAAACAATTAAATATCCCAATTGAATCTTTGGTTAGCTTAAGATAGAAATTGTGTGTTAATTAAGTATGGGAGAAGTGTGGGAACAAGGGTTAATAAGGGAATGTGTCATGATAAAATAATGGAAATTTGGGTACCTACTCATGTGAAACTAGAAAAATTAAAAATCTATGTGCATTGATAAGCTATGTTTATTTTCATGTTAAAAAAAAAACCAAAGATATTCAATAAAAAAATAAATAAGGGGACAAAATTACCCCAATTCTAAGTTAAGCTAAGTTCAAAGATCAATGCATATGTGATAAAAATTAAAAGAAAGTTGATGCATGAGTATGTAATGCAAAAGTGGGAATTTTTGGGTAGCCAGGCATGAATTAGAATTACATAGAGTATATGTATGTTAGGTGAGGGCTTAGGCTAGACAAAGATTCAATTTTAGCTCACTTAGCCACATATATACCCTCACCCTTACCTTAGCCCCATTACAACCTTGAAAAGACCTCATGATGTTGCATTGGTACATTAAATATTGTTGATTGGTTAGGTGAAGAATAAAATTTAGAAAGCATGATTAGAGAAGAGTAGAGTGATTACCCTATACACTTGAGAGACTAGAGTGCGCATACACCAGCAGTGAGGGTTCAATGCTTAATTCTATGTTCCTTGCTTTCATAAGCTATCTTCTTGCATTTTCTATCTGTTCTTACTGTATAAATTGAATTAGTGGAATTTGATTTATATTTTTCTTGAAGAGCTTATTTACTTTTAACCAAGTAGATAAGAATCATATAGTTGCATTTATATATATAGGTTGCATTGCATTTCATGAGTTTTACATTTCCCTACTCATTTACTTTATCTCCTTTAACTAAGCATGAGGACATGTGGTGCACGAAATCGTGATCATTCATTCCATGGTAACGGCGCTAAAAACTTAATATGCACGTTCATAATCTTAATTCTTTGTCACAACTTCGCACAACTAACCAGCAAGTGCACTGGGTCGTCCAAGTAATAAACCTTACGTGAGTAAGGGTCGATCCCACAGAGATTGTCGGCTTGATGCAAGCTATGGTCACCTTGTAAATCTCAGTCAGGTGGATTTAAATGGTTATAGAGTTTTAATAATTAAAAGATAAATAAAACGTAAAATAGGATAGAGATACTTATGTAATTCATTGGTGAGAATTTCAGATAAGCGTATGGAGACGCTTTTGTTCCTTTTGAACCTCTGCTTTCCTACTGTCTTCATCCAATCCTTCATACTCCTTTCCATGGCAAGCTGTATGTTGGGCATCACCGTTGTCAATGGCTACATCCAGTCCTCTCAGTGAAAATGGTCCAAAATGCGCTGTCACCGCACGGCTAATCATCTGTCGATTCTCGATCCTGCTGGAATAGGATTCAGTAATCCTTTTGCGTCTATCACTACGCCCAGCACTCGCGAGTTTGAAGCTCGTCACAGCCATCCCTTCCCAGATCCTACTCGGAATACCACAGACAAGGTTTAGACTTTTCGGATCTCAAGAATGGCCGCCAATAATTCTAGCCTATACCACGAAGACTCTGATCGTAGATCAGGAGGCTAAGAGATACACATTCAAGCTTGTTTGCATTTAGAACGGAAGTGGTTGTCAGGCACGCGTTCATAGGTGAGAATGGTGATGAGCGTCACATAATCATCACATTCATCATGTTCTTGTGTGCGAATGAATATCTTAGAGAAGAAATAGGCTTGAGTTGAATAGAAAAACAATAGTACTTTGCATTAATTCATGAGGAACAGCAGAGCTCCACACCTTAATCTATGGTGTGTAGAAACTCTACCGTTGAAAATACATAAGTGATAATGGTCCAGGCATGGCCGAATGGCCAGCCTCCCAAAGAGGGTTCAATCATCAAAACATGATCAAAAGATAATTCCTAACACAATAGTAAAAAGTTCCATTTATACTAAACTAGTTACTAGGGTTACAAAAATAAGTAAATGATGCAGAAATCCACTTCCGGGCCCACTTGGTGTGTGCTTGGGCTGAGCATTGAAGATTTCACGTGTAGAGGTCTTCCTTGGAGTTAAACTCCAATTTGTAACTTGTTTCTGGCGTTTAACTCTGCTTTGCAACCTGTTTCTGGCGTTTAACGCCAGAATAGGGCAGAGAGCTGGCGTTGAACGCCAGTTTGCGTCATCTAAACTCAGGCAAAGTATGGACTATTATATATTGCGGGAAAGCCCTGGATGTCTACTTTTCAACGAAATTGAGAGAGCACCATTTGGAATCCTGTAGCTCCAGAAAATTCACTTTGAGTACAGGGAGGTCAGAATCCAACAGCATCTGCAGTCCTTCTTCAGCCTCTGAATCTGATTTTTGCTCAAGTCCCTCAATTTCAGCCAAAAATTACCTGAAATGACAGAAAAATAGACAAACTCATTGTAAAGTCCAAAAATGTGATTTTTATTTAAAAGCTAATAAAAATATACTAAAAACTAGCTAAATCATACTAAAAACTATATAAAAATAATGCCAAAAAGCGTATAAATTATCCACTCATCACAACACCAAACTTAAATTCTTGCTTGTCCCCAAGCAACTGAAAATCAAATAGGATGAAAAGAAGAGAATATACTATAAATTCTAAACTATCAATGAAACTTAGCTCTAATCAGATGAGCGGGACTAGTAGCTTTTTGCCTCTGAACAGTTTTGGCATCTCACTTTATCCCTTGAAGTTCAGAATGATTGGCATCTATAAGAACTCAGAATTCAGATAGTGTTATTGATTCTCCTAGTTCAGTATGTTGATTCTTGAACACAGCTACTTTATGAGTCTTGGCCATGGCCCTAAGCACTTTGTTTTTCAGTATTACCACGGGATACATAAATGCCACAGACACATAACTGGGTGAACCTTTTCAGATTGTGACTCAGCTTTGCTAGAGTCCCCAATTAGAGTGTCCAGGGTTCTTAAGCACACTCTTTTTTTGCTTTGGACCTCGACTTTAACCGCTTAGTCTCAAGCTTTTGGCTTGACACCTTCACGCCACAAGCACATGGTTAGGGACAGCTTGGTTTAGCCGCTTAGGCCAGGATTTTATTCCTTTAGGCCCTCCTATCCATTAATTCTCAAAGCCTTGGATCCTTTTTATTACCCTTGCCTTTTGGTTTTAAGGGCTATTGGCTTTTTGCTCTTGCCTTTTGGTTTAAAGAGCTCTTGGCTTTTTCTGCTTGCTTTTTCTTTTTCTTTTGTTTTTTTTTCTTTTATTTTCACCACTTTTTTTTTCGCAAGCTTTGTATTCACTGCTTTTTCTTGCTTCAAGAATCAATTTTATGATTTTTCAGATTATCAAATAACATTTCTCCTTTTTCATCATTCTTTCAAGAACCAACAGATTTAACATTCATAAACAACAAATTCAAAAGACATATGCACTGTTCAAGCATTCATTCAGAAAACAAAAAGTATTGTCACCACATCAAAATAATTAAACTAATTTCAACGATGAATTTGAAACCATGTACTTCTTGTTCTTTTGTTTTTAGAACAGTTTTCATTTAAGAGAGGAGATTGATTCATAGGACATTCATAGCTTTAAGACATAGACACTTAAGCACTAATGATCATGTAATAAAGACACAAATATAGATAAACATAAAGCATAGTAAACGAAAAACTGAAAAAATAAGAACAAGGAGATTAAGGAACGGGTCCACCTTAGTGAGGGTGGCGTCTAATGGTGTTCTTGAGCTCCTCTATGTCTCTTCCTTGTCTTTGTTTCTCCTCCCTCAAAGCTCTTTGATCTTCTCTAATCTCATGGAGAATGATGGAGTGCTCTTGGTGTTCCATCCTTAGTTGTCCCATGTTAGAACTTAATTCTCCTAGGGAGGTGTTGATTTGCTCCCAATAGTTTTGTGGAGGGAAGTGCATCCCTTGAGGCATCTCAGGGATTTCATGGTGAGGAATTTCCTCATGCTCTTGTTGAGGTCCATGATCTCTTGTTTGCTCCGTCCTTTTCTTAGAGATGGGCTTGTCCTCATCAATGAGGACATCTCCTTCTATGTCAATTCCATCCGAATTGCAGAGGTGGCAAATGGGGTGAGGAAAGGCTAACCTTGCCAAAGTGGAGGACTTGTCAGCCACCTTGTAGAGTTCTTAAGGTATAATCTCATGAACTTCCACTTCCTCCCCAATCATGATACTATGGATCATGATGGACTGCTCTACAGTAACTTCAGACCGGTTGCAAGTAAGAATAATTGAGCGTTGAATGAACTCCAACCATCCTCTAGCTACAAGCTTAACGTCCGGTCTTCTCAATTGAACCGGCTTGCCTCTTGAGTCAAATTTCCATTGAGCTCCTTCCACACATATGTCCATGAGGACTTGGTCTAACCTTTGATCAAATTTGACCCTTCTAGTGTAGGGGGGTACGTTTTCTTGCATCATTGGCAAGTTGAACGCCAACCTTACATTTTCCGGACTGAAATCTAAGTATTTCCTCCGAACCATGGTAAGCCAGTTCTTTGGATTCGGGTTCCTACTTTGATCATGGTTCCTAGTGATCCATGCGTTTGCATAGAACTCTTAAACCATTAAGATCCCGACTTGTTGAATAGGATTAGAGAGAACTTCCCATCCTCTTCTTCTAATCTCTTGTCGGATCTCCGGATATTCGCTCTTTTTGAGCTTAAAGGGGACCTCAGGGATCACCTTTTTCTTGGCCACAACTTCATAGAAGTGGTCTTGATGGACCTTTGAGATGAATCTCTCCATCTTCCATGACTCAGAGGTGGAAGAAATTGCCTTCCCTTTCCTCTTTCTTGAGGTTTCTCTGGCCTTAGCTGCCATTGATGGTTATGGAAAAACAAAAAGCAATGCTTTTACCAAACCAAACTTAAAAGATTTGCTCGTCTTCGAGCAAAAGAAGAAAGAAAGTAGTAGAAGAAGAAGAAAATGGAGGAGATGGAGGGAGAGAGTGTATTCGGCCAAGGGGTTGGGTTTGGAAGGGAAAAGAATTTGAATTTTGGAGGTAGGTGGGGTTTATGGGGAAGAGTGGATGAATGTGAGTGGTTAAGGGTATTTAGGGAAGTGGTATGGAGGTGATTGGTGAAGGGTATTTGGGGAAGAGAGTTATGAAAAGGTGTGAAGAGGAGAAAAGAAAAGGTGGGATAGGTGGGGATCCTGTGGGGTCCACAGATCCAGAGGGGTCAAGGACTTAGCATCCCTACTCCAATTAGGCATGCAAAACGCTCTTAGAGTGCATGTCTGGCATTAAACGCCAGCTTGCTGCTTGTTTCTGGCATTTAACGCCACTTCCATGCTCTGTTCTGGTGTTAAACGCCAGTCTGGTGCTTGTTTCTGGCGTTTAATGACAGCTTGATGCTTCTTTCTGACGTTAAACCCCAGTTTGATGCTTCTTACTGGCGTTTAAATGCCAGTAAGTTCCTCTTCCAGGGTGAGCTGTTTTTAATGCTGTTTTCATTCTGTTTTTGATTTTTCAGTAGTTTTTGTGACTTCACATGATCATCAACCTAAAAAAACATAAAATAGAAATAGAAAATAATTAAATATAGTTAAATAACATTGGGTTGCCTCCCAACAAGCACTTCTTTAATGTCAATAGCTTGACAGTAAGCTCTCATGGAGCCTCACAGATATTTAGAGCATTGTTGGGACCTTTCAACACCAAACTTAGAGTTTGAATGTGGGGGTTTCAACACCAAACTTAGAGTTTGGTTGTGGCCTCCCAACACCAAACTTAGAGTTTGAATGTGGGGGCTTTGGTTGACTCTGCAGTGAGAGAAGCTTTTCATGCTTCCTCTCCATGGTTACAGAAGGAGAACCTTGAGTTTTAAATACAAGGTAGTCCTCATTCAGTTGAAGGACCAACTCTCCTCTGTCCACATCAATCACAGCTCTTGCTGTGGCTAGGAAGGGTCTTCCAAGGATGATGGATTCATCCTCATCCTTCCCAATGTCTAGGATTATGAAATCAGCAAGGATGTAAAGGCCTTCAACCTTTACTAGCATGTCCTCTACTAGTCCATAAGCCTATTTTCTTGAGTTGTCTGCCATCTCTAATGAGATTTTGGCAGTGATGAGCGGATATTTTATACGCTTTTTGGGGTTAATTTCATATAGTTTTGAGTATGTTCTAGTTAGTTTTTAGTCTATTTTCATTAGTTTTTAGGAAAAATTCATATTTCTGGACTTTACTATGAGTTGTGTGTTTTTCTGTAATTTCAGGTATTTTTCTTGCTGAAATTGAAGGAGCTGAGCAAAAATCTGATTCAGGCTGAAAAAGGATTGCTGATGCTGTTGGATTCTGACCTCCCTGTACTCAAAGTGGATTTTCTGGAGCTACAGAACTCGAAATGGCATGCTTCCAATTGCGTTGGAAAGTAGACATCCAGGGCTTTCCAGAAATATATAATAGTCCATACTTTTCACAAGGATAGATGACGTAAACTGGCATTCAATGTAACGACCCAATTTTCAATATGTCTAGATCATACCGGAAACTGAGCGCTACCAATTTGTCTTCCTAATTATTATCTTTATCATATGAGCCTGATTCGTTGTTAAACGCGTAGTTAATTTGCGTGGTTTATTTTTTTTTTTGAAAACATTTGGATTAATAGACAGAATCATTTATAACCAATTCACAAGTAATAACAGATAAAATAGTTATAAACAACCACACAAAAATACATCACAAGTAGTTGACAACATTCGGTGATTCAGCCTTTATTAGCATATAGACTGTTAGTTAGAACACCCCTAGATATAGCTAAATAATATCTATATACATGTATATACATATAACATCCCAGGTCCTGACCTATTCAAGAGGTCCCTAAGTTGGCACCTAGGCTAGCCTAGACTCTATACTCACCTAGTCCCTCTAAACTACTAAAGCGAGGGAAAGTACGTTCTAGGTCTTCAAAACTCAAGTCAAGTGGAACGTCATCAAAAGATAGAACATCATCTGCTACTCCTCTGCACGATCAGACTTTTCCACAGGACGTCTCTCTGGTACCTCATGAAGTAGCCACACAATAGGAATCTCATACACAGGATTTAGGTTAAAGTGCGCATACGAACGGGGTGCAGACATTGGCTGGTCTCACAGTATATACATATAGTCAGAGAACGATATTCACCCTAGACTCAGAAGACTGCCTAGAGCGGAATCCCTTTTTGCGTACAATCGTCAGCGAACTACGGAAAGAAACTCTTACTTCCATCTGAAGGGGAAAGGGAGAGAGAAGGGGTAAGAACTGGGGAGTTCTTAGTAGGGTCGGGGTTATTAGTTACGTTCATTTATTTGGGGTCGATTAGCAGACGAATAATAGAATATAGCGAAGCAGTAAACAAAAGATAAAGATAGAAAGAGAAAGTAGAGACAACAGAAAGCAGAACACAAACAAAAGAATACAAGAAAATAAAACATAGAAATAGCATACAAGCAGACAAACATAAAGAAGTAGATCACACACAGAAAGGAATGCAACAGAGAGTGATGCGCAGACAAGAATGATGCATGTCTAGCCCTAGCGCAGGCCATGAGCTCATGTGTCGGTTGGCTGCCCGCAATCCCGACATTTATCCGGTCACGAGTAATCCTGATTTCCCGAATACAATTTTCCGTTCCTAAATAAATGCGCATATAATAATAGCCGCTCATTTGAGACAGCCTCTGCTTACTGCAGGAAAATATATATATACTCTGCTCTGCTCTGGGGAAGCGGAAAATAGCTGTAGGTAACTTAGTTTCCCTACAGAAGCTCTGGTTGCATTAAGCAACTAATATATATTAAATATAGCTCTGGGTTGCATCAAGCAACTAATATATATATAAATATAGCTCTGGGTTGCATCAAGCAACTAATATATATATATAAATATAGCTCTGGGTTGCATCAAGCAACAAATATATATATATAAATATAGCTCTGGGTTGCATCAAGATATATATATATATATATATATATATATATATATATAAATATAGCTCTGGGTTGCATCAAGCAACTAATATATATATATATATATATAAATATAGCTCTTTATTATATTACTCTTCTCTTTATATCTCTTTACTCTGTTCTGATTTCTCTTTTCTCTGTATCTCTTTACTCTGTTTTAATTACTCTGTTCTCTGTATCTCTTTTCTCTTCTCTGATTACTCTTTTCATCTGTATCTATATTACTCTTTTTCTCTTTATCTCTTTACTTTACTCTGGTTACTCTATTATCTGTGTTATTTTAGTCTGCTCTGATTTTTCTGTTTAACATGTGTATTTAAAGCTTATGTAAATTTCGGTATGAATAGTTCGCCTGTCCCAAGTATAGGTTCATTAAGTCTATACTGAAACAGTTTAACTTTTCATATAATACCTAACCCTAGTCGCAACTCAAGGACTAACTATGTTGCCCTAGTTCGTTCACTAATTTCTGTCTGTTTTTCTGTTATTAAAATCTTACAGACTTTTCTTTAGTTTTTATCTTTTCTTCAACTTTTTATCTTTCTTTTATCTTTGCCTCACTAATATGTTCTTACCACTCCCTAAGTGTTTTATGAAGGTAATTATGAGATTCTGCGCTTAAAGTTGTCTTTCTAAACCTTTTACAAAAAACTGCCTTTTCCGCATTATTTTATTATTTTTATTAAAATATTATTTTTAATTAAATATTGTTATTTAATATTTTATTATTATTTATTATTTTATTAATATATTTTCGAAAATTACCTTAACTTTACCTTTAACCTTTAAAATTAACTTTTTACCCCGGTAACTTTTAATATTTCTACTTTAACCACCCTAACTTTCAGAAATTACCATATAACCCCTCAAACACCAAAAATTTTACTTCCTTGCCCTTTCTAAGATCTAAAAGGTGTTCTTCAATGTTCTTCACCACACTCAAAGTGTTCTTCGTGTTCTTCATAAATTCTTCAGATTCTTTCTCTGTTTTTACCCGTTTTTCAGTCTTTTCAGCAACCGATTTTTACCATAATTCAAAATAAAATTGCAGCCACTAAAACCCCATATTTTCTACATGATTTTAACACAAATTTAACCTCAATTTAAGCTTAGGGTTTCGTTTTTCCAGCTGCCCAAGAACATGAACTTTAAAGCTTGAATTTCATCAAATTTCATCAAAATTTCACCAAAATTTCAACAAGAATTACTCATACAAACAATCAATTTCAAGCACAGCCAAACCATATCATAATCACACAACTCAAACACAATCAATCAAGATTAAATTCGTCAATCCCTACCTGGTTTTGCTGCTCCTAATTTGGTTAAACTTTCAGGTGGTCCTTAAGCACTTTTTCCTCCTAAATCACATCAAGAACAACTTTAAATCCAAAAACTCTCAACTGACCAAATCTCACTCAGTATGTTAGGAAGAGATATCTCACCTTAGACTTGCTGGAAATTCACGTTTCTTGGCCCTCAAGTCAAGTTAAGCATGATTCCTAAGGAAGAACATCAAGAAAACACATGTTTTGCATGGTTTTTCTTGAAAACCGAATTGAAATGGGAGGGAGACAGCCATCTCACCTTATTTCCATCCTTGATAAGTTACACGGTTATGTAGAGGAAGAAGAGAGGATCATTTTGGTGAAAACGGAGTTTTGATTTGAGTTTTAGTTCAGAAGAAATCAAGCTTTGAAGATTAAGTGTTCTTGAAAGTTTCTCTCTTTTCTCTCTTGTTATTTTCGGCCAAAATGATGAAATGAGACAGCCTTGGAGGTCTTGGGGGTGTAAGGTGAGTTGTGATTGGTTGGCTTGGAGGTGGATTAAAATAATATTAAAATATCTCTTGTGTACAACTACTAAAACTAGGTGTACTGGAACACTCGTAAAAACATCTCTAAAAATTATTTTCTGAGCTACTAGCATAAATGACACTAGTAACATATTTATTATGAGAATAGAACATTATAATGAGGCCTTAGCATTGCTAAAGTCATCAGAGAGTGCTGGTGCTAAGCTGCACCAGTAAACCGTAAACCCGGTTAAACCGATTTTCAGTTTTTAACAAAAACAGACCAGGTAACCTTATAATGCCATTCAAGCATTTTCTAATACTAATATAATGATAATATTATACTATTATCTCTCTCCTCTCATGAATCGAGTCTGGTTCATCAAACAGAGACTATTTACGAAAATCATAATCAAAACTGCCAACCGATACGGTTCAAAAACTAGGTTCTTCGCGATTGCATTATCGAGCTTGCCTCAAAGGAGGTTCTAGATTAAGGATGACATAATGATAATGAGGATTGAGATACTTGATGATATAGCAGAGGTGTTCCCTTTACTGATCTTCTGGAGAAATCCGTACTTTTAGAAAAGATCTCATGTACTTGAAAATCAGGGTTGTTACATTCTACCCTTCTTAAAGAAAATTTTGCCCTCAAAATTTCAGTTACCTAGGAATAAATGCGGGTAATCAACTTTCATCTTATCTTCCAGTTCCCAAGTGTGCTCTTCCTCTCCTCTTGGTTCCCATGCTACTTTGACTAAGCGAACAGTCTTGCCTTTTAGCTGCTTATCACTTCTTTCTACGATTTGAACCGGTGATGCTTGATATGTCAAATTATTTCATAACTGTACTGTCTCTGGTTGTAAAACGTGACTCTTGTCGAGAATATATTTCTTAAGTTGCGAAATATGAAAAACATCATGAAGGTTTGATAAATAAGGAGGAAGGACTATTTGATAAACTACTAGACCGACTCTTCTAAGTATTTGGAAAGGTTCTATGTATCGTGGGTTAAGCTTTTTAGTTTTAAGGACTCTACCTATTCCAGTAATCGAGGTTACTTCTAGAAAGACACGGTTTCCGTCACTAGACTCTAAGGGTCTACGTCTATTATCGGCATAGCTCTTTTGACGGCTTTGTGCTGTTTGAATCTTCCGACAAATCTCCTTTATCTCCTCAGTAGTTTCTTACACTAAGTCTGGACATAAGACACTAGCTTCTCCGTCGTCATTCCAACACAATGGTGTTTGACATCTCCTTCCGTAGAGAGCTTCATATGGTGCCATCCCGATACTTTGTTGGTAACTGTTGTTGTAGACGAACTCGACCAATGGCAAATACCTATCCCAACTGCCTTGGTTATCCATCACATAAGATCTTAGCATGTCTTCCAATGTTTGGATTGTCCGCTCTGATTGTCCGTCTATCTGAGGATGGTATGTTGTACTCATATGCAATTCTGTTCCCAATGCTTTCTGGAAAGCTCCCCAAAATCCATTAGTAAACCTCAAAACTCGATCTGAGACAATTTATGAAGGTATCCCATGTAGTCATACGATTCCTTGAGTATATATTCGTTCCAGCCTTTCTAAAGTATAATCAACTCGAATCAGAAGGAAGTGCGCTGACTTTGTCAACCTGTCCACAATTACCCAGATGGTATCGTGTCCAGTTGAGGTCCTTGGCAATCCTGTGACAAAATCCATAGAAATCTGCTCCCATTTCCATTGTGGTATTTCTAAGGGTTGCAGGGTTCCTAACAGCTTCTGATGTTCCACCTTCATCTTCTGGCAGGTTAAACATTTTGAGACATAATCGGCTACTTCTTTCTTTAAGCTCGGCCACCAGAACATTTGTTTTAAATCTCGATACATCTTTGTCACTCCAGGATGCATAGAAAATCTACTTTGGTGAGCTTCAGCAAGAATCTTTTGTCGCAATTCTCCAGAGTTAGGCACACAAATTCTTTTCTTGTACCTCCATAGGCCACTACGATCCTATCTCACAGCTTCTTCAGCTCTGCAAGCAATGGTGACATCCAGCACAGTGCTATGGAAATCGGTCCAGCTCCAGATACTAGATCAATGCTGAATTCTATCTCTCGCTGAGGAGGAAACTCAAGTATGTCGTCCAAGAAAACATCAGGAAATTCCTTCATCATTCATATTCGTTCTAAGCTTAATTCACTATCATTCGAGCTAGCCGCTAACAGAACGTACCCCTCACAATCTCTCCCGCCTAAGGTAACTCTTACAGAATTCAGATATAAGGTGTGGGACAGAAATGGTTTAGTACATAGACTATCAGATGGAATAACAACAGTTCTTTTAAAATAATCAAGGAAAGCATGATACTTAGATAACCAATCTAATCCTAAAATAACTTCTAAACCACATAGAGGTAAACAGATTAGATCGTGTATAAAAGTCCTATTCCTAATAGTGAATGGTACTTGCAGGCACACTAAACTGGTCAAAGTATTTTGGGATGCAGGTGTATGGACAATCAAGTAAAAATTCAATTTAAAGAAATATAATCCTAACTCGTGAGCAATAGTTAGAGAAATGAAGAATGCGATGCACCCGAATCATACAGTACAGTTAGAAATTGATTCTTGACATAACCTAACCTTGAATGAGGGCGTTCGATTGCACAACATCATCAATAGTGATAGCAAACACTCGTCCTTGTTGCTGGATTCTAACTGAATTTTGAGTAAATCCCTTCGGACAATCCTTGGCAATATGTCCAAGTTCTCCACAAGCATAGCAGTTAGGTGATCCAAACTGGCAAGACCTGTTACTATGATTTTTTTCCACATTGCTTACATGCAGGGTTTATGTAAGCCTGATGGGCTCGTTTACCATTGCCTTGCCTTACTTTACCTCGAACGATAAATCCAAACTTTATAGTATTGCTAGTGGACTCATCTACCATTCTTGTTCGACAGTCTCTTGCCCGATGTCCTTCCTTATTACAGTAGTAACATAAACCTGTTCTGAACCGGCAAAGCCTACTACCATGATGCTTTCCACAAGTTGGGCATACTACACCACTTTGAGCTTGGTGAGGTCGACTCTCATGTCCTTGTTCAATATCACGGTTATTGTCACTACCATTATTGCGAGTTAAAAGGCTGACTTCTCGGTGGTTTCCATTCCAACACTGGAATTGACCAATGGCTTTAAAGTTGCGACCTTGAGGGGCTAAATTTTAAACAAAGTCTCTTTGTGAATCCTCCCTACGACTTGCTCGAGCTATCGCCACCTTCTTTGAACATTCTTCCACTAGTTTACTTTTATTCACCAGTTCAGCAAAATTTCGTATCTCTAGCAAAACAACAGAATTCATCAGTTCTTCTCGGAGTCCTCCTTTAAACTTTAAACACTTCCATTCCTCAAAGTCTTCTGGGTTCCCTTGACAAATCTTGGAGAAACGGCACAAGTCATCGAACTTACGAGCATACTCAGCAATAGTCATATCCCCTTGTTTCAACTACATAAGCTCCATCTCCTTAGCATCTCGTGCTGCTCTCAGAAAATACTTTTTATAAAATTTGTCCCTAAAGATATCCTAAGGAATGTCATTTTCATTACGTTGTAGCAGTCGCTGTATCCCCTGCCACTAATACTCAGCTTCTCCCTCGAGCATATAAGTAGTAAACTCCACGTGTTGTCCTTCCGGAACATGTTGCACTCTCAGTGATTATTCAATACCTCGAAACCAATTATCAGTGTCAGTTGCAACGAGTGTACCCTTGAACTTAGGCGGATTAACCTTCAGAAATGTCGCAAGGGTCATAGGTCTTTCAGGATGCCCTAAGTTGTTCTCATCATTCCCATTATCTTCTTTGTATTCATTCTCGTTCCCATTTCTCACTCCGAGACGTTCAACAGCCCTAGCCGCTGCTACAGCAGCTTCACGCACTACTTCAGCCACGTTGTTCATGGTAGCCATAAACGTTTCTTGTTCCCTCTCGTAGTTAACATTAGGAATTCCTTCCCGTACGCCTCGTCTCCATGAACCCATTGTAGTCTTGTTCACACCAAATAATCATTGTTAAGGTGATCAGTCTTAACACTTCAAGTCAAGTGTGAACATTCCCAAAATGAAAACACAGAGACAATCATGCAACATATATCACTGGGATATCCTATACGCATGAGACACACAACAGAGTATGCAATGAAGCATAGTCAGTCCACTCCCCAGGCTCTACTGGGAACAAACTGCTCTGATACCAAATTGTAACGACCCAATTTTCAATATGTCTAGATCATACCGGAAACTGAGCGCTACCAATTTGTCTTCCTAATTATTATCTATTATTTATCATATGAGCCTGATTCGTTGTTAAACGCGTAGTTAATTTGCGTGGTTTATTTTTTTTTTTTGAAAACGTTTGGATTAATAGACAGAATCATTTATAACCAATTCACAAGTAATAATAGATAAAATAGTTATAAACAACCACACAAAAATACATCACAAGTAGTTGACAACATTCGGTGATTCATCCTTTATTAGCATATAGACTGTTAGTTAGAACACCCCTAGATATAGCTAAATAATATCTATATACATGTATATACATACAACATCCCAGGTCCTGACCTATTCAAGAGGTCCCTAAGCTGGCACCTAGGCTAGCCTAGACTCTATACTCACGTAGTCCCTCTAAACTACTAAAGCGAGGGAAAGTACGTTCTAGGTCTTCAAAACTCAAGTCAAGTGGAACGTCATCAAAAGATAGAACATCATCTGCTACTCCTCTGCACGATCAGACTTTTCCACAGGACGTCTCTCTGGTACCTCATGAAGTAGCCACACAATAGGAATCTCGTACACAGGATTTAGGTTAAAGTGCGCATACGAACGGGGTGCAGACATTGGCTGGTCTCACAGTATATACATATAGTCAGAGAACGATATTCACCCTAGACTCAGAAGACTGCCTAGAGCGGAATCCCTTTTTGCGTACAATCGTCAGCGAACTACGGAAAGAAACTCTTACTTCCATCTGAAGGGGAAAGGGAGAGAGAAGGGGTAAGAACTGGGGAGTTCTTAGTAGGGTCGGGGTTATTAGTTACGTTCATTTATTTGGGGTCGATTAGCAGACGAATAATAGAATATAGCGAAGCAGGAAACAAAAGATAAAGATAGAAAGAGAAAGTAGAGACAACAGAAAGCAGAACACAAACAAAAGAATACAAGAAAATAAAACATAGAAATAGCATACAAGCAGACAAACATAAAGAAGTAGATCACACACAGAAAGGAATGCAACAGAGAGTGATGCACAGACAAGAATGATGCATGTCTAGCCCTAGCGCAGGCCATGAGCTCATGTGTCGGTTGGCTGCCCGCAATCCCGACATTTATCCGGTCACGAGTAATCCCGATTTCCCGAATACGATTTTCCGTTCCTAAATAAATGCGCATATAATAATAGCCGCTCATTTGAGACAGCCTCTGCTTACTGCAGGAAAATATATATATACTCTGCTCTGCTCTGGGGAAGCGAAAAATAGCTGTAGGTAACTTAGTTTCCCTACAGAAGCTCTGGTTGCATTAAGCAACTAATATATATTAAATATAGCTCTGGGTTGCATCAAGCAACTAATATATATATAAATATAGCTCTGGGTTGCATCAAGCAACTAATATATATATAAATATAGCTCTGGGTTGCATCAAGCAACAAATATATATATATATAAATATAGCTCTGGGTTGCATCAAGCAACTAATATATATATATATATATATAAATATAGCTATGGGTTGCATCAAGAAACTAATATATATATATATATATATATAAATATAGCTCTTTATTATATTACTCTTCTCTTTATATCTCTTTACTCTGTTCTGATTTCTCTTTTCTCTTCTCTGATTACTATTTTCATCTGTATCTATATTACTCTTTTTCTCTTTATCTCTTTACTTTACTCTGGTTACTCTGTTATCTGTGTTATTTTAGTCTGCTCTGATTTCTCTGTTTAACATGTGTATTTAAAGCTTATGTAAATTTCGATATGAATAGTTCGCCTGTCCCAAGTATAGGTTCATTAAGTCTATACTGAAACAGTTTAACTTTTCATATAATACCTAACCCTAGTCGCAACTCAAGGACTAACTATGTTGCCCTAGTTCGTTCACTAATTTCTGTCTGTTTTTCTGTTATTAAAATCTTACAGACTTTTCTTTAGTTTTTATCTTTTCTTCAACTTTTTATCTTTCTTTTATCTTTGCCTCACTAATATGTTCTTACCACTCCCTAAGTGTTTTATGAAGGTAATTATGAGATTCTGCGCTTAAAGTTGTCTTTCTAAACCTTTTACAGAAAACTGCCTTTTCCGCATTATTTTATTATTTTTATTAAAATATTATTTTTAATTAAATATTATTATTTAATATTTTATTATTATTTATTATTTTATTAATATATTTTCGAAAATTACCTTAACTTTACCTTTAACCTTTAAAATTAACTTTTTACCCCGGTAACTTTTAATATTTCTACTTTAACCACCCTAACTTTCAGAAATTACCATATAACCCCTCAAACACCAAAAATTTTACTTCCTTGCCCTTTCTAAGATCTAAAAGGTGTTCTTCAATGTTCTTCACCACACTCAAAGTGTTCTTCGTGTTCTTCATAAATTCTTCAGATTCTTTCTCTGTTTTTACCCGTTTTTCAGTCTTTTCAGCAACCGATTTTTACCATAATTCAAAATAAAATTGCAGCCACTAAAACCCCATATTTTCTACATGATTTTAACACAAATTTAACCTCAATTTAAGCTTAGGGTTTCGTTTTTCCAGCTGCCCAAGAACATGAACTTTAAAGCTTGAATTTCATCAAATTTCATCAAAATTTCACCAAAATTTCAACAAGAATTACTCATACAAACAATCAATTTCAAGCACAGCCAAACCATATCATAATCACACAACTCAAACACAATCAATCAAGATTAAATTCGTCAATCCCTACCTGGTTTTGCTGCTCCTAATTTGGTTAAACTTTCAGGTGGTCCTTAAGCACTTTTTCCTCCTAAATCACATCAAGAACAACTTTAAATCCAAAAACTCTCAACTGACCAAATCTCACTCAGTATGTTAGGAAGAGATATCTCACCTTAGACTTGCTGGAAATTCACGTTTCTTGGCCCTCAAGTCAAGTTAAGCATGATTCCTAAGGAAGAACATCAAGAAAACACATGTTTTGCATGGTTTTTCTTGAAAACCGAATTGAAATGGGAGGGAGACAGCCATCTCACCTTATTTCCATCCTTGATAAGTTACACGGTTATGTAGAGGAAGAAGAGAGGATCATTTTGGTGAAAACGGAGTTTTGATTTGAGTTTTAGTTCAGAAGAAATCAAGCTTTGAAGATTAAGTGTTCTTGAAAGTTTCTCTCTTTTCTCTCTTGTTATTTTCGGCCAAAATGATGAAATGAGACAGCCTTGGAGGTCTTGGGGGTGTAAGGTGAGTTGTGATTGGTTGGCTTGGAGGTGGATTAAAATAATATTAAAATATCTCTGGTGTACAAATACTAAAACTAGGTGTACTGGAACACTCGTAAAAACATCTCTAAAAATTATTTTCTGAGCTACTAGCATAAATGACACTAGTAACATATTTATTATGAGAATAGAACATTATAATGAGGCCTTAGCATTGCTAAAGTCATCAGAGAGTGCTGGTGCTAAGCTGCACCAGTAAACCGTAAACCCGGTTAAACCGATTTTCAGTTTTTAACAAAAACAGACCAGGTAACCTTATAATGCCATTCAAGCATTTTCTAATACTAATATAATGATAATATTATACTATTATCTCTCTCCTCTCATGAATCGAGTCTGGTTCGTCAAACAGAGACTATTTACGAAAATCAGAATCAAAACTGCCAACCGATACGGTTCAAAAACTAGGTTCTTCGCGATTGCATTATCGAGCTTGCCTCAAAGGAGGTTCTAGATTAAGGATGACATAATGATAATGAGGATTGAGATACTTGATGATATAGCAGAGGTGTTCCCTTTACTGATCTTCTGGAGAAATTCGTACTTTTAGAAAAGATCTCATGTACTTGAAAATCAGGGTTGTTACATTCAACACCAGTTCTCTGCCCAATTCTGGTGTCCAGCGCCAGAAAAGGATCAAAAGCTGGAGTTGAACGCCCAAACTAGCACATAAACTGGCGTTCAACTCCACAAATGGCCTCTGCACGTGACTTGCTTAAATCTCAGCCCCAGCACACACCAAGTGAGCCCCAGAAGTGGATCTCTGCATCATCCATCATAGTCTACTCATTTTTTGTAAACCAAGGCTACTAGTTTAGTATTTAAACAACTTTTAGAGACTTATTTTGTATCTCATGATATTTTAGATCTAAACTTTGTATTCTCTGACGGCATGAGTCTCTAAACCCCATTTTTGGGGGTGAGGAGCTCTGCTGTGTCTCAATGAATTAATGCAAGTATTTCTGTTTTCCATTCAAACACGCTTGTTCCTATCAAAGATGTTCATTCGCGCTTAACTGTGATGGAGGTGATGATCTGTGACACTCATCACCTTCCTCAAATCATGAACGTGTGCCTGACAACCACCTCCGTTCTATATACGATTGAATGAGTATCTCTTAGATTCCTTAATCAGAATCTCCGTGGTATAAGCTAGAACTGATGGCGGCATTCATGAGAATCCGGAAAGTCTAAACCTTGTCTGTGGTATTCTGAGTAGGATTCAAGGATTGAATGACTGTGACGAGCTTCAAACTCCTGAAGGCTGGGCGTTAGTGACAGACGCAAAAGGATAGTAAATCCTATTCCAACTGGATCGAGAACCAACCGGTGATTAGCCGTGCTGTGACAGAGCGCGTGAGCGTAGTTTTCACTGGAAGGATGGAAGGTAGCCATTGACAACGGTAATCCACCAACACACAGCTTGCCATAGGAGGACGTGCGTGCGTGAACAAGAAGATAGAGGAAAGCAGAGATTCATAAGACAAAGCATCTCCAAAACTCCAACATATTCTCCATTACTGCATAACAAGTAACCTTTAATCCATGCTCTATTGTTTATTTGTAATTCAACTGATAAACATAATTGACTTCCTGACTAAGATTTACAAAATAACCATAGATTGCTTCAATCCAACAATCTCTGTGGGATTCGACCCTTACTCACGTAAGGTATTACTTGGACGACCCAGTGCACTTGCTGGTTAGTGGTACGAGTTGTGAAAAGTGTGATTCACAATTCGTGCACCAAGTTTTTGGCGCCGTTGCCGGGGATTGTTCGTGTTTGGACAACTAACGGTTTATTTTGTTGCTTAGATTAGGAAAAATTTTTCTTTTTTGGTTTATAGTCTTTTATTATTTATCCCTTGTTAAAACACTTTAAATTTATAGCTCAATTAGTTAGAACGTGGTGTTTATGTTCATGATAATTGGCTATCATATTTTTTAAAATCTTTTTCAAAAATAATTTTTTCTATTAAATCCTGTGCCAAACTTTAAGTTTGGTGTTTTCTTGTTGATTTTTCAAAAAAAAAATATACTTCTTCAAAACAAGTGTTACATTCATAACTCATTTGGCTAGAGCGTTAATCTGTGTTCTTGGTAATTGGGTTAGAATCTTTTCTATTCTTTTCAAAACCTTCTTTTTCATAAATAATAATTTCTCTATTAAATTGTATGTCAAACTTTAAGTTTGGTGTTTTCTTGTTGATTTCCCTTTGGTTGTCAAAAATTTTGGTTTGGTTTTCTAAAAATTTTAAGTTTGGTGTTCTTTCTTCATGTTCTTGTGTTCTTGTGAGTCTTCAAAGTGTTCTTGAGTTTTCCTTGTGTCTTGATCTTAAAATTTTTAAGTTTGGTGTTCCTTGGTGTTTTCCCTCCAAAATTTTCAAAAACAAGGAGCATTAGATCTAAAAATTTTAAATCTTGTGCTATCTTATTGTTTTTCTCTTTCCTCACTAAATTTAAAAATATCTTTTCTCTCTATTTTTAAAACAAATTTTCAAAAATTATTTTAAAAAAAAAATTTTCAGATTTTTTTTTAAAATTTAAAATCTTTTCCAAATCATATCTTTTTCAAAACTTCCTAACCACCTTCTCTCTCTCCTCATTTTTTCAAAAATTTTTAACCATTTTAATTTATTTTATTTTAATTTATTTTATTTTCGAAATAAATAAATAAATAAATAAATAAAAATAAATTTTTTATTTTACATCATCTCCCTTTCTCCATCATGGATCTAAGTGGAAATGAACAGTCCAGGAGGACTCTGGGGTCATATTCTAACCCCTCTACTACTTCATATGGGAGTAGCATCTGCATACCCTCCATTGGAGTCAGTAGCTTTGAGTTAAATCCTCAGCTCATTATCATGGTGCAGCAAAGTTGCCAATATTCCGGTCTTCCACAAGAAGAACCTACAGAGTTTCTGGCACAGTTTTTACAGATTGCTGACACAGTACATGATAAAGAAATAGATCAGGATGTCTACAGACTGTTACTGTTTCCATTTGCTGTAAAAGATCAAGCTAAGAGGTGGTTGAATAACCAACCTAAGGCCAGCATAAGGACATGGAAGCAGCTAACAGAAAAATTCCTGAATCAGTACTTTCCCCCAAAACGGATGACACAGCTAAGGCTGGACATCCAAGGCTTTAAACAAGGAGATAATGAATCTCTTTATGATGCCTGGGAAAGATACAGAGAGATGCTACGAAAATGCCCCTCTGAAATGTTTTCAGAGTGGGTTCAGTTAGACATCTTCTATTATGGGCTTGCAGAAGGAGCTCAGATGTCTCTAGATTACTCAGCTGGTGGATCTATCCACATGAGAAAGACAATTGAAGAGGCTCAAGAGCTCATTGATACAGTTGCCAGGAATCAGCATCTGTACCTGAGCAGTGACCCTTCCATGAAAGAAGAGGTTAAAACAGCAACTGCTGAACTCAGTCCTGTGAAACAAGCTGCTGAATTCAATCAGCAATTGGACTTCCTAACAAAGCAATTAGCCGAATTCAAAGATAGACTACAAGAGACAAGGATGGCTAATATACATATGGAAGAATAGTTTAAGCAAACAAAGCAGCAGCTGTCAAGACAAATAACAGAAGAATGCCAAGCAGTTCAATTAAGAAGTGGGAAAACATTAAATACCCCACCTCAAGGCAGCAAAAAGCTAAGGAATGAGCAAACCACCCAAAATTCACCTGAGGACAGTAAGAGCCGAGGGAAAAATAATTCTGGCACTAAAACGCCAGAAAATTGGTGGAAGGCTGGCGCTGAACGCCCAGACCATGCCCAAAACTGGCGTTCAACGCCAGAAACAAGGCAAAACTGGCGTTCAACGCCAGAAATGGGCAAGATCTGGCGCTGAACGCCAAAAATGGGCACAAATATGGCGTTCAGACGCCAGGAACAGACAAGGAGTTGGCGTTTAACGTCGCTCCAATTTCTAACTCTGGTACTCAATTGCCAGTGAGGGATCAGACACACACAAATGCTGATAACAACCCCTCTAAAAAGGCTTCTTCAACCACTTCTGCAGGCAATAAACCTGCAGCAACTACGGTTGAGGAATATAAAGCCAAGATACCTTATCCTCAAAAACTCCGGAAAGAGGAACAGGATAAGCAATTTGTTCGCTTTGCAGATTATCTCAGGACTCTTGAAATAAAGATTCCATTTGCAAAAGCACTTGAGCAAATACCTTCTTATGCCAAGTTCATGAAAGAGATCTTGAGTCATAAAAAGGATTGGAGAGAAACAGAAAGAGTTCTCCTCACTGAAGAATGCAGTGCAGTCATTCTGAAGAGCTTTCCTGAAAAGCTTAAAGACCCTGGGAGTTTTCTGATACCATGCATACTAGAAGGTAATTGCACCAAGACAGCTTTATGCGATCTTGGGGCAAGCATCAACCTAATACCTGCATCCACTATCAGGAAGCTTGGCTTAACTGAAGAAGTTAAACCAACCCGGATATGTCTCCAACTTGCTGATGGTTCCACTAAATACCCATCAGGCGTGATTGAAGACATGATTGTCAGAGTTGGGCCATTCGCCTTTTCCACTGACTTTGTTGTGCTGGAAATGGAGGAGCACAAGAGTGCTACTCTCATTCTAGGAAGACCCTTCCTAGCAACTGGACGATCCCTCATTGACGTCCAACAGGGGGAAATAACCCTGAGAGTCAATGATGATGAGTTCAAGTTGAACGCTGTCAAAGCCATGCAGCATCCAGATACATCAACAGACTGCATGAAAGTTGATCTTATTGACTCTTTGGTAGAAGAGATCAACATGGCTGAGAGTCTTGAATCAGAGTTGGAAGACATCTTTAAAGATGTTCAGCCTGATTTGGAGGATTCAGAGGACATGAAAGAGCCTCTGAACTTTCTTCTGAAAGAGGAAAAACCTCCTAAACCCGAGCTCAAGCCATTACCACCATCCTTGAAATATGCGTTTCTGGGAGAAGGTGACACTTTTCCAGTGATCATAAGCTCTGCTTTAAATTCACAGGAAGAGGAGGCACTTATTCAAGTGCTAAGGACACACAAGACAGCTCTTGGGTGGTCCATAGGTGACCTTAAGGGCATAAGCCCAGCCAGATGCATGCACAAAATCTTGTTGGAGGATAATGCCAAACCAGTGGTGCAACCACAGAGGCGGCTAAATCCAGCCATGAAAGAAGTGGTGCAGAAAGAGGTCACCAAATTACTGGAGGCTGGGATTATTTATCCTATTTCTGATAGCCCCTGAGTGAGCCCTGTTCAAGTCGTCCCAAAAAAGGGAGGCATGACAGTGATTCATAATGAAAAAAATGAACTGGTTCCTACAAGAACAGTTACAGGGTGGCACATGTGTATTGACTACAGAAGGCTCAATACAGCCACGAAAAAGGATCATTTTCCCTTACCATTCATAGACCAGATGCTAGAAAGACTAGCAGGTCATGATTATTACTGCTTTTTGGATGGCTATTCAGGCTATAACCAGATTGCAGTGGATCCCCAGGATCAAGAGAAAACAGCATTCACATGTCCATCCGGAGTGTTTGCTTATAGAAGGATGCCCTTTGGGCTATGTAATGCGCCTGCAACCTTCCAGAGATGCATGCTCTCTATTTTCTCTGATATGGTGGAAAAATTTCTGGAAGTCTTCATGGATGACTTCTCAGTATATGGAGACTCATTCAGCTCCTGTCTTGATCACCTGAAACTTGTTCTGAAACGATGCCAAGAGACCAATCTAGTTTTAAACTGGGAAAAGTGTCACTTCATGGTGACTGAAGGAATTGTTCTTGGGCATAAAATCTCAAACAAGGGAATAGAGGTGGATCAAGCAAAAATATAGGTAATTGAAAAATTACCACCACCTGCCAATGTTAAGGCAATCAGAAGCTTTCTGGGGCATGCAGGATTCTATAGGAGGTTTATAAAGGATTTTTCAAAAATCGCAAAACCTCTAAGCAATCTGCTAGCTACTGACACGCCATTTGTGTTTGACACAAAGTGCCTGCAGGCGTTTGAAACGCTGAAAGCTAAGCTGGTCACAGCACCAGTCATTTCTGCACCAGACTGGACGTTACCATTTGAGCTAATGTGTGATGCCAGTGATCACGCTATTGGTGCAGTATTGGGACAGAGGCATGACAAGCTTCTGCATGTCATTTATTATGCTAGTCGCGTTCTAAATGATGCCCAAAAAAATTACACAACCACAGAAAAAGAATTACTTGCAGTGGTTTACGCCATTGACAAGTTCAGATCATACTTAGTAGGATCAAAAGTGATTGTGTATACTGATCATGCTGCTCTTAAATATCTACTCACAAAGCAGGATTCAAAACCCAGGCTCATTAGATGGGTGTTGCTTCTGCAAGAGTTTGATATAGAAATAAGAGACAGAAAAGGGACAGAGAACCAAGTGGTTGATCATCTATCCCGGATAGAGCCAGCAGAAGGGACGCCCCTCCCCTTTCTTGAGATCTCTGAGACATTTCCTGATGAGCATTTATTTGCCATTCAGGAAGCACCATGGTTTGCCGATATTGCAAACTATAAAGCTGCAAGGTTCATACCTAAGGAGTACAACAGGATACAAAAGAAGAAATTAATTACTGATGCAAAGTACTACTTGTGGGATGAACCCTATCTCTTTAAGAGATGTATAGACAGAATAATCCGTAGGTGTGTGCCTAGAAAAGAAGCATAGAGGATCCTATGGCATTGCCATGGATCACAATATGGAGGCCATTTCAGAGGTGAGCGAACAGCCACCAAGGTCCTCCAATGTGGCTTCTATTGGCCCACACTCTATAAAGATTCCCGAGAGTTTGTACGCAACTGTGACAGTTGCCAAAGAGCTGGCAATCTGCCTCATGGTTACGCCATGCCTCAACAAGGAATCTTGGAGATTGAGTTGTTTGACGTATGGGGAATTGACTTCATGGGACCTTTCCCACCATCATACTCAAACACTTATATTCTGGTGGCAGTTGATTATGTATCAAAATGGGTTGAGGCCATTGCCACACCCACCAATGATACTAAGACAGTGCTGAAGTTCCTCCAGAAACATATCTTTAGCAGATTTGGTGTCCCTAGAGTACTAATCAGTGATGGGGGCACTCACTTCTGCAATAAACAGCTTTACTCTGCCATGGTTCGGTATGGAATTCGCCACAAGGTGGCTACTCCATATCATCCACAAACTAATGGGCAAGCTGAAGTCTCTAACAGAGAATTAAAGAGAATCCTAGAACGGACAGTAAATACCCGTAGAAAGGATTGGGCACGGAGCTTGGATGATGCTCTGTGGGCTTACAGAACAGCATTCAAGACCCCTATAGGGACCTCTCCATACCAACTGGTGTATGGTAAGGCATGTCACCTGCCCGTGGAACTGGAACATAAGGCCTACTGGGCAACCAGATTCCTAAACTTTGATGCCAAATTAGCAGGAGAAAAAAGATTGCTCCAGCTAAATGAGCTAGAGGAGTTCAGATTCACAGCTTTCGAAAATGCCAAGCTTTATAAAAAGAAATAAAAAAAGTGGCATGACAGAAAGCTGTCATCTAGAATCTTTGAACCAGGACAGAAGGTTCTGCTGTTCAACTCTAGACTCAGGCTATTCCCCGGGAAATTGAAATCCCGGTGGAGGGGACCATACGTGATTACAAGCGTATCACCATATGGTTATGTAGAGCTTCAAGATATTGACTCTGACAAGTAGTTCATTGTTAATGGACAGCGAATCAAGCACTATCTTGAAGATAATGTTGAGCAAGAGTGCTCAAGGTTGAAGCTAGAATAAAAGCTCAGCAAGGTCCAGCTAAGGACATTAAAGAAGCGCTTGTTAGGAGGCAACCCAATTTTTATTTATTTTCATGGTTTTTCATGTTTTATTAGGTTCATGATCATGTGGAGTCACAAAATAAATATTAAAAATTGAAAACGGAATCAAAAACAGCAGAAGAAAAATCACACCCTGGAGGAAGCACCTGTCTGGCGTTCAACGCCAGAACAGAGCATGGTTCTGGCGCTGAACGCCCAAAATGGGCGACATCCTGGCGCTGAACGCCCAGAACAAGCATGGTTCTGGCGTTCAACGCCAGAAATGGCTAGTAAATGGGCGTTGAACGCCCAAAATGGGCACCAACCTGGCGCTGAACGCCCAGAGTTGTGAGCAAGGGCATTTTGCATGCCTAAATTGGTGCAGGGATGTAAATGCCTTGACACCTCAAGATCTGTGGACCTTACAGGATCATTTCAAGATCTGTGGACCCCACAGGATCCCCACCTTCCCTCCTCATAATCCTAGTTTTTTTTTCCACATCTTCTTCTTCATCTATTCCTTCTTCTTTTACTCGAGGGCGAGCAACATTCTAAGTTTGGTGTGGTAAAACAGTTATGTGAAGGATCTATAGCTCAGTGGTAGAACATGTGGCTGCAAATCAAGAGATCCCTGAGATACCTCAAGGGATGCAACTGAGGATAGAAATACCAAAAATCACTAGGAATCAAGCCACAAAGGCAAGGAAGAGACATAAAAGAGCTCAAGAACATCATTGGTTCCTCAAGAAGGAAATGCCATCATCACTAAGGTGAACTCGTTCCTTGTTCTTACTTTCTCTATTTTTCGTTTTCTCTATGTTAAGTGCTTATCTATGTTTGTGTCTTCATTACATGATCATTAGTAGTAATTAGTGTCTATTTTGATTTTATCCCCAATTAAGTTATAGTCTATTTTTCTCATCATGAGCAAACATGAATAAAATAGTAGATCTTTTGAATAAGAGGCAATAAAATTTTGAGTTTTTAATAAGAAAAATTCTAATTAGTAACATGTGGTGGCAATGCTTTCTGTCTTCTGAATGAATGCTTGAACAGTGCATATGTCTTTTGAATTTGTTGTTTAAGACTGTTAAATATGTTGGCTCTTGAAAGAATGATGAACATGAGACATGTTATTGATAATCTGAAAAATTATAAAAATGATTCTTGAAGCAAGAAAAAGCAGCAAAGAACAAAGCTTGCAGAAAAAAAAAAAAAATATATATATATATATATATATATAATAAAATAGGCGAGAAAAAAAAATAGAAAGAAAAAGAAAAAGCAAGCAGAAAAAGCCAAAAGCTCTTAAAACCAAGAGGCAAGAGCAAAAAGCCAATAATCCTTAAAACCAAAAAGCAAGGGCAAATAAAAAGGATCCCAAGGCTTTGAGCATCAGTGGATAGGAGGGCCTAAAGGAATAAAATCCTGGTCTAAGCGGCTAAACCAAGCTGTCCCTAACCATGTGCTTGTGGCTTGTAGGTGTCAAGTGAGAACTTGAGACTGGACGGTTAAAGTCAAGGTCCAAAGCAAAAAGAAGAGTGTGCTTAAGAACCCTGGACACCTCTAATTGGGGACTCTAGCAAAGCTGAGTCACAATCTAAAAGGTTCACCCAATTATGTGTCTGTGGCATTTATGTATCCGGTGGTAATACTGGAAAACGAAGTGCTTAGGGCCACGGCCAAGACTCATAAAATAGCTGTGTTCAAGAATCATCACACTGAAATAGGAGAATCAATAACACTATCTGAATTCTAAGTTCCTATAGATGCCAATCACTCTGAGCTTCAATGGATAAAGTGAGATGCCAAAATTGTTCAGAAGCAAAAAGCTACTAGTCCCGCTCATCTAATTAGAATCTGAGCTTCACTCAAAAACTCTGAGACATTATTGCTTCTCAACCTATTAGTCTTCTAATTTATTTGTCTAGTTGCTTGAGGACAAGCAACAGTTTAAGTTTGGTATTGTGATGAGCGGATATTTTATACGCTTTTTGGGGTTAATTTCATATAGTTTTGAGTATGTTCTAGTTAGTTTTTAGTCTATTTTCATTAGTTTTTAGGAAAAATTCATATTTCTGGACTTTACTATGAGTTGTGTGTTTTTCTGTAATTTCAGGTATTTTTCTGGCTGAAATTGAAGGAGCTGAGCAAAAATCTGATTCAGGCTGAAAAAGGACTGCTGATGCTGTTGGATTCTGACCTCCCTGCACTCAAAGTGGATTTTCTGGAGCTACAGAACTTGAAATGGCATGCTTCCAATTGCGTTGGAAAGTAGACATCCAGGGCTTTCCAGCAATATATAATAGTCCTTACTTTGCACAAGGATAGATGACTTAAACTGGCGTTCAACGCCAGTTCTCTGCCCAATTCTGGTGTCCAGCGCCAGAAAAGGATCAAAAGCTGGAGTTGAACGCCCAAACTAGCACATAAACTGGCGTTCAACTCCACAAATGGCCTCTGCACGTGACTTGCTTAAATCTCAGCCCCATCACACACCAAGTGGGCCCCAGAAGTGGATCTCTGCATCATCCATCATAGTCTACTCATTTTTTGTAAACCTAGGCTACTAGTTTAGTATTTAAACAACTTTTAGAGACTTATTTTGTATGTCATGATATTTTAGATCTAAACTTTGTATTCTCTGACGGCATGAGTCTCTAAACCCCATTGTTGGGGGTGAGGAGCTCTGCTGTGTCTCGATGAATTAATGCAAGTATTTCTGTTTTCCATTCAAACACGCTTGTTCCTATCTAAGATGTTCATTCGCGCTTAACTATGATGGAGGTGATGATCTGTGACACTCATCACCTTCCTCAAATCATGAACGTGTGCCTGACAACCACCTCCGTTCTATATACGATTGAATGAGTATCTCTTAGATTCCTTAATCAGAATCTCCGTGGTATAAGCTAGAACTGATGGTGGCATTCATGAGAATCTGGAAAGTCTAAACCTTGTCTGTGGTATTCCGAGTAGGATTCAAGGATTGAATGACTGTGACGAGCTTCAAACTCCTGAAGGCTGGGCATTAGTGACAGACGCAAAAGGATAGTAAATCCTATTCCAACCGGATCGAGAACCAACCGGTGATTAGCCGTGCTGTGACAGAGCGCGTGAGCGTAGTTTTCACTGGAAGGATGGAAGGTAGCCATTGACAATGGTAATCCACCAATACACAGCTTGCCATAGGAGGACGTGCGTGTGTGAACAAGAAGACAGAGGAAAGCAGAGATTTAGAAGACAAAGCATCTCCAAAACTCCAACATATTCTCCATTACTGCATAACAAGTAACCTTTAATCCATGCTCTATTGTTTATTTGCAATTCAACTGATAAACATAATTGACTTCCTGACTAAGATTTACAAAATAACCATAGATTGCTTCAATCCAACAATCTCTGTGGGATTCGACCCTTACTCACGTAAGGTATTACTTGGACGACGCAGTGCACTTGCTGGTTAGTGGTACGAGTTGTGAAAAGTGTGATTCACAATTCGTGCACCAGACAGCTTGCACCTCAAAGATCCCAAGTTTCTCCATTACAGAGAGTGGCATAAGGTTAATACCTGACCCCAGGTCACACAGAGCCTTCTCAAAGGTTATGGTGCCTATGGTACAGGGTATTAAGAATTTATCAGGATCCTGTTTCTTTTGAGGTAATTTCTGCCTATCCAATGCATTCAGTTTATTGGGAAGCAAGGGAGATTCATCTTCCCAAGTCTCATTACCGAATAATTTGGCATTTAGCTTCATGATTGCACCAAGGTATTTAGCAACTTGCTCTTCTGTAATGTCTTCATCCTCTTCAGAGGAAGAATACTCATCAGAGCTCATGAAGGACAGAAGCAGGTTGAATGGAACCTCTATAGTCTCTCTATGAGCCTTAGATTCCTTCAGGTCCTCATTGAGGAACCCTCTAGTGTTCAGAGGACGTCCCATGAGGTCTTCCTCATTGGGATTCACGTCCCCCTCCTCCCTTGTAGGTTCGGCCACACCAAGTAAGGTTATGGCCTTGCACTCTCTTTTTGGATTCTCTTATTTATTGCTTGGTAGAGTACTAGGAGGAGTTTCAGTGACTCTTTTACTCAGCTAGCCCACTTGTGCCTTCAAATTTCTAATGGAGGACCTTGTTTCATTCACAAAACTTAGAGTGGCCTTAGATAGATCAGAGATCATATTTGCTAAGCTAGATGTATTCTGCTCAGAATTCTCTGTCTGTTGCTGAGATGATGATGGAAAAGGCTTGCTATTGCTAAACCTGTTTCTTCCACCATTATTAAAGCCTTGTTGAGGCTTTTGTTGATCCTTCCATGAGAAATTTGGTTGATTTCTCCATGAGGGATTATAGGTATTTCCATAGGGTTCCCCCATGTAATTCACCTCTGCTATTGCAGGGTTCTCAGGATCATAAGCTTCTTCTTCAGAAGATGCCCCTTGAGTACTGTTGGATGCAGCTTGCAATCCATTCAGACTCTGAGAAATCATATTGACTTGCTGAGTCAATATTTTATTCTGAGCCAATATGGAGTTCAGAGTATCAATTTCAAGAACTCCCTTCCTCTGAGGTGTCCCATTACTCACAGGATTCCTTTTAGAAGTGTACATGAACTGGTTATTTGCAACCATGTTAATGAGTTCCTGAGCTTCAGCAGGCATTTTCTTTAGATGAATGGATCCACCTGTAGAGTGGTCCAATGACATCTTAGATAATTCAGACAGACCATCATAGAATATATCCAGGATGGTCCATTCTGAAAGCATGTCAGAAGGACATTTTTTGGTCAGTTGCTAGTATCTCTCCCAAGCTTCATAGAGGGATTCACCTTCTTTCTGTTTAAAGGTTTGAACATCCACTCTAAGCTTACTAAGCTTTTGAGGAGGAAAGAACTTGGCTAAGAAAGCCGTGACCAGCTTATCCCAAGAGTTTAGGCTATCTTTAGGTTGAGAGTCCAACCATATTCTAGCTCTGTCTCTTACAGAAAATAGGAAAAGCATAAGCCTGTAGACCTCTGGATCAACCCCATTGGTCTTAACAGTATCACAGATCTGCAAGAATTCAGTTAAGAACTGAAAAGGATCTTCTGATGGAAGTCCATAAAACTTGCAATTCTGTTGCATCAGAGAAACTAATTGAGGCTTTAGCTCAAAATTGTTTGCTCCAATGGCAGGGATTGAGATGCTTCTTCCATGTAAGTTGGAATTTGGTGCAGTAAAGTCACCAAGCATCTTCCTTGCAACTCCACCATTATTATTATTTTCGGCCATGTCTACTTCTTTTTTGAAAATTTTTGTCAGATTTTCTCTAGAGAGTTATGCTTTAGCTTCCCTTAGCTTCCTCTTCAGAGTCCTTTCAGGTTCAGGATCAACTTCAACAAGAATGTTCTTATCCTTGTTCCTGCTCATATGAAAAAGAAGAGAACAGAAAAGAAAATATGGAATCCTCTATGTCACAGTATAGAGATTCCTTATATGAGTATAAGAAGAGAAGGATGGATGAAAGAAAAGATAAGAATTCGAACACAGAGGAGAAGAGTTGGTTCGAATTTTTGAGTAGAAGAGAAGTATTAGTAGATAAATAAATAGAAGGAGATGAGAGAGAGGAAAATTCGAAAATTAAAAATAAAATAAAAAATATTTTCTTTTGTTTTTATGTTGAATATTAGTTAGAATTTGAAATTTAAGATGGGAAATAAAATTAAATTAAAATTTAAGACAATTAGTTAATTAAAACAAATTTTGAAAAAGGGGTTAGTAATTTTCGAAAATAAGAGAGAGAAAAGTAGTTAGGTGGTTTTGAAAAAGATTTGAAAATCAATTTTGAAAAGATAAGAGGTTAGAAGAGATTTTAAAATTGATTTTGAAAAAGATGTGATTGAAATTTATTTTGAAAAAGATTTGAAAAAGAAATTTAAAAAGATTTGATTTTGAAAATTAAAGTTGATTACTTGACTAACAAGAAACAAAAAGATATGATTTTAAAATTTAAAGATTGATCCTTTCTTACTAGGCAAGTAACAAACTTAAAATTTTTGAATCAATCAAATTAATTGTTAGCATTAATTTCAAAAATATGAAATAGAAATAAGAAAAAGATTTTGAAAATAAATTTTGAGAATTTCGAAATTATGAAAGAAAAAATAAAAAATATTTGATTTTTGAAAAAGATTTGAAAAAGATAGAATTTTTAAATTGAAAATTTGATTTGACTCATAAAAAAACAATTAAATTTAAAAACTTTTTGACTAAATCAAACCAAATTTTCGAAAATTTATGAGAGAATAAGGGAAAGATATTTTGTTTTTGAATTTTTAATGAAGAAAGAGAAAAAACAACCAAAAGACTCAAAACATGAAAATTATGAATCAAAACACAAGATGCATGCAAGAACACTTTGAATGTCAAGATGAACACTAAGAACACTTTGAATGTCAAGATGAACACCAAGAACTTATTTTTGAAAATTTTAAAAAAAAGAAAAACATGCAAGACACCAGACATAGAAATTTTCAAACTTTAGACACTAACAAATTGAAAATGCATATGAAAAACAAGAAAAGACACCAAATAAGAAAAATTTAAATATCAAACAAAGAAATTCATCAAGAACAACTTGAAGATCATGAAGAACAAATGCATGAGTTTTCGAAAATTTTAAGAAAATGCAATTGACACCAAACTTAAAAATTGACACAAGACTCAAATAAGAAACACAATATTTTTGGTTTTTATGATTTTATTAATTTTTTTGGTATTTTTTTGAAAATTATTTTGGGAAAAATGAAAAAGAAAAAATTTTTTTTTTGTATTTTTCGAAAATAAGAAATAAAAAGTTTAAAATTAAAATAAAATTACCTAATCTGAGCAACAAGATGAACCGTCAGTTCTCCAAACTCGAACAATCCCCGGCAACGGCGCCAAAAACTTGGTGCACGAAACCGTGATCATTCATTCCTTGGTAACGGCACTAAAAACTTAATACGCACATTCATAATCTTAATTCATTGTCACAACTTCACACAACTAACCAGCAAGTGCACTGGGTCGTCCAAGTAATAAACCTTACGTGAGTAAGGGTCGATCCCACGGAGATTGTCAGCTTGAAGCAAGCTATGGTCACCTTGTAAATCTCAGTCAGGCGGATTTAAATGGTTATAGAGTTTTAATAATTAAAAGATAAATAAAACGTAAAATAGGATAGAGATACTTATGTAATTCATTGGTGAGAATTTCAGATAAGCGTATGGAGATGCCTTTGTTCCTTCTGAACCTCTGCTTTCCTACTGTCTTCATGCAATCCTTCATACTCCTTTCCATGGCAAGCTGTATGTTGGGCATCACCATTGTCAATGGCTACATCCCGTCCTCTCAGTGAAAATGGTCCAAAATGCGCTGTTACCACACGGCTAATCATCTGTCGGTTCTCGATCCTGCTGGAATAGGATTCAGTAATCCTTTTGCGTCTGTCACTACGCTCAGCACTCACAAGTTTGAAGCTCGTCATAGCCATCCCTTCCCAGATCCTACTCGGAATACCACAGAAAAGGTTTAGACTTTTTGGATCTCAAGAATGGCCGCCAATAATTCTAGCCTATACCATAAAGACTCTGATCGTAGAACAGAAGGCTAAGAGATACACATTCAACCTTGTTTGCATGTAGAACAGAAGTGGTTGTCAGGCACGCGTTCATAGGTGAGAATGGTGATGAGCGTCACATAATCATCACATTCATCATGTTCTTATGTGCGAATGAATATCTTAGAGAAGAAATAGGCTTGAGTTGAATAGAAAAACAATAGTACTTTGCATTAATTCATGAGGAACAACAGAGCTCCACACCTTAATCTATGGTGTGTAGAAACTCTATCGTTGAAAATACATAAGTGATAATGGTCCAGGCATGGCTGAATGGCTAACCTCCCAAAGAGGGTTCAATCATCAAAACATGATCAAAAGATAATTCCTAACACAATAGTAAAAAGTTCTATTTATACTAAACTAGTTACTAGGGTTACAGAAATAAGTAAATGATGCAGAAATCCACTTCCGGGGCCACTTGGTGTGTGCTTGGGCTGAGCATTGAAGCTTTAACGTGTAGAGGTCTTCCTTGGAGTTAAACGCCAGTTTGTAACTTGTTTCTGGCGTTTAACTCTGCTTTGCAACCTGTTTCTGGCGTTTAACGACAGAATAGGACAGAGAGCTGGCGTTGAACGCCAGTTTGCGTCATCTAAACTCGGGCAAAGTATGGACTATTATATATTGCTGGAAAGCCCTGGATGTCTACTTTCCAACACAATTAAGAGCTCGCCATTTGACTACGGTAGTTCCAGAAAATCCACTTTGAGTGTAGGGAGGTCAGAATCCAACAGCATCTGCAGTCCTTCTTCAGCCTCTGAATCTGATTTTTGCTCAAGTCCCTCAATTTCAGCCAAAAATTACCTGAAATCACAGAAAAACACACAAACTCATAGTAAAGTCCAGAAATGTGATTTTTATTTAAAAACTAATAAAAATATACTAAAAACTAGCTAAATCATACTAAAAACTATATAAAAACAATGCCAAAGAGCGTATAAATTATCCGCTCATCAACATGCTAATGTTTAAGTGTGGGGAGGTTGATAAACCATTATTTTATGATTTATATTGTGTTTAATTGAGTGGTTTTATCAAGTCTTTATCCACTTATTCATATGATTAGCATGTATTTACAATTCCTTCCCAAAATTGTTCCATGGTTGAAAACTTGCTTCCTAAAGATCCTTTAATTATGTATTTTAATTCTCCTTTATACCATTCGATGCCGTGATCCGTGTGTTAAGTGTTTCAGGCTTCATAGGACAGGAATGGCTTAGAGAATGGAGAGGAAGTTTGCAAAAATTGAAGGAATACAAGAAACTAAGGAGATGACTAGCGAACACTGACGCGAGCGCATGGCTCACGCGAACGCGCGAAACGGAGAAATCGCAGCGACGTAAACGCGTGCCTAACGCAAACGCATGGATTGGAGTCTGCACGAATGACACGAACGCGTGAACGACACGAACGCGTGGCAAGGAAAATCGCTGAATGACACGAACGCGTGGACAACGCGTACGCGTGACCTGCGCGATCTGCAGAAATTACAGGATACGTTGGAGACAACTCCAGGCCGCGTTTTAACCTAATTTTCAGCCTAGAAACACATAATAAAGCGAGGGAATATGCAGAGACTCAACACGCATCCACACACATTCAGATACATTGATATTAGGATTACTTTTAGTGTTAGATCTGAATCTAAAGTTACTTTTACATTCATAGCTTATACTTTTGCTTGGATTTTGGATGTTGAAGAGTCATCACCTTCGTTGAAGTCATTACTTTAGTTTGTTTCCTTATTCCCTCACTTTTAATTAGTTACTCGTTGACTTTGTTCAGATAATTATGTTGCATTTTGAATTTATTAATATATAGCGTTATTTTTATTTTTAATAAATTTTATTTCTCTATTTTATTTTATTTAATTATGTCTTCTTATATTTTTATGATTATTAATTCCATGTCAATGGAGTAGATCCTCTACCTGACATGGGGGTTGATTAAGAGGAGACACTTGAGTTAGAATGCTCAAGTGCTTAGTTAAATTGGACATTGTAGGCTAATTCTGTACCTACTAACGCTAGACCTCCCCAAGGGAGAGGAATAGGATTTGCGGGTAAGAGTTAGTTCAATCACTATATTTTTCTTTATTTAGTAAGGGTTAACCAAGTGAGAACAACAACCTCTTTACACTATACTTGAGAAGATTCCAACAAGGATAGGACTTCCACTTAATTATTCCCCCAGTCAAGACCTTTTATTTGGAATATAAATAATTATTCTTAGTTTATTTTTATTGCTTTAATTCATAATTATTTTAATTACTCATTATCAAAATTCAAACTTTCTGGGAATTTTCTGATTAATAAATTAGCACTCTTTCCTGTAACTCGTTGGGAGATGATCTGGGACTCATACTCCCAGTATTTTATTTCTAAAATTTGTGACAACCCTTTTTAAATTGGTGAGACGGATCTTAGCTAGTTAAGAGCTATACGTGTAACGCTATTCTCTTATTTGAAATCTCTTAATTGGTTAACTTCTGCCACGCACCAATTGTCCCAACAAAGAAAGGAAAAAGAAGATAGTAAAAAGAAAGAAAAGAAAGAAGAGGGAAAGTGTGGAGGTTCTTTTCGCGTGTGGAGTTTGGGGTTTGAAGTGTGGAGAGTGGTGGGAAAGTGAATGGCTTTTATAGGAGGGAGAGGTGTAGTCTGGAAGATGGGAAGTAAAATCAATTTAATATTTTTCCACTTGGGAAGTGGTGCCTAGCGTGGGAAGAGGCACCAACCTTTATCTCTTTTGGTTCTCTGCATATGTTGAGTTCCAAAGTGTAAGTATACTTTGACTCTCTGCCTCATTGAGCCATCAATCATGTGGGCCCCATTCTCTCTCTTGAAATTAAAGACCGAAAACCCCATTAGTGAAAAGAACTTCTTCATATTCCCTTTATTAAAATACAATTAAAATGTAACTACTGAGTGTCCCTTGGGACACCAAACTTAATTTCATTGCATATAATAAATTGGGTTCATCATTGGATTTTAATGTGTTCATAAGGGTGAAATAAATTTAATTCTTTCACATTCCTTCCTTCTTAATTCCTTTTGAACACATTAAAGTGGCTTTGTATGCTCCACCAATTTACTAAATGCTTTCAAACTTTAATCATGTTGGGCTTGCTGTGTGAACTTCCTTTGGTGGTAGCCACACCAAACTTAATTTCTGGGCTTACTTTCAAAATTAGTTTATTCAAATGGTTGTAAGCCTAAATTAAGTGGGTTAGTGGCTACACCAAACTTAGCTTCTTAGCTAGTTCCTCAGCCCAATTAATTAACATCAATGAGTGTACCCAGCAGCCTTGCACTTCCAGTAAAAAAAACTACGAGATTCACTAGCTAACAACACTTTAAACTGATACTTAAACTATCTAAGCTAACAATCACAAACTACTTCTAGAAAGCAGGAAATTGAAAGGATTAACTGAAACTTAAACTACCTAAATCAACAATCCTAAGCTATTTCTAGAAAGCAAGAAATCAAAAGGATATGAGTGTTGGGTACCTCCCAACCAGCACTTCTTTAGCGTCACTAGCTTGACGTTCCTCCATCTTTAGTTGAGGTTGTAGCTCACTCTTTGCTCATCCAAAGAGTCCCCCAAGTAGTGCTTTAGCCTATGGCCATTGACAATGAAGGTCCTCTGTGTCTTGTCCTCCATAAGCTCTACATGACCATAGGGAGACACCTTGAGGATTGTGAAAGGTCCAGACCACCTTGACTTTAGTTTCCCTGGGAAGAACTTGAGCCTTGAATTGTACAACAGCACTTTTTGACCTTCTACAAACTCTCTTTTTGCTAGCTTCTGATCATGCCATTTCTTTGTGTTTTCCTTGTAAATCTTGGTATTCTCATAAGCTTGATTTCTGAATTCTTCCAGCTCATTGAGTTATAGTAGCCTCCTTTCCCCTGCAGCTTGATTATCAAAGTTTAGCATCTTTAGAGCCCAAAATGCTCTGTGTTCAAGTTCTACTGGTAGGTGACAAGCCTTCCCAAATACTAGTTGGTATAGAGACATACCAATGGGTATTTTGAAGGCTGTCCTATAAGCCCATAGTGCATCATCCAGCCTTTTGGACCATTTCTTTCTTGAGTTACCAATAGTCCTTTCAAGGTTTCTTTTGAGTTCTCTATTTGAAATCTCAGCTTGTCCGTTGGTCTGTGGATGGTATGGAGTTGCTACTCTGTGCTTGACTCCATACTTCAGCAGGAGTGCTTCAAGTTGCTTATTGCAGAAATGTGTCCCTCCATCACTAATAAGGGCTCTAGGAACTCCAAATCGGCTGAAGATATTTTTTCTCAAGAAGCTTATCACAACCTTGTTGTCATTTGTTGATGTGGCTATGGCTTCTACCCACTTTGACATAGAATCTACAGCCACTAATATATAGTTGTTTGAGTAGGAGGATGGGAATGGTCCCATAAAATCAATCCCCCATACATCAAACAACTCTAGCTCCGTGATGAACCTTTGTGGCATCTCATTTTTCTTGGGTAAATTGCCAGCCCTTTGGCATTCATTGCATCTTGACACCAATTCCTTTGCATCTTTGAATATTGTTGGCCAAAATAACCCACATTGCAGCACCTTAGCTACAGTTCTTTCTCCACTAAAATGGCCTCCATATGTGGATCCATGGCATTGCCACAACACTTTCTGTCCTTCCTCATGTGAAATACACCTTCTCAAGATTCCATCGACACCCTTTTTAAACAAGTAGGGCTCATCCCAAATGTAGTGTTTAGCATCATTGATTAGTTTTCTCCTTATGTACTTGTTGATGTTGGTGGGCAGCTCCCCAATAGCCTTGAAGTTGGCTATATCAGCAAACCAAAGGCTTTCTTGAATCATCATCAACTGCTCATCAGGAAAACTTTCATTCACTTCAAGTTGTTGTACTTCATCCTCTTCATGTGGGATTCTTGATAGATGGTCATCCACCTTGTTCTCTGCTCTACTTTGATTTTTAATCTCTATGTTGAACTCTTGAAGTAGCAAGACCCACCTTATCAACCTAGGCTTAAATTCTTGCTTGGTCAGCAAATATTTGAGGGCTATATGATCAATGAAAATAGTAACTTTAGAGCCAATGAGATATGATCTAAACTTGTCAAAAGGAAAGACTATGGCTAAAAGTTCCTTCTCAGTGGTGGTGTAGTTTCTTTGATTCTCATTGAGAACTTTGCTAGCATAATAAATAACATGTACTATCTTATCTTTCCTTTATCCCAGAATAGCACCAACAGCAAAGTCAGATACATCACACATCAATTCAAAGGGTAGATCTCGGTTAGTAGTGCTATAATAGGTGCAAAGAAAAGTATGTTTTTAAGCTCATCAAAGGCTATCACACACTTTCTATAAAAAAAAGGGTGTATTTGAGACAAGTAGGTTGCTGAGAGGCTTAGCAATCTTTGAAAAATCTTTAATAAACCTCCTATAGAATCCAGCATGCCCTAAAAAGCTTCTAATTGCTTTGACATTGCATGGTGGAGGCAACTTCTCAATTACTTCCACCTTTGCCTTGTCTACCTCTATACCCTTTTTAGAGATCTTATGACCAAGAACCACCCCTTTAGTTATCATAAAATGGCACTTCTCCCAGTTTAAAACTAGGTTGGTTTCTTGGCACCTCTTTAGCACCAGGGCAAGATGATGCAAGCAATTAGAATATGAATCTCCAAAGAGAAGTCGTCCACGAAGACTTCAATGAACTTTTCAATCATGTCTGAAAAGATGGAGAGCATGCACCTTTGGAATGTTGCAGGTGCATTGCACAATCCAAAGGGCATTCTCCTATAAGCAAAGACACCATAAGGACAAGTAAAGGAGGTTTTCTCTTGATCTTTGGGGTCTACAACTATTTGGTTGTAGCCAGAGTAACCATCCAAGAAGCAGTAATATTCATGTCTTGCGAGTCTTTCTAGCATCTGGTCCATAAAAGGTAAGGGGAAGAAGTGGTCTTTTCGGGTGGCTTCATTAAGCTTCCTATAGTCAATGCACATGCGCCATCCAGTCACTGTTCTTGTTGGTATCAATTTATTCTTCTCATTTGGTACAACAGTGATCCCTCCCTTCTTAGGAACCACTTGGACAGGGCTCACCCAAGGGCTATCTGAGATAGGGTAAATCACCCCTGCTTACCATAGTTTCAACACCTCTTTTTGGACTACTTCATTCATTGTTGGGTTTAGCCTTCTCTGTTACTGTCTTGAGGGCTTTGCACCTTCCTCAAGTAGAATTTTGTGCATGCACATTGAAGGACTGATTCCCTTTAGATCTGTAAGTGTCCACCCTATAGCATCCTTGTGTTGTTTCAGCACTTCGATTAGCTCCTCTTCTTGTTCCTCATTCAAACTTGAATTGATGATCACTGGGTATGTGTTGTTGTCACCCAAGTAAGCATATTTCAACCTTGGAGGTAGAGTTTTCAGCTCCAACTTTGGTGCCTCCACTTCCATTTTAATTGTCTTGTCCATCATGATTAGTTCGTCTATAGTCTCCAGTGGTAGCTCACCACATGAGGCTTGTCCATCTTGCTCTTTGATTTCTTCACATTGTTCTTCCTCTAGGACTCCTTGAACCAGATTTTCAATTGTATTCACCATCATGCATTCACCAATGGATTCCTTGGGGTAGCTCATTGCCTTGAAGACATTGCAAACCATCTTTTCTTCATGTAATCTTAAGACTAGCTCCCCTTTTTGAACATCAAGTATGGCCCCAGCAGTAGCTAAGAATGGCCTACCTAGGATGATTGATGTGTTGGCCTCTTCTTCCATATCAAACACAACAAAATCAGCTAGAAAGATGAACTCTCCCACTTTTACCAACATATCCTCCACCACACCATGGGGAAATTTGAAAGTTCTGTCAGCTAATTGAAGAGCCATTCTTGTAGGTTTTGCTTCTTCAATCCTCATCCTTTTTATCATTGCCAAGGACATGAGGTTGATGTTGGCTCCTAGATCACATAGTGCCTTCTCAATGCTTATATCCCCAATGATACAGGGGATTTGGAAGCTCCCAGGGTCTTTTAATTTCTGGGGGAGTTTTTTTTGTATTATGGCACTACACTCTTCAGTGAGCACTACAGTCTCTTTTCTCCCCAATTCCTCTTCCTTGTCATGAGCTCTTTTAAGAATTTGGCATAGAGTGACATTTGCTCTAATGCTTCAGCAAAAGAGATGTTAATTTGAAGCTTCTTGAAGATCTCGAGAAACCTAGAAAACTGGCTGTTCTTCCCATCTTTTCTCAGCCTTTGTGGATATGGTACTTGTGGCACATAAGGCTTTAGAACTTGATTTGGTGGGGTTGGTGCAGGAGTCTGCTCTTCCTCCTTGATATCAGATTCAGTTGCAGCTTCTTTTTCATGTTTGTCTCGACTTGGGGCTGCTTCATCTATCACCTTTCCACTTCTTAGTGTGATAGCTTTGCATTCCCCTCTTGGGTTGACCATGGTATCACTAGGGAATGTATGTGTGGGCATTGGTATTTGCTTGGAAAAGTTTCCTAGTTGTGCTTCTAATTTTGAGATTGTTGCCCCTTGATTCCTTATATTGGATCTGGCCTCCTCTCGGATTGCATCTATCTTCCTATCAGCTTTCACTTGTCTTTTTGATATTGTGGAGATAGTCCCTGTTAGTTGTGCCATAGTAGCTTCTAATCTTGCAAGATTGCTACTGAGATCACTTGGTTATGTAAATGGGGGTGAGGTATCTTGAGGGTGGTTATTGTATTGTTGTTGGGTGGAATGGTAGGGTGTATTTTGTGGGTTGTGGTAGGGTCTGTTGCTACTTGATTAATGGTTGGAGTTGTGGTTATTGTATTGGTTAGAGTGGTAAGGCTTGTGTTCTTGGTTGTGGTTTTGCTAGTTCCCCCATCCAAAGTTCGGGTGGTTCCTTCCTCTTGAGTTGTATGGGGGTCTAGAGGGATTATTCACATAGTTGGCTTGCTCCCATTCACTTTCAGTTGCTGGGTTCCCTTCCTCTTGTGGAGGTTCTTAAGCATGGACAGCTGAGACTTGATTCTTCTCCATTTGCTTAGTTAAAGCTGCTAATTGATCTGTGATCACTTTGTTTTGTGCTAGCAAGGCATCCATGGAATTGAGCTCCATTACTCCTCATCTCTTTTGAGTCCTTTTAGAGGCATAGAAGTACTCATTATCGGCAACAGTTTCAATGATATCTATGGCCTCCTCAATGGTTTTTTTCTTGTTGAGGGAGCCCCCTGAAGAGTGGTCTACAACTATCTTGGATTCATATGACAGTCCTTCATAAAAGATATGCAATTGTACCCATTCATTGAACATATCAGGAGGGCACTTCCTTGTCAAATCCTTGAATCTCTCCCAGGCTTCGTATAGAGTCTCTCCATCCTGTTATCTAAACGTTTGGACCTCGGCTCTCAGTCTATTGATTCTTTGTGGAGGGTAGAACCTTGCTAAAAATTTGTTAACAACATCTTCCCAGGTGGTGAGGCTTTCTTTGGAGAATGATTCCAGCCACTTTGATGCCTTGTCCCTAAGAGAGAAAGGGAACAAGAGCAGTTTATAAGTGTCTGGATGAACTCCATTTGACTTTACAGTATCATAGATCCTCAAGAAGGTAGTGAGATGTTAATTGGGGTCCTCTTGAGTATTTCTTCCAAGGGAACAATTATTCTAAACTAGAGTGATGAGCTGTGGCTTCAGCTCAAAGTTGTTGGCATGTATATTAGGTCTCACGGTGCTACTCTCACAATTCCCAGGATTCGGATTTATGTAGGAACCTAGCACCCTCCTCTCTTGTGGAGCATGGTTGTTGCCAACAGCTTCTTCATGATGGTTTTGTGCTTCTCCTTCCATGGTTTGGGTTGGATCTTCTTCTTCTTCTTCACCAACGACTCTTTTGCCTCTTGCCACTGCTTCTCTTCTCAATCTTAGTAATGTTCTCTCTGGTTCAGAATCGTAAGAGATTTCAGTTCTCCTTCTCCCTATCATACACAAGACAAAATCACCAAATATCGTTCAAGTAATAATCGACGAGGAGTGGGATCGTATCCACAGAGATTGATTGATTGAGCAGTGTTAGCTAATGAGTTAATTAGTTAAGCTAATCAAATAAAGAGTGTTGAATACTGAAAATTAAATTGCAGAATTATAAAGACATAAAAGTAAAGGAAAGCAATAAAGTGTAGGAATGTAAATGGCAAGAATGCAAAGAACAAAAGCATAAAAGGCTTAATTGTAAAAGGGAGTGGGGAATTAGCAGAATGTAAAAGAAAGTTATAAAGAATTTGGAAGATAAGAATAGGAGAATTCATTGGGTTTGGGAGATGTTGATCTCTTTGGATTAAATCCAATTCATCTCATCTTCAATCATGCAACTCATTGACCTCTTGGCAATCATGAGTGATTGAGTCCCAATCCCTTGGTAACCCAATCTCTCAAATCTTGATCAATAGCCAATTCTTTTGTCTAATTGCTCATAAGAAGAGATGAAGAATGGTCCCTAATTTTACCACACACTTTCCTAGATCCAAGTATTGGGAGGATTAATGTTACTATATCCAACCCAAACCCAAATCTATTCAAGCATGAGAAGGATTCTCAAGCATGGTTCTATGATTCCTCTTCCAAGGCTCACATAAAACCCAAAATCATTCAATCTCTTTCCCAAGATAATTGAATGATAGAGTGAAGAACAAAAATTCTTCAAGTAAATCAAACAGAAGATGAATAGAAGAAGAAATTTCACTATCATTAATCCATCAAGTACAACAGAGCTCCCTCTCCCAATAAGAGTGAGCTTAGCTACTTATAGCTCATAGAAAAGTACAAGAGATGGAAGAGATAAAGTGTAAAGTGAAAAGTAGATCTAAACTTGGCAATGCCAATCCAATACTACCCAACTTAACCCCTTTTTCAGTACTTTTCAGGGGGTATTTATACTACTTCTATCACTAGAATTAAGAAAATACAAAAGAAAAAGAAAATTACAATTGGAGGGAAAAGGAAAACTCAATAAACGTGACCTCCAGTAGCTGGCGCGTGATTGGCGTTTAAGTGGAGTGCCACACCTAGCCTCCAAATTTGGCTTGGCGCGCCACGACCAATTCTTCAAGTGGCACGCCCAGGGTTTTCTTTAGTGTTGGCTAGCCTGGTGTGCCACGCCTTCGACCTCAAGTGGCACGCCCAGGCTCTTCTTTAAAGCATTGGTTAGCCTGGCGTGCCATGCCTTGGGCCTCAAGTGGCATGCACAGGCTCTTCCTTGGAGCTTTGAACTAGCGTGGCACGGCCAGGGTCTGGCGTGCCACGCCCATTGTGGGTGTTGTATCTTCTTCTCTGGAAAATATAACTGGCATGCCACGCCCAGTGTGTGGCGTGCCAGGCCCATAATGCATGCTTTTTCACCTCTCTGGAAAACATAACTGGTGTGCCATGCCCAGTGTGTGGCGTGCCACGCCCAGCATTCTTCCTTGCTCTAGTAGCTGGCGTGCCACGCCCAGTATTTAAGTGGCACGCCCAGGTGAATAGTGAGAATTGGCGTGCTACGCCTTCGACCTCAAGTGGCACGCCCAGCTTTGGTGTTTGCTCTTCTTTAGTGTTGGCGTGCCACGCCTGGGTCTTTAAGTGGCACGCCCAAGTGAGGATGATACCTGGCGTGCCACGCCTTCGACACCAAGTGGTACGCCCAAGTGTTTGGGTCTTCACTTCATCTCTGGAAATTTGAACTGGCGTGCCATGCCTTGACGTTCAAGTGGCACGCCCAAGTGAGGATGATATCTGGCGTGCCACACCTTCGATACCAAATGGCACGCCCAAGTGATGGGCTAGAGTTGGCGTGCCACGCCTTCGATACCAAGTGGCACGCCCAAGTGATGGACTAGAGTTGGCGTGCCATGCCTTCGATATCAAGTGGCACGCCCAAGTGAAGCCTTTCTGGATTGATGAACTGGCGTGCCACGCCAAATGGTTCAAGTGGCACGCCCATTGTGTGTGATGGACTTGGCATGCCACTCCCAGCTTGGCGTGCCACGCCCCTTTTGTGGCCTTCAACATTGTTCGCTAGAAATCATTACTGGCATGCCACGGCCATTCATTTTCATGGTGTTTGTTCCAAGTGGCATGCCTATTACACACGCCTAGCTTTGCTTGATGTTTCCTTCCCTTTTTGTTGCTCTTTTCACCTGAAATTCAACACAAACCCATTTCAAAGTAATGTACCATAATATTTGTCATTTGGTTCATGAAATTTCATTAAAACAATGAATATGTGCTTTTTTTATGATCCTTTTTAGATAGAAAAAAGGGTAAATGATGCAAGTCATCAAGCTTCCAAATCCCTTGTATCATAAGAGAAATTACAGTGGAAAAAGCTTTATGTGATTTGGGAGCCAGCATAAATTTTTTGTCCTTAGCAATGATGAGAAGAATGAAGATTGAGGAAGCCAAACCAACAAGAATGGAACTTCAATTAGCAGACCGATCATTCAAAATCCCCATGGAGTAGTAGAAGACTTGATGGTGAAGGTGAGAGACTTCATCTTCCCAGCAGACTTTGTGGTATTGGATATAGAGGAGGAAGCCAAAGCTTCAATCATTTTAGGAAGGCCAATCTAGCAATAGCCAGAGCTATCATAGATGTCCAAAAGGGTGAACTTACCCTTAGGCTACATGATGAGAAAATGGTATTCATTGTGTTCGAAGCCATGAGACACCTACAGGAGTCACTAGGAAAATGCATGATATTGGAGGCAGTAGAGATCTTAGTGCAAGAAAATTTTGAAGAAGAAGGACTTGAGGAGGTATCAGAAGAAGATCCCACATCAAATAGTGAGGCTGCAGTAGTTCAATCAACCGAGACACTCATTTCAAGAACATTAGAGGAAAAGAAGGAAGTGAAGGAAGCACCCAAACTCGAACTGAAGGTATTGCCCACTCTCAAGTATGCATACTTGGGAAGTGATGGAAGTTATCCAGTAATCATAAATTCCGCCCTCAATCAAGAACAAGAGAAAGAGTTAATCAAGGTACTGCAAAAGCATCAAGATGCCATTGGATGGACCCTTGCTGATCTAAAAGGGATAAGCCCCTCCATGTGCATGCATAAGATCCTCTTGGAAGAAGATGCCAAGCCTTCTATCCAACCCCAAAGAAGGTTGAATCCTGTCATGAAAGAAGTGGTACAAAAGGAGGTCATGAAGCTTTGGCAGGCAGGGGGTGAACTACCCAATTTCTGATAGCCCATGGGTGAGCCCTGTCCAAGTGGTCACCAAGAAAGGAGGCATCATTGTGGTGCCCAATGAAAGGAATGAACTCATCCCTACAAGAACTGTAACGGGCTGGAGAATGTGCATTGATTATAGAAAACTCAATGAGGCCACAAGAAAAGACCACTTCCCACTCTCTTTCATGGACCAGATGCTGGAAAGGCTCACAGGGCATGAATACTACTGCTTCTTAGATGGCTACTCAGGATATAATCAGATAGTAGTAGACCCAAGAGATCAAGAGAAAACATCCTTTACTTGTCCCTATGGAGTCTTTGCTTATAGACGCATGCCTTTTGGATTGTGCAATGCACCTGCCACTTTCCAAAGATGCATGTTGTCTATCTTTTCAGATATGATTGAAAAATTTATTGAAGTATTTATCGATGACTTTTCAGTGTTTGGTGATTCATTCCCCAATTGCTTACATCACCTTCCTTTGGTGCTAAAGAGATGCCAAGAGACTAACCTAGTCTTGAACTGGAAAAAATGCCATTTTATGGTAACAGAAGGGATAGTCCTTAGCCACAAAATCTCTAATAAAGGCATAGAGGTGGATAGAGCTAAGGTAGAGGTAATTAAGAAATTATCTCCACCTAGTAATGTCAAAGTAATTAGGAACTTCTTGGGACATACTGGATTCTACAGAAGGTTCATTAGAGATTTTTCAAAAATTGCCAGACCTTTGAGTAACCTACTTGTCTCTGATGCACCTTTTGTGTTTGATCAAGAATGCATGCTAGTGTAACAACCCCGGTTTTCGAGAACACGAAATCTTTTCTGAAAGTACGGATTTCTCCGGAAGATTTGTAAGGGGAAAACCTTTGATATATCATCAAGTATCTCAATCCTCATTGTCATTATGTCATCTTTAAGCTAGAACCTTTTCCGAGGCAAGCTCGATAACGCGGTCACGAAGAACCTAGTTTTTGAACCGTATCGGTTAGAAGTTTTGATTCGGTTTTTCGTAAATAGTCTCAGTTTGACGAACTGGACTTGATTTATGAGAAAAGAGAGATAAAAGGATGATATTATCATTATATTAGTATTAGAAGCTTCTTGAATAATATTATAAGGTTACCTAGTCAGTTTTAGTTAAAAACAGAAAATCGATTTAACCGGGTTTACGGTTAACTGGTGCAGCTTAGCACCAGCACTCTCTGATGAATTTAGCAATGCTAAGGCCTCAATATACATGTTCTATTCTCATAATAAATATGTTACTAGTGTCATTTATGCTAGTAGCTCAGAAAATAATTTTTAGAGATGTTTTTACGAGTGTTCCGATACACCTAGTTTTAGTAGTTGTACACCAGAGATATTTTAATATTATTTTAATCCACCTCTAAGCCAACCAATCACAACTCACCTTACACCCCCAAGACCTCCAAGGCTGTCTCATTTCATCATTTTGGCCGAAAATAACAAGAGAGAAAAGAGAGAAACTTTCATGAACACTTAATCTTCAAAGCTTGATTTCTTCTGAACTAAAACTCAAATCAAAACTCCGATTTCACCAAAATGATCCTCTCTTCTTCCTCTACATAACCATGTAACTTATCAAGGATGGAAATAAGGTGAGATGGCTGTCTCCCTCCCATTTCAAATTCGGTTTTCAAGGAAAACCATGCAAAACATGTGTTTTCTTGATGTTCTTCCTTAGGAATCATGCTTAACTTGACTTGAGGGCCAAGAAACGTGAATTTCCAGCAAGTCTAAGGTGAGATATCTTTTCCTAACATACTGAGTGAGATTTGGTCAGTTGAGAGTTTTTGGATTTAAAGTTGTTCTTGATGTGATTTAGGAGGAAAAAGTGCTTAAGGACCACCTGAAAGTTTAACCAAATTAGGAGCAGCAAAACCAGGTAGGGATTGGCAAATTTAATCGTGATTGATTGTGTTTGAGTTGTGTGATTATGATGTTGTTTGGCTGTGCTTGAAATTGATTGTTTGTATGAGTAATTCTTGTTGAAATTTTGGTGAAAATTTGATGAAATTTGATGAAATTCAAGCTATGAATGTGTGTTCTTGTGGCAGCTGGAAAACAAAACCCTAGAGCTTAAATTGAAGTTCAATTTGTGTTAAAATCATGTAGAAAAGATGGGGTTTTAGTGGCTGGAAATTTATTTTGAATTTCGGTAAAAATCAGTTGCGGAAAAGACTAAAAAACGGGTAAAAACAGAGAAAGAATCTGAAGAATATACGAAGAACACGAAGAACACTTTGAGTTTGGTGAAGAACATTGAAAAACAACTTTTAGATCTTAGAAAGGGCAAGGAATTAAAATTTTTGGTGTTTAAGGGGTTATATGGTAATTTCTGAAAGTTAGGGTGGTAAAAGTAGAAATATTAAAAGTTACAGGTGGTAAAAAATGAATTTTAAAGGTTAAAGGTAAAGTTAAGGTAATTTTCAAAAATATATTAATAAAATAATAAATAATAATAAAATATTAAATAATAATATTTAATTAAAAATAATATTTTAATAAAAATAATAAAATAATGCGAAAAAGGCAATTTTCTGTAAAAGCTTTAGAAAGACAACTTTAAGTGCAGAATCTCATAATTACCTTCATATAATACTTAGGGAGTGGTAATAACATGATAGTGAGGCAAAGATAAAGAAAAGATAAAAAATTAAAGAAAAGATAAAAACCCAAGAAAAAGTCTGTAAAATTTTAATGACAGAAAAACAGACAGAGACTAGTGAACGAACTAGGGTTAGGTGTTATATGAAAAGTTAAACTGTTTCAGTATAGACTTAATGAACCTATACCTGGGACAGGCTAACTATTCATACCGAAATTTACATAAGCTTTAAATACACATGTTAAACAGAGAAATCAGAGCAGAATAAAGTAACACAGAGCACAGAGTAACCAGAGTAAAGTAAAGAGATACAAAGAGAAAAGAATAATATGATAAAGAGAAATGGTTTGAGCTAGGATATTGTAAAAGTGAAAGATGTAAAGTTTGTATAGTATGATTGAACAGAGAAAGAAAGAGGTACTGCATAAGAATGTGAAAATGATGATGAATAATGAGGATGATGATGAATGATGATAATGAGAATGATTATGTAAAGATCTGCTGCGTGAAGGCAGTCAGATAGATAGTGGTACGACCACAGAACGTTTTCCAGTGTTACACAGCTATTGATAGCTGTACCTGCAACTGATAACCTGGGATCACTAGCAGAGGATATTAATTCATACACGGCTAGAATGCCGCACCTGTAAGGCAAGGATTGCTTACAGAGAATATGATTTCATACACGGCTGGAATGCCGCCACATGTAAGGCAGAGTTTGCTTACAGAGGATATAACGCATACGTCGGTTAGTGAGAACTGTACCTATGCTGACTGGAAAACCATACCCGTTTCAGCTGCTTCGGGTTACGTCGGGAGCGGGTAAAACCGACAGATGAGCTCATTACCTGCGCTAGGGCTAGACATGCATCATACTTGGTTGCGCATTTCCTTTGTTATGATTGTGGTATGAATGTATGCTTTCCTTGTTTGTATTCCATTCTCTGCGCTTGTGTTATTTTCTTGTATTCTTCTGTTTGTGTTCTGCTATCTGTTTTCTCTATCTTTTCTACTTATCTGTGTTTTCTAATTACTGCTTCTTTGTATTCTGCTAATAGTCTGCTAAACAACATAGAATTAATGAACGTAACTAATAACCCCGACCCTACTAAGAACTCCCCAGTTCTTACCCCTTCTCTCTCCCTTCCCCCTTCAGATGGAAGTACGAGTACCTTACTATAGTTTGCTGATGACCGTTCGAAGATGAGGATTCTGCTCTAGATAGTCTTCTGAGTCTAGGGTGAATATCGTTCTCTGATTATATGTATATACTGTGAGACCAGCCAACGTCTGCACCCCGTTCATATGCGCACTTTAACCTAAATCCTGTGTACGAGATTCCTATTGTGTGGCTACTTCATGAGGTACCAGAGAGACGTCCTGTGGAAAAGTCTGAACGTGCAGAGGAGTAGCAGATGATGTTCTATCTTTTGATGACGTTCCACCTGACTTGAGTTGTGAAGACTTAGAACGTACTTTCCCTCGCTTTAGTAGTTTAGAGGGACTAGGTGAGTATAGAATCTAGGCTAGCCTAGGTGCCAGCTTAGAGACCTCTTGAACAGGTCAGGACTTGGGATGTTGTATGTATGTATATGTATATAGTTATTATCTAGCTATATCTAGGGGTGTTCTAACTAAAGGTCTATACTCTAATAAAGGCTGGATAACTGAATATTGCTAGCTACTCGTAATGTATTTATGTGTGGTTGTTTATAACTGTTTTATCTGTTATTACCTGTGAATTGATTATGAGTGATTCCGCCTATTAATCCAAATGTTTTCAAAAAAAAAAAAAAAAACCCTCGCAAATTAACTACGCTTTTAACAACGAATCAAGCTCATATGATAAATAATAGATAATAATTAGGAAGACAAATTGGTAGTGCTCAGTTTCCGGTATGATCTAGACATAGTGAAAATTGGGTCGTTACAATTTGGTATCAGAGCAGTTCGTTCCCAATAGTGCCTGGGGAGTGGACTGACTATGCTTCATTGCATACTCTGTTGTGTGTCTCATGCGTATAGGATATCCCAGTGATATATGTTGCATGATTGTTTCTGTGTTTTCATTTTGGGAATGTTCACACTTGACTTGAAGTGTTAAGACTGATCACCTTAACAATGATTGTTTGGTGTGAACAGGACTACAATGGGTTCACGGAGATGAGGCGTACGGAAGGAATTCCTAATGTTAACTACGGGAGGGAACAGGAAACGTTTATGGCTACCATGAACAACGCGGCTGAAGTAGTGCGTGAAGCTACGGTAACAGCGGCTAGGGCTGTTGAACGTCTTGGAGTGAGAAATGGGAATGATGAGAATAACTTAGGGCATCCTGAAAGACCTATGACCCTTGAGACCTTTCTGAAGGTTAATCCGCCTAAGTTCAAGGGTACACTCGTTGCGACTGACGCTGATAACTGGTTTCGAGGTATTGAACGATCACTAAGAGCGCAGCATGTTCCGGAAGGACAACACGTGGAGTTTGCTACTTATATGCTCGAGGGAGAAGCTGAGTACTGGTGGCAGGGGATACAACGACTGCTACAACGTAATGAGGGTGACATTCCTTGGGATATTTTTAAAGATGAATTCTACAAGAAATCTTTCCCAAGAGCAGTGCGTGATGCTAAAGAGATAGAGCTTATGCAGCTGAGGCAAGGGGATATGACTGTTGCTGAGTATGCTCGTAATTTCGATGACTTGTGTCGTTTCCCTAAGATCTGTCAAGGGAATCCTGCTGACTTTGAAGAATGGAAGTGCTTGAAGTTTGAAGGAGGCCTTCGTAATGATCTGATGAGTTCAATAGTTCCGCTGGAGATACGTAATTTTGCTGAATTAGTCAACAAGAGCAAGTTAGTGGAAGAATGTATTAAGAAAGTGACTGTGGCCAAGGTGAGTCGCCAAGGATTTCCACCAAGGCGACTTAGCAATCATCAGGCAGCTGGGAGAAGGGTGCATTTTAAAGCGCGTGGCATACGGCAGCATAAGAACCTACAAGTTGGTAACATTACTGCTCGCCGTACGGGTAAGAATGGAGGTAAAGTAAGGCAAGGCAATGGTGAACGAGCCCATCAGGCTTACATAAACACTGCATGTAAGCAATGCGGAAAAGAGCATAATAATAGGTCTTGCCAGTTTGGATCACCTAACTGCTATGCTTGTGGAGAACTTGGACATATTGCTAAGGATTGTCCAAAGGGATTTACTCAAAATTCAGTTAGAACCCAGCAACAAGGACGAGTGTTTGCTATCACTATTGACGATGTTGTGCAATTGAACGCCCTCATTCAAGGTCAGTGTTATGTCAAGAATCGATTTCTAACTGTACTGTATGATTCGGGTGCATCGCATTCTTTATTTCTCTAACTATTGCTTACGAGTTAGGATTATATTTCTTTAAATTGAATTTTTACTTAATTGTCCATACACCTGCATCCCAAAATGCTTTGACCAGTTTAGTGTTCCTGCAAGTACCATTCACTATTAGGAACAGAACTTTTATACATGATCTAATCTGTCTGCCTCTATGTGGTTTAGAAGTTATTCTAGGATTAGATTGGCTGTCCAAGTATCATGTTTTCCTTGATTGCTATGAAAGAACTGCTGTTATTCTGTCTGATAGTTTAGATATTAAACCATTTCTGTCTCATACTTTATATCTGAATTCTGTAAGAGTTACATTAGATGGGAGTGATTGTGAGGGGTACGTTCTGTTAGCGGCTAGCTCGAATGATAGTGAATTAAGCTTAGAACGAATCCGAATGGTGAAGGAATTTCCTGATGTTTTCTTGGACGACATACCTGAGTTTCCTCCTCAGCGAGAGATAAAATTCAGCATTGAACTAGTACCTGGAATCGGACCGATTTCCATAGTACCACACCGGATGTCACCATTGCTTGCAGAGCTGAAGAAGCTATGAGACAGGATCGTAGTGGCCTATAGAGGTACAAGAATAGAATTTGTGTGCCTAACTCTGGAGAATTGCGACAAAAGATTCTTGCTGAAGCTCACCAAAGTAGATTTTCTATGCATCCTGGAGTGACAAAGATGTATCGAGATTTGAAACAAATGTTCTGGTGGCCGGGCTTAAAGAAAGAAGTAGCTGATTATGTCTCAAAATGTTTAACCTGCCAGAAGATTAAGGTGGAACATCAGAAGCTATCAGGAACCCTGCAACCCTTAGAAATACCACAATGGAAATGGGAGCAGATTACTATAGATTTTATCACGAGATTGCCAAGAACCTCAACAGGACGTAATGCCATTTGGGTGATTGTGGACAGGTTGCCAAAGTCGGCGTGCTTCTTTTCGATTCGAGTTGACTATACTTTAGAAAGGCTGGAATCAATATATATATTCAAGAAATCGTACGACTACATGGGATACCTTCGTAAATTGTCTCAGATCGAGTTTCGAGGTTTACTACTAGATTTTGGGGAGCTTTTCAGAAAGCGTTGAAAACAGAATTGCACACGAGTATAGCATACCATCCTCAGATAGACGGACAATCAAAGCAGACAATCCAGATGTTAGAAGACATGTTACGATCATGTATGATGGACAACCAAAGCAGTTGGGATAAGTATTTTCTATTGGTCGAATTTGTCTACAACAACAGTTGCCAATAAAGTATCGGGATGGCACCATACGAAGCTCTCTACGAAAGAAGATGTCGGACACCATTGTGTTGGAATGACGATGGGGAAGCTAGTGTCTTAGGTACAAACTTAGTGTAAGAAACTACTGAGAAGATAAAGGAGATTCGTCGGAAGATCCAGACAGCACAAGGCCGTCAAAAGAGCTATGCCGATAATAGACGTAGACCCTTAGAGTTTAGTGAGGGAAACCATGTCTTTCTAGAAGTAACTTCGATTACTGGAATAGGTAGTGCCCTTAAGACTAAAAAGCTTAACCCACGATACATAAAACCTTTCCAAATACTTAAAAGAGTCGGTCTAGTAGCTTATCAAATAGCCCTTCCTCCTTATTTATCAAACCTTCATGATGTTTTTTTTTTATGTCTCGCAACTTAAGAAATATGTTCCCGATAAGAGTCACGTTTCACAACCAGAAACAGTACAGTTATAAAATGATTTGACATATCAAGCATCACCAGTTCAGATCATAGAAAGAAGTGATAAGTAGCTAAGAGGCAAGACTGTTCGCTTAGTCAAAGTAGCATGGGAACCAAGAGGAGAAGAAGAGCACACTTGGGAATTGGAAGATAAGATGAGAGCTGATTACCCGCATCTGTTCTCAGATAACTGAAATTTTGAGGGCAAAAATTTCTTTTAGGAGGGTAGGATGTAACAACTCCGGTTTTCGAGAACGCGAAATCTTTTCTGAAAGTACGGATTTCTCCGGAAGATTTGTAAGGGGAAAACCTTTGATATATCATCAGGTATCTCAATCCTCATTGTCATTATATCATCTTTAAGCTAAAACCTTTTCCGAGGCAAGCTCGATAACACGGTCACGAAGAACCTGGTTTTTGAACCGTATCGGTTAGAAGTTTTGATTCGGTTTTTCGTAAATAGTCTCAGTTTGACAAACTGGACTCGATTTATGAGAAAATAGAGATAATAGGATGATATTATCATTATATTAGTATTATAAGATTCTTGAATAATATTATAAGGTTACCTAGTCAGTTTTAGTTAAAAACAGAAAATCGGTTTAACCGGGTTTACGGTTTACTGGTGCAGCTTAGCACCAGCACTCTCTAATGAATTTAGCAATGCTAAGGCCTCATTATACATGTTCTATTCTCATAATAAATATGTTACTAGTGTCATTTATGCTAGTAGCTCAGAAAATAATTTTTAGAGATGTTTTTACGAGTGTTCCGATACACCTAGTTTTAGTAGTTGTACACCAGAGATATTTTAATATTATTTTAATCCACCTCTAAGCCAACCAATCACAACTCACCTTACACCCCCAATACCTCCAAGGCCGTCTCATTTCATCATTTTGGCCGAAAATAACAAGAGAGAAAAGAGAAAAACCTTCATGAACACTTAATCTTCAAAGCTTGATTTCTTCTGAACTAAAACTCAAATCAAAACTCAGATTTCACCAAAATGATCCTCTCTTCTTCCTCTACATAACCATGTAACTTATCAAGGATGAAAATAAGGTGAGATGGCTGTCTCCCTCCCATTTCAATTCGGTTTTCAAGGAAAACCATGCAAAACATGTGTTTTCTTGATGTTCTTCCTTAGAAATCATGCTTAACTTGACTTGAGGGCCAAGAAACATGAATTTCCAGCAAGTATAAGGTGAGATATCTCTTCCTAACATACTGAGTGAGATTTGGTCAGTTGAGAGATTTTGGATTTAAAGTTGTTCTTGATGTGATTTAGGAGGAAAAAGTGCTTAAGGACCACCTGAAAGTTTAACCGAATTAGGAGCAGCAAAACCAGATAGGGATTGACGAATTTAATCTTGATTGATTGTGTTTGAGTTGTGTGATTATGATATGATTTGGCTGTGCTTGAAATTGATTTTTTGTATGAGTAATTCTTGTTGAAATTTTGGTGAAAATTTGATGAAATTTGATGAAATTCAAGCTATGAATGTGTGTTCTTGTGGCTGCTGGAAAATGAAACCCTAGAGCTTAAATTGAGGTTCAATTTGTTTTAAAATCATGTAGAAAATATGGGGTTTTAGTGGCTGGAAATTTATTTTGAATTTTGGTAAAAATCGGTTGCTGAAAAGACTGAAAAACGGGTAAAAACATAGAAAGAATCTGAAGAATATACGAAGAACACGAAGTACACTTTGAGTGTGGTGAAGAACATTGAATAACACCTTTTAGATATTAGAAAGGGCAAGGAAGTAAAATTTTTGGTGTTTAAGGGGTTATATGGTAATTTCTGAAAGTTAGGGTGGTAAAAGTAGAAATATTAAAAGTTACGGGTGGTAAAAAGTGAATTTTAAAGGTTAAAGGTAAAGTTAAGGTAATTTTCGAAAATATATTAATAAAATAATAAATAATAATAAAATATTAAATAATAATATTTAATTAAAAATAATATTTTAATAAAAATAATAAAATAATGCAAAAAAGGTAGTTTTCTGTAAAAGCTTTAGAAAGACAACTTTAAGTGCAGAATCTCATAATTACCTTCATAAAATACTTAGGGAGTAGTAATAACATGATAGTGAGGCAAAGATAAAGAAAAGATAAAAAGTTAAAGAAAAGATAAAAACCCAAGAAAAAGTCTGTAAAATTTTGATGACAGAAAAACAGACAGAGACTAGTGAACGAACTAGGGCAACTTAGTTAGTACTTGAGTTGCGACTAGGGTTAGGTGTTATATGAAATGTTAAACTGTTTTAGTATAGACTTAATGAATCTATAACTGGGACAGGCTAACTATTCATACCGAAATTTACATAAGCTTTAAATACACATGTTAAACAGAGAAATCAGAGCAGAATAAAGTAACATAGAGCACAGAGTAACCAGAGTAAAGTAAAGAGATACAAAGAGAAAAGAATAATATGATAAAGAGAACTGGTTTGACCCAGGATATTGTAAAAGTGAAAGATGTAAAGTTTGTATAGTATGATTGAACATAGAAAGAAAGTGGTACTGCATAAGAATGTGAAAATGATGATGAATGATGATAATGAGAATGATTATGTAATGATCTGCTGCGTGAAGGCAGTCAGATAGATAGTGGTACGACCATAGAACGTTTTCCAATGTTACACAGCTATTGAGAGCTGTACCTGCAACTGATAACTTGGGATCACTTGCAGAGGATATTAATTCATACACGGCTAGAATGCCGCACCTGTAAGGCAAGGATTGCTTACAGAGAATATGATTTCATACACGGCTAGAATGCCGCCACCTGTAAGGCAGAGTTTGCTTACAGAGGATATAACGCATACGTCGGTTAGTGAGAACTGTACCTATGCTGACTGGAAAACCATACCCGTTTCAGCTGCTTCGGGTTACGTCGGGAGCGGGTAGAAACCGACAGATGAGCTCATTACCTGCGCTAGGGCTAGACATGCATCATACTTGGTTGCGCATTTCCTTTGTTATGATTGTGGTATGAATGTATGCTTTCCTTGTTTGTATTCTATTCTCTGTGCTTGTGTTATTTTCTTGTATTCTTCTGTTTGTGTTCTGCTATCTGTTTTCTCTATCTTCTCTACTTATCTGTGTTTTCTAATTACTGCTTCTTTGTATTCTGCTAATAGTCTGCTAAAAAAAATAGAATTAATGAACGTAACTAATAACCCCGACCCTACTAAGAACTCCCCAGTTCTTACCCCTTCTCTCTCCCTTCCCCCTTCAGATGGAAGTACGAGTACCTTACCATAGTTCGCTGATGACCGTTCGCAAGACGAGGATTCTGCTCTAGATAGTCTTCTGAGTCTAGGGTGAATATCGTTCTCTGATTATATGTATATACTGTGAGACCAGCCAACGTCTGCACTCCGTTCGTATGCGCACTTTAACCTAAATCCTGTGTACGAGATTCCTATTGTGTGGCTACTTCATGAGGTACCAGAGAGACGTCCTGTGGAAAAGTTTGAACGTGCAGAGGAGTAGCAGATGATGTTCTATCTTTTGATGACGTTCCACCTGACTTGAGTTGTGAAGACTTAGAACGTACTTTCCCTCGCTTTAGTAGTTTAGAGGGACTAGGTGAGTATAGAATCTAGGCTAGCCTAGGTGCCAGCTTAGAGACCTCTTGAACAGGTCAGGACCTGGGATGTTGTATGTATGTATATGTATATAGTTATTATCTAGCTATATCTAGGGGTGTTCTAACTAAAGGTCTATACTCTAATAAAGGTTGGATAATTGAATGTTGCTAGCTACTTGTGATGTATTTATGTGTGGTTGTTTATAACTGTTTTATCTGTTATTACCTGTGAATTGATTATGAGTGATTCCGCCTATTAATCCAAACATTTTCAAAAAAAAAAAAAGAAAAAAAACCTCGCAAATTAACTACGCTTTTAACAACGAATTAGGCTCATATGATAAATAATAGATAATAATTAGGAAGACAAATTGGTAGCGCTCAGTTTCCGGTATGATCTAGACATATTGAAAATTCGGTTGTTACAGCTAGCTTTTAAAAATCTGAAAAGAAAACTTTCCTAAACACCTATCATTGCCCCCCACCTAACTAGGATTTACCTTTCGAACTGATGTGTGATGCATCAAATTTTGCTATTGGGGTAGTGTTAGGACAAAGGAAAGACAATTTGGTGCATGTTATATACTATGCCAGCAAAGTCCTTAATGAAACCCAAAGGAATTACACCACTGAAAATGAATTATTGGCAATAGTGTTTGCATATGGTAAATTTAGATCATATGTCATTGGTTCTAAAGTGATTGTTTTTACTGATCATGCAGCACTAAAATACCTACTTGCCAAACAAGAATCAAAACCAAGATTGATAAGGTGGATCTTGTTGCTGCAGGAATTCAACATTGAGATTAAAGATAGAAAGGAGTAGAGAATAAAGTAGCAGATCACTTGTCAAGAATTCCTTGTGAAGAAGATAGCACACACAACCTGAGTGTGAATGAGTCTTTTCCTGATGAGCAATTAATGCTGGTTCAAAAGGCACCCTGGTTCACAGACATTGCCAATTTTAAAGCCACTAAGGAAGTGCCTTCGGAGATCAACAAAAATCAGAAGAGAAAGCTCATCAATGATGCCAAGTATTTCATCTCGGACGAACCATACCTTTTCAAAAAATATTCAGATGGAATACTTAGAAGATGCATCTCAGAGGAAAAAGGACGGGAAGTCTTATGGAATTGTCATAGTTCTTGTTATGGAGGGCATTATAAAGAACTATAGCCAAAGTATTGCAGTGTGGATTCTTTTGGCCCACTATCTTCAAAGATGCAAGAGAATTAGTGAAGATTTGTGATGAATGCCAGAGAGCTGAAAACTTGTCCAAAAAAATGAGATGCCACAACACTTCGTCCTAGAACTTGAATTATTTGACGTATGGGGGATTGATTTCATGGGACCATTCCCAACCTCATACTCAAACAAGTATATTTTGGTGGCAGTGGACTATGTGTCAAAATCGGTAGAGGTGATGAACGGAATTTTGAAGGTAAAGAATTTCACTAATGAAATCTCGTTGCAAGTATAGTTTCTAAACCAACAATAATCCTTTCATACAAAAATTTTTTTGTCACAAGTTCAAACCCCTGATAAATCCAATAACTAAAGTATTTAAACCTCGGGTCGTCTCTCAAAGGAATTGTAGGGTAGTGTTCTTGTTATTGGTTATGAGTTGTATATTTTGGGGTTTTGAATAAAGGACAAGAAAAGTAAATGGCAATGGAATTCAAATGATAAAACGGTCTTGGCAAGGGTTGGTGGTCAAGGATCTCTATCCTTATCACTAACCACAACATGATAATTGCAAGGATCAATCCCATTAAATCATCCTCTAACAAGTAAAGGAAAGTCAAATGAGCTATATCAATCCAAGTCCATAAGTCCTAGCTATCCACTAATTGAATTAGTGAGAACTAGGGTCAATGATCATCAATTACTTGGACATTAGTAACTCAAGAATTCCTAAGTTACCTTCCCAAGCCAAGAACATAAAATTCTACTCTAACCTCCTCCCAAGCATTTTATCAAACACTTGAAAGGCATAAAAAGAAAGCATAGTAAATTGACAACAAGAATGAATTCTAACAACAATTAATTGCAAAGAATTAACAACAATCAAGGAAATCACAAATGACATTAATTATCTCAAATTACATTAAAAGAAAATAAAAGGAACATGAGTAAATTCATAACAAAATATAGAAACAAAATAGAAGAAATTACAACAAGAGAATAGAAGAACAAGATGTAGAAACAAAGAATTCAAAGTTAGAAGTAGATTAAAGCAAGAATTAAAACCTAGATCTAAGAAATTCTAACCTAAACCTAATCCTAATTCTAGAGAGAAGAGAGGGCTTCTCTCTCTAGAAAATTAAGCTAAAACTAGATCTAATTCCCTAATGATGAATCATGGAATGAATCCCCCATTCCCCTTCAATCCTTGCCCTTTTAGCCTTTTCCCGCCAAAGTTCAGCTTCAAAATTGGTCCAGAAGCCCTTCAGAAATCGCTAGGCACGATTTCATTAAAGAGGTCATGTGCGGACATCGACGTGTACGCGTACAGCACACGTACGCGTCCCTGGAATTTCTTGATCCACGCGTATGCATCTATTGCGTGTGTGCATCAATGAATGCATCCCAAATCTTTGGCTTTTCATGATTTCTCCACTTTGCATGCTTTATCTTCACTTCTTTGATCCATTCCTAGCCTTTTCAATCTGAAATCACTAGCAAACACATCAAGGCATCTATTGAAATCAAAGGAAGATTAAAATTATCAAATCAAGGGTCTGAAAGCATGTTTTCACACTTAAGCACAAATAAAGGAGGAATCACAAAACTATGCTATTTCATTGAATAAATGTGATGAAAGGTTGACAAAATACTCTAAATTCTACACAAGATAAACCCTAAAAACGGAGTTTATCAACCTCCCCACATTTAAACCTTTGCATGTCCTCATGCTAAATTAAGAAGGAAACAAGGGGTATGACATTTATTCAATGCAACTAAACTATATGCAAACTATCTAAATGCAACTACCTATTATGAATGCAATTTCTTGGTCAAAACAAGTCAACTCCCAAGAGAACCTATGCAAGCATAACGGCTAAAGCAATAAGAATCAAATCCAATCCCACAATTGTATTGAATTATCAAAAAGATTTACAAACTTGCAAGAATATAGATGATAGTGGCGAACAATTGTATCTCACCGGATGTGTATCCACTCTAGTCACTCAAGTTTTTAGGGGTTGATTCACTCAACTCTCCCCTAATCATGCTTTCCAAAATTTGTTCTTCATCTAACAATCAACAATTACTCAATGCATGCATACAAATATCATGAGGACTTTCTCAAAGGTTGTAATGGGGCTAGGGTCAAGGTAGGATCATATATGGCTAAGTGGACTAGAATTTGAATCCTTGATCAACCTAGACTTTCCCACCTAACCTATATAATGACCTATACAAATTCAAAGCTAACCTAACTACCCATCCTTCACTTTTTTCACATACTCATGCATTTTCTTTTTCATTTCACAACACTTATGCATTGACTCTTATTGGATTTACTTTGGGGCATTTTTGTCCCCTTTTTATTGCTCTTCTTCTTTTTTTCTTTCTTTTTCTTATATATATATTCTTTTAATTTTGTTTTTCTCATTTTTTCTTTCTTTCAAACCTTGTACAAGAACATCAATGCATAAGGTCTATGCATTTACTCAATACATGAGTATGCACCCAGTTTCCAAATATAAAAATACAAAACACCCTTTTATCCCAACCAATATTCTCCAAATCTCCCCAAACATGAATGATGAACACTCTCACTAGCCTAAGCTAATCAAGGATCCAAACAAGGGACTTTTATTATTTTTCACTTTAGGCTTGTAATGTGCTAAAAAAAGAACAATTGGGTTAAGCATAGGCCCAAAATTGGTTAACAATGGAAGAAAAAAGATAAGGCTTTTTGGATAAGTGAGCTTTATGAAATAATGGCTTCAATCACATAAGTGCATGAATACAAGGAATAATGGACATATAGAATTAAAAAAATCAAGGATCACAATCACAGGAAGAGAACAATTACACACAAGAAGGAAAATAAGTGGTTATAAAATGTAACCATACCTTTAGACTCAAATCTCACAAGCTTGTGTTCTTAGCTCAAAACATGCTTCACAAAGTATATAATTCAAGCAAGTTCCACAAAAAAATTTTTTCAATCAATTGGGGTGGTGCCCTATAGATAAATTCCTTGGAAAAATCTCATTGTTTGACTAAGCTTATTAATGCAATATTGTGATTGAGAAAGCTAAAAATTCCTTAGTTTATCCCTTTTTCAATCAAAACAAATTTCATATGCAAAAAGGGTCAACTAGGTTTCAACAATCCAAAAATTTTTTTTCTAATCACAACCAAAAGCTAAAACAACTATATAAAGAAAATCCAACTAAAAATATGAAATGTATCCAATCTAAGGTGCAAAATGCAACAACTAAAATAAAAGTATGCAACAACTAAAATAAAAGTATCCACAATACTAGTATATACAATAATCCCAAAAAGTGCAAAATAAAGCAAAGTAACATAAACTAAGAGATAAATGTCCGAAAATGTTCACCCAAAATAGCTATCCACCGACGGCGATGACGGTAACCTCCCCACACTTAGAATGAAGCATCGTCCTCGATGCTAAGGCTCGGGGTGAGGGACAACAGTCGCATCTAGCTGGGCCGCAAGCTGTGGCTCCACAGAGGTCTGCTGCGCCTCCGGGGTAACCTATGTCTCTATAGGTGCCTCTGGCTGAGCCTGCTCTTCCTCATGCTCCTCCTCTTTGGATGAAGAAGGGTCAGGAATAGGGGGCAGCTCGACACCCAGTGCAACAAACATCTGATCCACTCGATCAAGGCATCGCATGATGCGGCGCTCACTACGCTCCATGAATCAGAAGAGATAATGAACCAGTAAATACGTCGGCTGGGGTGCTGGTGGTGGTGCGATAGGTGCTGCTGGAGCCGATGGTCCTACTGTTGGTGTCGATGGTCTTGCTGCAGCTGATGAAGAAGAAGGTCCGGGTGTCGCTGCTGCTGCTCTGGCTCTGGCTCGGGCCCTAGATCGACACCGAGATGGAGGCTTCTCGTTTACCCATGTCCCCCACGGAATCAAATTCTCCTTCCCGTGGACAGGAGGTGGTGACACGTCATCTGCTAGCCATAGGAATCCGGCTCGCTGGACCATCTCAGTGACCAATGTCAGAAACGGGAGTGTGCCACGGATATGTGCTCGCCACATAAACCTCCTGATCAGCTGGGGAAAATACACCTCCTTCCCCTCCAGAATACAGCTAATCAGTATGAGCATATCCAGGTGGTGCACGAAATTGTGATCATCAACAATGGTGCCAAAGATTTGGTGCTCTCAAACGTGAATCACACTTTGTCACAACTTCGCACAACTAACCAACAAGTGCACTGGGTCGTCCAAGTAATAAACCTTACGTGAGTAAAGGTCGATCCCACGGAGATTGTCAGCTTGAAGCAAGCTATGGTCACCTTGTAAATCTCAGTCAGGTGGATTCAAATGGTTATAGAGAATTGATAATTAAAACATAATTAAAATATAAAATAGGATAGAGGTACTTATGTAATTCATTGGTGAGAATTTCAGATAAGCGTATGGAGATGCTTTTCTTTCTCCTGAACCTCTGCTTTCCTGCTATCTTCATCCAATCATTCCTACTCCTTTCTATGGCAAGCTGTATGTTGGGCATCACCATTGTCAATGGCTATATCCCGTCTTCTCTGTGAAAATGGTCCAATGCGCTGTCACTGCATGGCTAATCATCTGTTGGTTCTCGATCATACTGGAATAGGATTTACTATCCTTTTGCGTCTGTCACTACGCCCAGCACTCGCGAGTTTGAAGCTCGTCACAGCCATCCCTTCCCAGATCCTACTCGGAATACCACAGACAAGGTTTAGACTTTTCGGATCTCAGAATGGCTGTCCATGGGTTCTAACTTATACCACAAAGATTCTAATATCTTGGACTCGGTCCCCTGTATTAGATACCTAAGAGATACTCATTCTATCTCATCTTCATGTAGAACGGAAGTGGTTGTCAGGCACGCGTTCATAGGTGAGAATGGTGATGAGCGTCACATAATCATCACATTCATCATGTTCTTGGGTGCGAATGAACATCTTAGAATAGGAATAAGCTTGAATTGAATAGAAAAACAATAGTACTGCGCATTAATTCATGAGGAACAGCAGAGCTCCACACCTTAATCTATGGTGTGTAGAAACTCTACCATTGAAAATACATAAGTGATGAAGTTTCAGGCATGGCCGAATGGCCAGCCTCCCTAAAGGTCTAAGATAGCATAAAACTGATCAAAGATGATCCGAAGATTCTGAATACAATAGTAAAAAGTTCTATTTATACTAAACTAGTTACTAAGGTTACAAAAATGAGTAAATGATGCAGAAATTCACTTCCGAGCCCACTTGGTGTGTGCTTGGGCTGAGCATTGAGCTTTACACATGTAGAGGCTTCTCTTGGAGTTGAACGCCAGTTTGTAACCCATTTTTGATGTTTAACTCCACTTTGCAACCTGTTTCTGGCGTTTAACTCTAGAATGCAACATGGAACTGGCGTTGAACGCCAGTTTGCATCGCCTAAACTCAAGCAAAGTATGGACTATTATATATTTCTAGAAAGCCCTAATTGTCTACTTTCCAACGAAATTGAGAGTGTGCGATTTGGAGTTCTGTAGCTCCAGAAAATCTACTTTGAGTGCAGGGAGGTCAGAATCCAATAGCATCTGCAGTCCTTCTTCAACCTCTGAATCTGATTTTTGCTCAAGTCCCTCAATTTCAGCCAGAAAATACCTGAAATCACAGAAAAACACACAAACTCATAGTAAAGTCCAGAAATGTGATTTTTATTTAAAAACTAATAAAAATATACTAAAAACTAACTAAATCATACTAAAAACTATGTAAAAACAATGCCAAAAAGCGTATAAATTATCCGCTCATCACAACACCAAACTTAATTGTTGCTTGTCCCCAAGCAACTGAAAATCAAATAGGATAAAAAGAAGAGAACATACTATAAATTCCAAAATATCAATGAAACTTAGCTCCAATCAGATGCGCGAGACTAGTAGCTTTTTGTCTCTTGAATAGTTTTGGCATCTCACTTTATCCATTGAAGTTCAGAATGATTGGCATCTATAGGAACTTAGAATTTAGATAGTGTTATTGATTTTCCTAGTTCAGTATGTTGATTCTTGAACACAGCTACTTTATGAGTCTTGGCCGTGGCCCTAAGCACTTTGTTTTCCAATATTACCACCGGATACATAAATGCCACAGACACATAACTAGGTGAACCTTTTCAGATTGTGACTCAGCTTTGCTAAAGTCTCCAATTAGATGTGTCTAGGGTTCTTAAGCCCACTCTTTTTTTGCTTTGGACCTTGACTTTAACCGCTCAGTCTCAAGTTTTCACTTGACACCTTCACGCCACAAGCACATGGTTAGGGACAGCTTGGTTTAGCCGCTTAGGCCAGGATTTTATTCCTTTAGGCCCTCCTATCCACTGATGCTCAAAGCCTTGGATCCTTTTTATTACCCTTGCCTTTTGGTTTTAAGGGCTATTGGCTTTTTGCTCTTGCCTTTTGGTTTTAAGAGCTTTTGGCTTTTTCTGCTTGCTTTTCTTTTCTTTTTTTTTTCGAAGCTTTTGTATTCACTGCTTTTTCTTGCTTCAAGAATCAATTTTATGATTTTTTAGATTATCAACAACATTTCTCCTTTTTCATCATTGATGAGCGGATATTTTATACGCTTTTGGGGGTTAATTTCATATAGTTTTTAGTATGTTTTAGTTAGTTTTTAGTTTATTTTCATTAGTTTCTAGGAAAAATTCATATTTCTGGACTTTACTATGAGTTTGTGTATTTTTCTGTAATTTCAGGTATTTTTTGGCTGAGATTGAGGGAGCTGAGCAAAAATCTGATTTAGGCTGAAAAAGGACTGCTGATGCTGTTGGATCCTGACCTCTCTACACTCGGAATGGAATTTCTGGAGCTACAGAAGTCCAATTGACGCGCTTCTAATTGCGTTGGAAAGTAGACATCCAGGGCTTTCCAGTAATATATAATAGTCCATACTTTGCTCAAGGATAGATGACGTAAACTGGCGTTCAACGCCAGTTCAAGGTTGCAGTCTGGCGTCCAGCGCTAGAAACACGTTACAAGTTGGAGTTCAACGCTAGAAACAGGTTACAGCCTGGCGTTGAACACCCAAAACAGCCCAGGCACGTGAGAAGCTTTAGTCTCAGCCCCAGCACATACCAAGTGGGCCCCAGAAGTGGATTTCTGCACTATCTATCATAGTTTACTCATTTTCTGTAAACCTAGGTTACTAGTCTAGTATTTAAACAACTTTTAGAGATTTATTTTGTATCTCATGACATTTTAGATCTGAACTTTGTACTCTTTGACGGCATGAGTCTCTAAACTCCATTGTTGGGGGTGAGGAGCTCTGCTATGTCTCAATGAATTAATGCAAGTATTTCTGTTTTCCATTCTAACATGCGTGTTCCTATCTAAGATATCCATTCGCACTTCAACATGAATGCGATGAACGTGACAATCATCATCATTCCCCCATGAACGCGTGCCTAACAACCACTTTCGTTCTACCGTAGAATGAATGAATATCTCTTGGATCTCTTAATCAGAATCTTCGTGGTATAAGCTAGATCGATGGTAGCATTCAAGAGAATCCAGAAAGTCTAAACCTTGTCTGTGGTATTCCGAGTAGGATTCAGGGATTGAATGACTGTGACAAGCTTCAAACTCGCGAGTGCTGGGCGGAGTGACAGACGCAAAAGGATAGTAAATCCTATTCCGGTACGATTGAGAACCTGCAGATGATTAGCCGTGCAGTGACAGTGCACCTGGACCCTTTTCACTAGAAGGATGGATGGTGGCCATTGACAACGGTGATCCACCAACACACAGCTTGCCATAGGAGGACGTGCATGCGTGAATCAGAAAACAGAGGAAAGCAGAATTTCAGAAGACAAAGCATCTCCAAAACTCCAACATATTCTCTATTACTGCATACAAGTATAATTTGTGTTCTGCCCTTTTTACTTTCTACATTTCAAATTAAAAATTATTATTGATATTATATATCCTGACTAAGAGTTACAAGATAACCATAGCTTGCTTCAAGCCAACAATCTCCGTGGGATCGATCCTTACTCACGTAAGGTATTACTTGTACGACCCAGTGCACTTGCTGGTTAGTTGTGCAAAATTGTAAGAGAGTAATGTGAACATTGACATTACAATTTCGTGCACCAAGTTTTTGGCGCCGTTGCCGGGGATTGTTTGAGTTTGAACAACTGACGGTGAATCTTGTTGCTTAGATTAGGAAATATTTGTCTTTTGGGTCAGAGTCTTTTATTTTCTTTTCAAAAAATTTTTCAAAAATAATTTTTCTATTAAATCTTGTGCCAAACTCTAAGTTTGGTGTTTTCTTGTTGATTTTCCTTTGTTTTTCGAAAATTTTAGTTTGGTTTTTTAAAAATTTTAAGTTTGGTGTTCCTTCTTCATGTTCTTGTTGTTCTTGTGAGTCTTCAAAGTGTTCTTAAGTTTTCCTTGTGTCTTGATCTTAAAATTTTTAAGTTTGGTGTACCTTGGTGTTTTCCCTCCAAAATTTTCGAAAACAAGGAGCATTAGATCTAAAAATTTTAAATCTTGTGCTATCTTATTTTTTTCTCTTTCCTCTTTAAATTCAAAAATATCTTCTCTCTCCATTTTAAAACAAATTTTCGAAATTTATTTTTAAAATTCAGAATTTTCTTAAAAAAAAAATTAATTTAAAATCTTTTTCAAATCATATCTTTTTCAAAACTCCCTAACCACTTTCTCTCTCCTCAAAATTTTCGAAAATCTTCACCCATTTTTATTTATTTTATTTTACATCATCTCCCTTTCTTCATCATGGATCTAAGTGGAAATGAACAGTCCAGAAGGACTCTGGGGTCATATGCTAACCCCTCTACTGCTTCATATGGGAGTAGTATCTGCATACGCTCTATCGGAGTCAGTAGCTTTGAGTTGAATCCTCAGCTCATTATCATGGTGCAGCAAAGCTGCCAGTATTCCGGTCTTCCACAGGAAGAACCTACAGAGTTTCTGGCACAATTTTTATAAATTGCTGACACAGTACATGATAAGGAAGTAGATCAGGATGTCTACAGATTATTATTGAAATCAGCATCTGTACCTAAGCAGCGAATCTTCCATGAAAGAAGAGGCTAAAACAGTAACTACTAAATCCAGTCCTGCTGAACAAGCTACTGAATTCAATCAGCAATTGGACTTTCTAACACAGCAGTTAGCCGAATTCAAAGATAGACTACAAGAGACAAGGATGGCTAATATAAATATGGAAGAACAATTGAAGCAAACAAAACAACAGCTGTCAAAACAAATAATAGAAGAATGCCAAGCAGTTCAATTAAGAAGTGGGAAAACATTAAATACCCCACCTCAAGGCAGCAGGAAGCCAAGAAATGAGCAAATCACCCAAAATCCATCTGAAAATAGTAAGAGCCCAGAAAAAAATAATTCTGGCGTTAAAATGCCAGAAATTGGGTGGAAGGCTGGCGCTGAACGCCCAGACCATGCTCAGGACTGGCGTTCAACGCCAGAAACAAGCAAGGAACTGGCGTTGAACGCCCAAAAGAAGCATAGTTCTAGCGTTCAGACGCCAGGAACAGATGAGGAGTTGGCGTCTAACGTCACTCCAGCTTCTAACTCTGGCACTCAATTGCCAGAGAGGAATCAAACACACACAAGTGCTGATGACAACCCATCTAAAAAGGCTTCTTCAACCACTTCTGTAGGAAATAAACCTACAGCAACCAAGGTTGAGGAATATAAAGCCAAGATACCTTATCCTCAAAAACTCCTCCAAGAGGAGCAGGATAAGCAATTTGCTCACTTTGCAGATTATCTCAGGACTCTTGAAATAAAGATTCCGTTTGCAGAAGCACTTGAGCAAATACCTTCTTACGCCAAGTTCATGAAAGAGATCTTGAGTCATAAGAAGGATTGGAGAGAAACTGAAAGAGTTCTTCTCACTGAAGAATGCAGTGCAGTCATTCTGAAAAGCTTAAAGATCCCAAAAGCTTTCTGATACCATGCACATTAGAAGGAAATTGCACCAGGACAGCTTTATGCGATCTTGGGGCAAGCATCAACCTAATACCTGCATCCACCATCAGAACGCTTGGTTTAACTGAAGAAGTTAAACCAACCCGGATATGTCTCCAACTTGCTGATGGCTCCATTAAATACCCATCAGGCGTGATTGAGGACATGATTGTCAGGGTTGGGCCATTCGCCTTTCCCACTGACTTTGTTATGCTGGAAATGGAGGAGTACAAGAGTGCTACTCTCATTCTAGGAAGACCTTTCCTAGCAACTGGACGAACTCTCACTGATGTCCAAAAGGGGGAAGTCACCCTGAGAGTCATTGAGGATGAGTTTAAGTTGAATGCTGTCAATGCCATGCAGCATCCAGACACACCAAAAGACTGCATGAAAGTTGATCTTATTGACTCTCTGGTAGAGGAGATCAACATGGCTGAGAGTCTCGAATCAGAGCTGGAAGACATCTTTAAAGATGTTCCGTCTGATCTAGAGGATTCAGAGGAATTGAAAGAGCCTCTGAAATTTCCTCAGGGAGAGGAAAAACCTCCTAAACCCGAGCTCAAACCATTACCACCATCCCTGAAATATGCATTTCTGGGAGAAGGTGATACTTTTCCAGTGATCATAAGCTCTGCTTTAAATCCACAGGAAGAGGAAGCACTAATCCAAGTGCTAAGGACACACAAGGCAGCTCTTGGGTGGTCCATAAGTGACCTTAGGGGCATAAGCCCAGCTAGATGCATGCACAAAATCCTATTGGAGGATGATGCTAAGCCAGTGGTTCAACCCCAGAGGCGGCTAAATCCAGCCATGAAGGAAGTGGTGCAGAAAAAGGTCACTAAATTACTGGAGGCTGGGATTATTTATCCTATTTCTGATAGCCCCTGGGTGAGTCCTGTTCAAGTTGTCCCTAAAAAGGGAGGCATGACAGTGGTTCATAATGAAAAAAATGAACTAGTTCCTACAAGAACAGTTACAGGGTGGCGCATGTGTATTGATTACAGAAGGCTCAATACAGCCACCAGGAAGGATCATTTTCCTTTACCATTCATAGACCAGATGCTAGAAAGACTAGCAGGTCATAATTATTACTGCTTTTTGGATGGCTATTCAGGCTACAACCAAATTACAGTAGATCCCCAGGATTAAGAGAAAACAGCATTCACATGTCCATCTGGAGTATTTGTTTACAGAAGGATGCCTTTTGGGCTGTGTAATGCGCCTGCAACTTTTCAGAGATGCATGCTCTCTATTTTCTTTGATATGGTGGAAAAATTTCTGGAAGTCTTCATGGATGACTTCTCAGTATATGGAGACTCATTCAGCTCTTGTCTTGATCACCTAACACTAGTTTTGAAAAGATGCCAAGAGACCAACCTGGTTTTAAACTGGGAAAAATGTCACTTTATGGTGACTGAAGGGATTGTTCTTGGGCATTAAATTTCAAACAAGGGAATAGAGGTGGATCAAGCTAAAATAGAGGTAATTGAAAAATTACCACCACCCGCCAATGTTAAGGCAATCAGAAGCTTTCTGGGGCATGCAGGATTCTATAGGAGGTTTATAAAGGATTTTTCAAAAATTGCAAAACCTCTAAGCAATCTGCTAGCTGCTGACACGCCATTTGTGTTTGACACAGAGTGCCTACAGGCATTTAAAACTCAGAAAGCTAAGCTGGTCACAGCACCAGTTATCTTTGCACCAGACTGGACATTGCCATTCGAATTAATGTGTGATGCCAGTGATCACGCCATTGGTGTAGTACTGGGGAAGAGGCATGACAAGCTTCTGCATGTCATTATTATGCTAGCCGTGTTTTAACTGATGCCCAGAAAAATTACACAACCACAGAAAAAGAATTGCTTGCAGTGGTTTATGCCATTGACAAGTTTAGATCATACTTAGTAGGATCAAAAGTGATTGTGTACACAGATCATGCTGCTCTTAAATATCTACTCACAAAGCAGTATTCAAAACCCAGACTCATAAGATGGGTGTTGCTTCTGCAAGAGTTTGATATAGAAATAAGAGACAGAAAAGGGACAGAGAACCAAGTGGCCGACCATCTGTCCCGGATAGAACCAGTGGAAGGGGCGTCCTCCCCCTCTATTGAGATCTCTGAAACCTTCCCAGATGAGCATTTGTTCGCCATTCAGGAATTACCATGGTTTGCAGACATTGCAAACTACAAAGCTGCAAGGTTCATTCCCAAAGAGTACAGCAGGCAACAAAAGAAAAAATTAATTACTGATGTAAAGTACTACTTGTGGGATGAACCCTATCTCTTTAAGAGATGTGCAGACGGCATAATCCGTAGGTGTGTGCCTAAGGAAGAAGCACAAAGGATCTTATGACATTGCCATGGGTCACAATATGGAGGTCATTTCGAAGGTGAGCGAACAGCCACCAAGGTCCTCCAATGTGGTTTCTACTGGCCTACACTTTACAGAGATTCCCGAGAGTTTGTACGTAACTGTGACAGTTGCCAGAGAGCTAGTAATTTACCTCTCAGTTACGCCATGCCTCAACAAGAAATCTTGGAGATTGAGTTGTTTGATGTATGGGGAATTGATTTCATGGGGCCTTTCCCACTATCATACTCAAACACTTATATTCTGGTGGCGGTTGACTATGTATCAAAGTGGGTAGAGGCCATTGCCACACCTACCAATGATACTAAAACAGTACTGAAGTTCCTCCAGAAACATATATTCAGCAGGTTTGGTGTCCCTAGGGTACTAATCAGTGATGGGGGCACTCACTTCTGGAACAAACAGCTTTACTCTGCCATGGTTCGGTATGTGATTCGCCATAAGGTGGCGACTCCATATCATCCACAGATAAATGGGCAAGCTGAAGTCTCTAACAGAGAACTAAAAAGAATCTTGGAACGGACTGTAAGTACCCGTAGAAAGGATTGGGCACGAAGCTTGGATGATGCTCTGTGGGCTTACAGAACAGCATTCAAGACTCCCATAGGGACCTCTCCTTACCAACTTGTGTATGGTAAGGCTTGTCACCTGCCCGTGGAACTGGAACATAAGGCCTACTGGGCAACCAGATTCCTTAACTTTGATGCCAAATTAGCTGGAGAGAAAAGATTGCTCCAGCTGAATGAGCTAGAGGAATTTAGATTCACTGCTTTCGAAAATGCCAAGCTTTACAAAGAGAAATAAAAAAGGTGGCATGACAGAAAGCTGTCATCTAGAATCTTTGAACCAGGACAAAAGGTTCTGTTGTTTAACTCTAGGCTCAGGCTATTCCCCGGGAAATTGAAGTCCCGGTGGAGGGGACCATATGTGATTACAAGTGTATCACCATATGGTTATGTTGAGCTTCAAGATATTGATTCTGATAAGAAGTTCATTGTTAATGGACAGAGAATCAAGCACTATCTTGAAGGCAATGTTGAGCAAGTGTGCTCAAGGCTGAGGCTAGATTAAAAACTCAGCAAGGTCCAGCTAAAGACAATAAAGAAGCGCTTGCTGGGAGGCAACCCAGCCATGGGGCATCACTTTCTCTAAGCATTTTGCCCTATTCTTGATTTTATTTGTTTATATAAAGTTCATTGACACTAAGGTAAAAAGTCAATTGTATAAGTTTACAGGGTTACAAAAGGATTCTGCACACAAAACAGAGAAAAAGAGCTTACTGGCAAGCAAACGCCAGTAAAAGTCTGTTTTGGGCGTTCAACGCCCAAAAGAAGCATCCACTGGGCGTTGAACGCCAGTAAGGATAGCCATCTGGGCGTTAAACACCAGAAAGAAGCATCTTTTGGGCGTTGAATGCCAGAAAGAAGCTCCTTCTGGGCGTTTAACACCAGATTTACAGCGTCCTGGGCATTCAGAAAAATGCCCAGTGACAAAGGAGTTCCTGGCGTTCAACGCCAGAAAGAAGCAACAGCTGGGCGTTGAACGCCCAGGAGAAGCAGCAGTTGGGCGTTGAACGCCCAAAACATGCAGCGTTTGGGCGTTCAAACGCCAGGATGGTGGGGAGGAGGTAAATTCGTTTTTACTTCAAATTTTTCATTTTAATTTTAATTTTCATGTTTCAATTCATGATTTCTTGCATAAACATGTTACAAACCCTTATTTCTAAAATCCCTAATTTCTAAAAACCCTACTTTAAAAATATCAAATGTATCTTAATCCATAAGCACAAATCCTTTTTTTTTCAATCCAATTCAACTCTTTTTCAAAATTTTCAAAACAAATCTATCACTTTTCATTCAAAAATCTTTTCAACTAATCAATATCTTTTTTTAAAAAATCTCCATATTATCTTTTTCAAAAATCCAAATTTATCTTTTTCAAATATCTTTCATATCTCTTCAATTTTAAATTATATCTTTTCTTATCATACTTATTTCTTTTTAAATCATATCTTCTATCTTATCTTTCTCCCTATTTTCGAAAACCCACCCCCCCTCCCTTTTAAAAACCCATTCGGCCTCCTTCCTCTCATCCACCATTCAACACTAGCTCTCCTTCTATCCCTCTCCTTTCTTTTCTTTTGCTTGAGGACAAGCAATCCTCTAAGTTTGGTATGTTTATCTGTGATCACTAAACCATACCCACTAAGATCATGGCTCCTAAAGGAAAACAACCCACTCCAAGAGGCAAGAAAGAGAGTGTTCCAAAACCACTTTGGAATCAAGAGAGGTTCTTAACCGAAGAACATTCAGACCATTACTACAAAATAATGGGTCTAAGATCTGTGATCCCGGAAGTCAAGTTCAATCTGAAAGAAGATGAATATCCAGAGATCCAAGAGCAGATTCGAAACAGGAACTGGGAAGTCCTAGCTAATCCTGAAACGAAAGTGGGAAGGAATATGGTTTAGAAATTCTACGCTAATCTGTGTCAAACAGATAGGCAGAGAATCTCTAGAGCTGCCCTCTATGACTATAGGACTGTGGTCAGAGGAAAGATTATTTACATCCACCCTGACAAAATCAGGGAGATCTTTAAGCTACCTCAGCTGAAAGATGACCCAGACTCCTTTAATAGGAGAATGATGAGAACAAACAAGGGCCTGGATAAGATTCTAGAGGATATATGCATCCCTGGAGCCAGGTGGACCACCAGCACGAGGGGTGTCCCAAATCAACTCAAGAGAGAAGATCTCAAACCAGTCGCCAGAGGATGGCTGGACTTCATTGGGCGTTCTATATTGCCCACCAGCAACCGTTCTGAAGTCAATATTAGAAGAACAGTGATGATCCATTGCATTATGTTGGGAAAAAAAGTAGAAGTTCATCAACTGATCCCATCTGAATTCTACATACTTGCCAACAAGAACTCCAAGGATGCCAGGTTGGCTTATCCAAGCCTAATCTTTATGCTCTGCAAAGATGCTGGAGTAAAGATGGGAATAACAGAGTATATCTCAGTGGAGCAACCAATAACTAAAATCACAATGGAAAAACAACAAATGCAAGATGACCCCATCAAGAGGAGGGTGCAAGAATTCCTACCAGAACTCCCTCAATTTGAATACTGAGAGCATCTTGAGGCATCTGTCACTAAGTTGCAAGAAACCATGGACCAAATGAAGGAAGAACAGCAAAATTAAAACAGCATGCTTTGCAAACTGCTCAGAGAACAAGAAGTGCAAGGGCGTGAATTAAGAGAACTAAAGCGTCAGAAACTATCTCTTGAAGGGCCAAGCACTCCACAGACTAAAGAGGCATCCGCTTCCCAAAGTCAAGGTTGTTGAGTTCTGATCTTAACCTTAACCCTGTGATAATTTTTTTTTTATTATTTGAGTTTTACCTTAGGAGTCATTTAGTAGTAATTAGTAGCTATATTTTGATTTTATCTCCAATTAAGCTATAATTTATTTTTTTCATCATTATTAAACATGAATAAAATAGAAGATTTTCTTTAGGATAAGGAGGCAATATTTCTCGAGTTTTTAATACAAGAAATTCTGATTAATTACATGTGGTGGCAATGCTTTCTGCCTTTTGAATGAATGCTTGAACAATGCATATGTCTTTGGATTTTGATGTTCTTGAATGTTAAATATGTTGGCTCTTGAAAGAATGATAAACATGAGACATGTTATTGGTAATCTGAAAAATCATAAAAATGATTCTTGAAGTAAGAAAAAGCACTGAATACAAAGCTTGCAAAAAAAAAAGAGAAAGAAAGCAGAAAAAACCAATAACCCTTAAAACCAAAAGGCAAGGGTAATAAAAAGGATCCAAGGCTTTGAGCATCAGTGGATAGGAGGGCCTAAGGAAATCAAATCCTGGTCTAAGCGGCTAAACCAAGCTGTCCCTAACCATGTGCTTGTGGCGTGAAGGTGTCAAGTGAAAACTTGAGACTGAGCGGTTAAAGTCAAGGTCCAAAGCAAAGAGAAGAGTGTGCTTAAGAACCCTGGACACCTCTAATTGGGGGCTTTAGCAAAGCTGAGTCACAATCTGAAAAGGTTCACCCAATTATGTGTCTGTGGCATTTATGTATCCGGTGGTAATACTGCAAAACAAAGTGCTTAGGGCCACGGCCAAGACTCATAAAAGTAGCTGTGTTCAAGAATCAACATACTGAACTAGGAGAATCAATAACACTATCTGAATTTTAAGTTCCTATAGATGCCAATCATTCTTAGCTTCAATGGATAAAGTGAGATGCCAAAACTGTTCGGAAGCAAAAAGCTACTAGCCCCGCTCATTTAATTAGAATCTGAGCTTCACTCAAAAACTCTGAGATATTATTGTTTCTTGACTCATTTGCATTCTATTTTATTTATCTAGTTTCTTGAGGACAAGCAACAGTTCAAGTTTGGTGTTGTGATGAGCGGATATTTTATACGCTTTTTGGGGTTATTTTCATATAGTTTTTAGTATGTTTTAGTTAGTTTTTAGTTTATTTTCATTAGTTTCTAGGAAAAATTCATATTTCTGGACTTTACTATGAGTTTGTGTGTTTTTATGTAATTTCAAGTATTTTCTGGCTGAGATTGAGGGAGCTGAGCAAAAATCTGATTCAGGCTGAAAAAGGACTGCTGATGCTGTTGGATCCTGACCTCTCTGCACTCGGAATGGAATTTCTGGAGCTACAGGAGTCCAATTGACGCGCTTCTAATTGCGTTTGAAAGTAGACATACAGGGCTTTCCAGAAATATATAATAGTCCATACTTTACTTAAGGATAGATGACGTAAACTGGCGTTCAGCGCCAGTTCCAGGTTGCAGTCTGGCGTCCAGCGCCAAAAACACGTTACAAGTTGGAGTTCAACACCAGAAACAGGTTACAGCCTGGCGTTGAACGCCCAAAACAGCCCAGGCACGTGAGAAGCTTTAGTCTCAGCCCCAGCACACACCAAGTGGGCCGCAGAAGTGGATTTCTGCACTATCTATCATAGTTTACTCATTTTCTGTAAACCTAGGTTACTAGTCTAGTATTTAAACAACTTTTAGAGATTTATTTTGTATCTCATGACATTTTAGATCTGAACTTTGTACTCTTTGACGGCATGAGTCTCTAAACTCTATTGTTGGGGGTGAGGAGCTCTGCTGTGTCTCAATGAATTAATGCAAGTATTTCTGTTTTCCATTCAAACATGCGTGTTCCTATCTAAGATATCCATTCGCACTTCAACATGAATGTGATGAACGTGACAATCATCATCATTCCCCCACGAACACATGCCTGACAACCACTTCCGTTCCACCGTAGAAAGAATGAATATCTCTTGGATCTCTTAATCAGAATCTTCGTGGTATAAGCTAGATTGATGGCAGCATTCAAGAGAATCCGGAAAGTCTAAACCTTGTTTGTGGTATTCCGAGTAGGATTCAGGTATTGAATGACTGTGACAAGCTTCAAACTCGCGAGTGCTGGGTGGAGTGACAGATGCAAAAGGATAGTAAATCCTATTCCGGTACGATTGAGAACCTGCAGATGATTAGCCGTGCGGTGACAGCGCACCTGGACCCTTTTCACTGGAAGGATGGATGGTAGCCATTGACAACGGTGATCCACCAACACACAGCTTGCCATAGGAGGACGTGCGTGCCTGAATCAGAAAACAGAGGAAAGCAGAATTTCAGAAGACAAAGCATCTCCAAAACTCCAACATATTCTCCATTACTGCATACAAGTATAATTTGTGTTCTGCCCTTTTTACTTTCTACAATTCAAATTAAAAATTATTATTGATATTATATCCTGACTAAGAGTTACGAGATAACCATAGCTTGCTTCAAGCCAACAATCTCCGTGGGATCGACCTTACTCATGTAAGGTATTACTTGGACGACCCAGTGCACTTGCTGGTTAGTTGTGCGAAGTTGTAAGAGAGTAATGTGAACATTGACATTACAATTTCATGCACCAATCATTCTTTCAAGAGCCAACATATTTAACATTCATAAACCACAATATCAAAAGACATATGCACTGTTCAAGCATTCATTCATAAAACAAAAAGTATTGTCACCACATCAAAATAATTAAACTAGTTTCAAGGATGAATTCAAAACCATGTACTTCTTGTTCTTTTGTATTTAGAACAGTTTTCATTTAAGAGAGGTGATGGATTCATAGGACATTCATAACTTTAAGGCATAGACACTTAAATACTAATGATCATGTAATAAGACACAAACATAAACATAAAGCATAGTAAATGAAAAACAGGAAAATAAGAGGAAGGAGATTAAGGAATGAGTCCACCTTAGTGAGGGCGACGTCTTCCTCTTCTTGAAGAACCAATGGTGCTCTTGAGCTCCTCTATGTCTCTTCCTTGTCTTTGTTCCTCCTCCCTCATAGCTCTTTGATCTTCTCTAATCTCATGGAGGATGATGAAGTGCTCTTGGTGCTCCATCCTTAGTTGTCCCATGTTGGAACTTAATTCTCCTAGGGAGGTGTTAATTTGCTCCCAATAATTCTATGGAGGAAAGTGCATCCCCTGAGGCATCTCATGGATTTCATGGTGAGGAATTTCCTCATGCTCTTGTTGAGGTCCATGATCTTTTGTTTGCTCCATCCTTTTCTTAGTGATGGGCTTATCCTCATCAATGAGGATGTCTCCCTCTATGTCAATCCCAGCCGAATTGCAGAGGTGGCAGATGAGGTGAGGAAAGGCTAACCTTGCCAAAGTGGATGACTTGTCAGCCACCTTGTAGAGTTCTTGAGGTATAATCTCATGAACCTCTACTTCCTCCCCAATCATGATACTATGGATCATGATGGCCCGGTCTACAGTAACTTCAGACCGGTTGCTAGTAGGAATAATTGAGCGCTGAATGAACTCCAACCATCCTCTAGCTACAAACTTAAGGTCCAATCTTCTTAATTGAACCGGCTTGCCTCTTGAGTCAACCTTCCATTGAGCTTCTTCTACACATATATCCATGAGGACTTGGTCCAACCTTTGATCAAAGTTGACCCTTCTATTGTAGGGGCGTGCGTTTTCTTCCATCATTGGCAAGTTGAACGCCAGCCTTACATTTTCCGGACTGAAATCTAAGTATTTCCCCTGAACCATGGTGAGCCAATATTTTGGATTCGGGTTCACACATTTGATCATGGTTCCTAGTGATCCATGCGTTTGTATAGAACTCTTGGACCATTAAGATCCCGACTTGTTGAATGGGCTTGGTGAGAACTTCCCAACCTCTTCTTTGGATCTCAAGTCGGATCTCCGGATACTCATTCTTTTTGAGTTTGAAAGGAACCTCAGGGATCACTTTCTTCTTGGCCACAACTTCATAGAAGTGGTCTTGATGGACTTTTGATATGAATCTCTCCATCTCCCATGGCTTAGAGATGGAAGCAATTGCCTTCCCTTTCCTCTTTCTTGAGGTTTCTTTGGCCTTAGGTGCCATTAATGGTTATGGAAAAACAAAAAGCAGTGCTTTTACCACACCAAACTTAAAATATTTGCTCGTCCCCGAGCAAAAGAAGAGAGAAAGAAGGAGAAGAAGAAGAAAAATGGAGGAGAGGGAGAGAGGTGTGTATTCAGCCAAGGGAAGAAGAAAGGGTTATGTTGTGTGAAAATGAAGAAGGAAGGAGGGATTTATATAGGGGTGGGATGGGGTTTAGGGTTCGGCCATTAGGGTTGGGTTTGGGAGGGAAAATAGTTTGAATTTTGGAGGTAGGTGGGGTTTATAGGGAAGAAGGGATGGATGTGAGTGGTGAAGAGATGATGGGGAAGAGTGAGTGAGGTGATTGGTGAAGGGTATTTGGGGAAGAGAGTTATGAAAAGGTGTGAAGAGGAGAGAAGAAGGTAGGTGGGGATCCTGTGGGGTCAAGGACTTAACATTCCTGCTCCAATTAGGCATGTAAAATGCCCTTACTGTGCAATCCTGGCGTTTAACGCTAGACAGTTGCTTGTTTCTAGCGTTAAACGCCCAAATGTAGCCTGTTTCTGGCGTTTAACGCCAGGTAGATGCTTGTTTCTGGCATTAAATGCCAGCTTGGTGCTTGTTTCTGGCGTTAAACGCCAGACAGATACTTGTTTCTGGCGTTTAAACGCCAGAATGCTCCTCCTCCAGGGTGTGCTATTTTTAATGCTGTTTTTCATTCTGTTTTTGATTTTTCAGTAGTTTTTGTGACTCCACATGATCATCAACCTAATAAAACACGAAATAGAAAAAAATAAAATAGATATGATAAAATAACATTGGGTTGCCTCCCAACAAGCGCTTCTTTAATGTCAATAGCTTGACAGTGAGCTCTCATGGAGCCTCACAGATAATCAGAGCAAGGTTGGAACCTCTCAACACCAAACTTAGAGTTTGAATGTGGGGGTTTAACACCAAACTTAGAGTTTGGTTGTGGCCTCCCAACACCAAACTTAGAGTTTGACTGTGGGGGCTTTGATTGACTCTGCAGTGAGAGAAGCTTTTCATGCTTCCTCTCCATGGTTATAGAAGGAGATCCTTGAGTTTTAAACACAAGGTTGTCCTTATTCAGTTGAAGGACCAACTCTCCTCTGTCCACATCAATCACAACTCTTGCTGTGGCTAGGAAGGGTCTTCCAAGGATAATGGATTCATCTTCATCCTTCCAAGTGTCTAGGATTATGAAATCAGCAGGGATGTAAAGGCTTTCAACCTTCACTAACACGTCCTCTACTAGTCCATAAGCCTATTTTCTTGAGTTGTCTACCATCTCTAATGAGATTCTGGCAGCTTGCACCTCAAAGATCCCAAGTTTCTCCATTACAGAGAGTGGCATTAAGTTTATTCCTGACCCCAGGTCACACAGAGCCTTCTCAAAGGTCATGGTGCCTATGTTACAGGGTATTAAGAATTTACTAGGATCCTGTTTCTTTTGAGGTAATTTCTGCCTATCCAATGCATTCAGTTTATTGGTGAGCAAGGGAGGTTCATCTTCCCAAGTCTCATTACCAAATAATTTGGCATTCATCTTCATGATTGCACCAAGGTACTTAGCAACTTGCTCTTCAGTGACGTCTTCATTCTCTTCAGAAGAAGAATACTCATCAGAGCTCATGAAGGGCAGAAGGAGGTTCACGAGAATCTCTATGGTCTCTAGATGAGCCTCAGATTCCTTTGGTTCCTCTAAGGGAAACTCCTTATTGGCCACTGGGTGTCCCAGGAGGTCTTCCTCACTAGGATTCACGTCCTCCTCCTCTCTTGTAGTTTCGGCCATGATGGTCAAATCAATGGCCTTGCACTCTCTCTTTAGATTTTCTTCTGTATTGCTTGGGAGAGTACTAGGAGGAGTTTCAGTGACCCTTTTACTCAGCTGGCCCACTTGTGCCTCCAAATTTCTAATGGAGGACCTTGTTTCATTCATGAAACTTGGAGTGGCCTTAGATAGATCAGAGACTATATTTGCTAAGCTAGATGGATTCTGCTCAGAATTCTCTGTCTATTGCTGAGTGGATGATGGAAAAGGTTTGCTATTGCTAAACATGTTTCTTTCACCATTATTAAAGCCTTGTTGAGGCTTTTGTTGATCCTTCCATGAGAAATTTGGATGATTTCTCCATGAGGGATTATAGGTGTTTCCATAGGGTTCACCTATGTAATTCACCTCTACTATTGCAGGGTTCTCAAGATCATAAGCTTCTTCTACAGAAGATGCCTCTATAGTACTGTTGGATGATTCCTTCAATCCATTCAGACTTTGAGAAATCATATTGACTTGCTGAGTCAATATTTTGTTCTGAGCCAATATGGCATTCAGAGCATCAATTTCAAGAACTCCCTTCTTCTGAGGCGTCCCATTACTCACAGGATTCCTTTCAGAAGTGTACATGAATTGGTTATTTGCAACCATGTCAATGAGTTCCTGAGCTTCTGCAGGCATTTTCTTTAGGTGAATGGATCAACTTGCAGAATGGTCCAATGACATCTTAGATAATCCAGACAGACCATCATAAAATATATCTAGGATGGTCCATTCTGAAAGCATGTCAGAAGAACACTTTTTAGTCAGTTGCTTGTATCTCTCCTAAGCTTCATAGAGGGATTCACCTTCTTTTCGTCTGAAGGTTTGAACATCCACTCTAAGCTTACTAAGCTTTTGAGGAGGAAAGAACTTGGCTAAGAAAGTCGTGACCAGCTTATCCCAAGAGTTCATGCCATCCTTAAGTTGAGAGTCCAACCATATTCTGGCTCTGTCTCTTACAGCAAACGGGAAAAGCATAAGCCTGTAGACCTCGGGATCAACCCCATTGGTCTTAACAGTATCACAGATCTGCAAGAATTCAGTTAAGAATTGAAAAAGATCTTCTGATGGAAGTCCATGAAACTTGCAGTTCTGTTGCATCAGAGAAACTAATTGAGGTTTAAGCTCAAAATTGTTTGCTCCAATGGCAGGGATTGAGATGCTTCTTCCATGTAAATTGGAATTTGGTGCAGTAAAGTCACCAAGCATCTTTCTTGCATTGTTATTATTTTCGGCCATATCTCCTTCTTGTTCAAAAATTTCAGTAAAGTTCTCTTCAGAGTGTTGTGTTTTAGCTTCTCTTAGCTTCCTCTTCAGAGTCCTTTCAGGTTCCGGATCAGCTTCAACAAGAATATTCTTGTCCTTGCTCCTGCTCATATGAAAAAGAAGGGAACAGAAAATAATAGGGATCCTCTTTGCCACAGTGGAGAGGTTCCTTTATGTGAGTAGAAGAGAAGAATAGAAAAAGAAAAAGGTAAGAATCCAAACACAAGGGAGAGGAGTAGGTTCGAATTCTTGAGTGAAAGAGAAGTGTTAGTAGATGAATAAATAATTAGAAGGAGATGAGAGATGAGAAAATTCGAAAATTAAATAAAAGAAAAAAATATTTTTGTTTTTAATTTAAAATTAAAATTAAAATTCGAAAATTAAAAAGAAAAATTAAATTAAATTAAATTTAAAACAATTAATTAATTAAAAAGGAATTTTGAAAAAGAGGGAGGTGATTTTCGAAAATTAGAGAGAGAGAGTTAGTTAGGTAGTTTTGAAAAAAATAAGAATCAAACAAAAAGTTAAGTGGTTAATTGAAAAAGATTTTAAAATCAAATTTTGAAAAGATAAGAAGTTAGAAAAGAAGTTAGAAAAGATTTTGAAATTGATTTTGAAAAAGATGTGATTGAAACTTATTTTGAAAAAAGATTTGAAAAAGAAATTTAAAAAGATTTGATTTTGAAAATTAAAGATGATTACTTGACTAACAAGGAACAAAAAGATATGATTTAAAAATTTAAAGATTGAACCTTTCTTACTAGGCAAGTAACAAACTTAAAATTTTTGAATCAATCACATTAATCGTTAGTGAGATTTTAAAAAATATGAAGTAAGAATAAGAAAAAGGTTTTTGAAAATCAATTTGAAATTTTCGAAAATATGAAAGAAAAAATGAAAAATATTTGATTTTTGAAAAAGATTGAAAAAGATAGAATTTTTAAATTGAAAAATTGATTTGACTCATAAGAAACAACTAGATTTTAAAAATTTTTGACTAAATCAAATCAAATTTTCGAAAATTATGAGTGAAATAAGGGAAAGATATTTTTTTTTTATTTTTGAATTTTTAATGAAGAAAGAGAAAAACATCAAAAAGACTCAATGCATGAAAATTTTGGATCAAAACAAATGATGCATACAAGAACACTATGAATGTCAAGATGAACACCAAGAACACTTTGAAGATCAAGATGAACATCAATTCTTATTTTTGAAAATTTTTAAGAAAAGAAAAACATGCAAGACACCAAACTTAGAAATTTTTAATTTTTAGACACTATGAATGCAAGAATGCATATAAAAAACAAGAAAAGACACAAAACAAGAAAAATTAAAGATCAAACAAGAAGACTTACCAAAAACAACTTGAAGATCATGAAGAATGCAATGCATGGATTTTCGAAAAATGCAAGAAAGAGATAAACATGCAATTGACACCAAACTTAAAAGCTGACATAAGACTTAAACAAGAAACATCAAATTATTTTTTTGATTTTTATGATTTTATTAAAATTTTTGGTATTTTTCGAAAATTATTTAGAAAAAGAAAAATAAGGATTTCAAAATTTTTAATAGGAATTCCAGGAATCTTGCAATGTTAGTCTAAAGCTCCAGTCCAGGAATTAGACATGGCTTACTAGCCAACCAAGCTTTCAGTGAAATCTCCGGTCCAAAACACTAGACATGGCTGATGGTCAGCCAAGCTTCAGCATACATAGTTCAAGCATGTAAAGAAGAAGCCTCAGTCCAAAAGAATTTAGACATGGCTTTACAGCTAGCCAGGATTCAACATATCCCATGAAATTCCAGAATTCTTTCTTAAAAATTCTGAAGAACATGGAATAAATGTTTGAAAATATTTATTTTTAAATTTTTTTTGAAAATAGAAATAATTAAAACAAAAATCGAAAATTAAATAAAATTACCTAATCTGAGCAACAAGATGAACCGTCAGTTGTCCAAACTCGAACAATCCCCGCCAACGGCACCAAAAACTTGGTGCACGAAGTTGTGATCATCAACAATGGCACCAAAGACTTGGTGCTCTCAAACGTGAATCACACTTTGTCACAACTTCGCACAACTAACCAGCAAGTGCACTGGGTCGTCCAAGTAATAAACCTTACGTGAGTAAGGGTCGATCCCACGGAGATTGTCGGCTTGAAGCAAGCTATGGTCACCTTGTAAATCTCAGTCAGGTGGATTCAAATGGTTATAGAGAATTGATAATTAAAACCTAATTAAAATATAAAATAGGATAGAGGTACTTATGTAATTCATTGGTGAGAATTTCAGATAAGCGTATGGAGATGCTTTTGTTCCTCCTGAACCTCTGCTTTCCTGCTGTCTTCATCCAATCATTCCTACTCCTTTCTATGGCAAGTTGTATATTGGGCATCACCGTTGTCAATGGCTACATCCCGTCCTCTTTGTGAAAATGGTCCAATACGCTGTCACTGCAGGGCTAATCATCTGTCGGTTCTCGATAATACTGGAATAGGATTTACTATCCTTTTGCGTCTGTCACTACGCCCAGCACTCGCGAGTTTGAAGCTCGTCACAGCCATCCCTTCCCAGATCCTACTCGAAATACCACATACAAGGTTTAGACTTTCCGGATCTCAGGAATGGCCGTCCATGGGTTCTAACTTATACCACGAAGATTCTAATATCTCGGACTCGGTCCCCTGTATTAGATACCTAAGAGATACTCATTCTATCTCATCTTCATGTAGAACGGAAGTGGTTGCCAGGCACGCATTCATAGGTGAGAATGGTGATGAGCGTCACATAATCATCACATTCATCATGTTCTTGGGTGCGAATGAACATCTTAGAATAGGAATAAGCTTGAATTGAATAGAAAAATAAAAGTACTTCGCATTAATTCATGAGGAACAGCAGAGCTCCACACCTTAATCTATGGTGTGTAGAAACTCTACCGTTGAAAATACATAAGTGATGAAGGTTTAGGCATGGCCGAATGGCCAGCCTCCCTAAAGGTCTAAGATAGCATAAAACTGATCAAAGATGATCCGAAGATTCTGAATACAATAGTAAAAAGTTCTATTTATACTAAACTAGTTACTAGGGTTACATAAATGAGTAAATGATGCAGAAATTCACTTCCGGGCCCACTTGGTGTGTGCTTGGGCTGAGCATTGAGCTTTACACGTGTAGAGGCTTCTCTTGGAGTTGAACGCCAGTTTGTACCCTATTTCTGGCGTTTAACTCCACTTTGCAACCTGTTTCTGGCGTTTAACTCCATAATGCAACATGGAACTGGCGTTGAACGCCAGTTTGCATCATCTAAACTCGAGCAAAGTATGGACTATTATATATTGCTTGAAAGCCCTGGATGTCTACGTTCCAACACAGTTGAGAGCGCACCATTTAGAGTTCTGTAGCTCCAAAAAATCCACTTTGATTACAGGGAGGTCAGAATCCAACAGCATCTACAGTCCTTCTTCAACCTCTGAATCTGATTTTTGCTCAAGTCCCTCAATTTCAGCCAGAAAATACCTAAAATCACAGAAAAACACACAAACTCATAGGAAAGTCCAGAAATGTGATTTTTATTTAAAAACTAATAAAAATATACTAAAAACTAACTAAATCATACTAAAACCTATGTAAAAACAATGCCAAAAAGTGTATAAATTATCCGCTCATCACCAGGTAAAATGGGTGGTCGGCAAGACATAATGGGCAAAGATCTTCTGCCATGTCCTGGCCTACCTCGTCAGATGAGCAAATAGCATCCCCTTGGGTTTCTTGTTATCAGAATCCATCTCCCAAGGGGCATCTGGGGTGGCGACTGTACTTGAGGGTTTAGGGTTTATCTTGTGCTGAATTTAGAGTATATTATCAACTTTTTCTCACATTTATTCAATAAAATAGTATGGTTTTGTTATTCCTCCTTTATTTGTGCTTAAGTGTGAAAACATGCTTTTAGACCCTTGATTTGATAAATTTAATCATCCTTTGATTCAACTAGATGCCTTGATGTGTTTGCTAGTGATTTCAGATTGAAAAGGCTAGGAATGGATCAAAAGAGTGAAGATGATGCTTGCAAAATGGAGAAATCATGAAAAGCCAAAGATTTGGGGTGCAATCATAGACGCGCACGTGCAATAGACGCATACGCGTGGATTGCAAAATTCCAGGGACGCGTACGCGTGCTGTACGTGTACGCGTCGATGTCTGCACGTGACCTCTTTAATGAAATCGTGCTTAGCGAATTTTGAAGGGCTTCTGGCCCAATTTTGAAGCTAAACTTTGGTGGGAAAAGGCTAAAAGGGCCAAGGATTGAAGGGGAATGGGGGGATGCATTCCATCATTCATCATTAGGACAATTAGATCTAGTTTTAGTGTTAGTTTTCTAGAGAGAGAAGCTTCTCTCTTGAATTAGGATTAGGTTTAGGTTAGAATTTCTTAGATCTAGGTTTTAATTCATGCTTTCATCTACTTCTAACTTTGAATTCTTTGTTTCTACATCTTGTTCTTCTATTCTCTTGTTGTAATTTCCTCTATTTTGTTTCTATGCTTTGTTGTTGATTTACTCTTGTTCCTTTTATTTTCTTTTAATGCAATTTGAGGTAATTCATGTTAATTGTTCTTTCTTTGATTGTTGTTGTCAATTCTTTGTAATTAGTAGTTGTTAGATCTTATTCTTGTTGTTGATTTACTATGCTTTCCCTTTATGCCTTCCAAGTATTTGATGAAATGCTTGGAAGGATGTTAGAGTAGAATTTTATGTTCTTGGCTTGGAAAGGTAACTTAGGAATTCTTGAGCCACTAATGTCCAAGTAATTGATGATTGGTAGCCATTGACTCTAGTTCTCACTAATTGAATTGGTGGATAGCTTGGACTTATGGACTTGGATTGATATAGCTCATTTGACTTTCCTTTACTTGTTAGAGGATGATTTAATAGGATTGATCCTTGCAATTATCATGTTGTGGTTAGTGATAAGGATAGAGATCCTTGATCACCAAACCTTGCCAAGACGGTTTTATCATTTCAATTCCTTTGCAATTTACTTTTCTTGTCCCTTATCCAAAACCTCAAAATATACATCTTATAACCAATAACAAGAACACTACCCTGCAATTCCTTTAAGAGACGACCCGAGGTTTAAATACCTAAGTTATTAGATTTATTAGGGGTATGTTACTTGTGACAAACAAATTTTTGTATGAAAGGATTATTGTTGGTTTAGAAACTATACTTGCAACGAGATTTCATTAGTGAAATTCTATACCAACAAAATACCTCTCATCAAAATGGCGCCATTGCCGGGGAATGCAATTGTGTGCCTTGTTATTGGTTATTGTATATATGTGAATATTGTGAATATGTTTGTCTTTTGTTTGTTTGATAGTTTTTGTTAGCTTTAGGACTTAATTAGTTTGTTTTTGCTTTCACTATGAATTCTCACCCTTTTGGCTATGAGTTTGGTTCAAATTGTGTTGTAGGAAATGTGAACTTCAATGACAACATGTATCAAGGATGGAACCATCAAGGATGGGGGGAGCCTCAAGGAGTTGATCACTCCTCTTGGCAACCACCTCCAGATACTTATAGGTATAATTCCCATCCTAATGCATGCCAATTCAATGGCTATGGTAACTCTTTTTGTGGCAATCAACAACTACCATCATATGCCTATGAATCATATCCTCAACGTGACCATCAACCATGCTCACAAGCCTTTTCTTATCAAACACCTTCCTATGATCCTTATCCATCACATGGCCAATCACCCATAGTACATCCTTGTGACCATTATGAGCAAGAATCTTTAGAACCACCATAACCCTATCATGATTACTATCAAGAACCACCTCAATACATACAATCTCTGTACCTTTACCAAGAAAAACCACCTTCCCATTATGAACCCTTTCTCTAAAATGATGAACCTTCCTATCCACTCCAAGCCCCAATGGATGATTCTCTCGCTTTGATACTTCAAGGACAAGTGGATATGCAAAGGAATACACTAGAGTTTGTGACCAACTTGACTAAGGTAGTGCATACTTTAGCCTACCAATGCTTGAACACTCAAGGTGTTTCCGTGACGATATGTGAAGCATCAAAACAAGAGCAAAGCATGAAGGAGAGATTAGAAAATCTGGTGGAGAAGGAGGAATCGGCATTCGTGTTGGAGCAATTGGAGAAACCTATGGTTATTGAAAAAAAGGAAGAAGTGGTTGAAGACTTGGGAGATACGGAACCACCATGCGAACCCCAACAACCTCCGGAGCACATCAAAATTGAAGAATATGAAAAGGGTGATCAAGAGATGGATTCAATCATCAATGACTTCTTATAAAAAATTGAATCCTCTCCTATGGGACATGAAATTGAATCTAGTAAAGACAACTAAACACCAAGTGATGTTGGTGACCTCATTGAAGACCCTTCCATTGAATGTGAAGTTGATATTGAAGTAGATTTCACACAACCTCCCAAGTTTGACATGATTGATGATGAGGAGGAATTGGAAGAAGTCAGCAAGCAAGAAGAAATTGAAAGAAGTTGTCAAGAGGTGGAAATAACTAAAGAAGAGCATAAGGGAGTGGACCTCGCATTGTCTAAGTGTGGGGAGGTCTTCCTCCCTAAGTCACCATCCAACACAACATTCAAGTGGGTAAAATTCTTACCCTCAAGCTTTACTTTCTTACTTGAATATGGTTTAATTGAAATGGATGGGCAACTTAGAGCTCTTTGTAGAACTAAGAGTAAGAGGGAGTTGTGTAGTGGTTGAAAGTTTGGTATTAGGCTCATTGAGGTCAAGCTTTCAAGACATAGGGATCATGATTGGATGAATGCTACTTTGTATGGGTCTAGGAAGAAGACTTGGTGTGCTAAAGAGAATTCTATGTGTCAACCACCTGGATGGAAGAATCACGATGATCAACTAGAAGACGGGTGTGAAAATAAGATATGGGATCCCGAATCGCTACACGAAGACCAGCTATGGGAGCTCATTTCTTGGATTGAACTTCACCTGAGCTTGGTGAAGATGGTTGGAATTTCTATCAACCATTTGAGGAGCAAGGATCTTTGGAGATTCAAGGATGAATACAAACATAAGCCACCATGACAAAGAGATTTCCAAATGTCTAACTTAAGGACTTAAACTAAAAGTGCTAGGTGGGAGACACCCCACCATGGTAAACTCTTTCCACTCTCTTGTAGCTTTGATTAATAAGTGATTTGGGTTGCCATTGTAGGTAGTTTTCCTTTTCTTATTGTCTTGTATTAATGCTTTGAGTTTGCTTGTGATGCAAGCTTCCCTTGCTTGTATTTGAAAACTCTTCAAAAGCCAAAAAGTTTTTTTTTAATTTTGCATTTTTTTTTATTATTTCTGAGTTGTAGGCACTGTTAGGGAGATTTTAACCTGTTTTTAGTGTTTCTAAAAAAAAGGGGCAGGGACGTGTACGCATGCTGTACGCGTACGCGTCGATGAGCGAATGCAGCCCCATATATTTTCCAAAGAGTTGCACAAGTTTGGGGTGAACACTAGGCTTCTCGCACAAGCTGCACTCGACGCGGATGCGTCGACGCGTTCGTACAGCACCCATACTTATGACCAGAGAGTCACGCGAGCTTGGGGCCAACACTATGCCTCTAGCCAAGTCCTCAATGCACGCGGACGCGTACGGTATGTGTACGCGTCCACGCACACTCTCCTCATCCATGCGTATGCGTATATAGCGCTTCCGCGTCCATTCCTTCTTCGCCCATCCACGCGGACGCGTCCAGGACGCGGACGCGTGGATTCAAAAACACTAACCCCATCCACACGAGAACCCTAACCTTGCGTCCCTCACTCTTCACCCCCAACGTCCTTCTCCCTTTTCCCTTCCTCTATAGCGACTCCCTCGGGTTCTGCAAACCACCCGTAGCCGCCGTCCGGTGCCAAACCGCCACCGTCGTCCACCCCCTTCTCATTCTTTCCCCTCTTTTCTTCGTCTTCCATCTTCCCTTCCCTCTCACTACCCATTTCACCCTCCACCCCTGACCAGCCGCCGCGGTTTCCTCACTGCCGCCGGCAACTTGCGAACCCTCGTCACACCACCACAACCCACTTTCTGCTATTTCCCCCCAGTTCCCATCGCTGTCATAGAGGGAAGCTGAATCTCTCTGCCCTGCGTCACCCTGTTCCACTACTTGGCGAACACTTCTCAATGCCACCACAGACCACCGGTCGCCGCCATTCTCTGGGCAACCCCTACTACCGGCTGCCTTTCCCTTTCTATTTGCAATTCTGTCTCTGCTACCATCCCAGATTCCCTGCCTCATCACTGCTTCTTTGTTCTATTTTCTTTTCAATTAATTCTGTTGTTGATTTTTGTTAGATTAGGGATTAATTCTTCTTATTAGGATAGATAGAGATGCATGAATAAATAAAATAATGGACATAAAGAATCAAACAACTCAAAGATTACAATCATAGGAAGAGAATAATGCATAGAAGAAGGAAAATAAGTGGTTATAAGATGTAACCACACAATTAGGCTCAAGACTCCCAAGGTTGTGTGTTCTTAGCTCAAAAATCATGTCCCACAAAATATATATAATTCAAGCAAGTTCTATAAAAAGTTTTCCACTCAAATCAATTAGGGTGTCAATGCCCTATTAAAAATGTTTTCTTGGGAAATTTCATTATTTTAACTAAGCTTATTATATATATATATATAAGACCAAAAATGAAATACAAAAGTGTTGGGATTAGAAATTTGTCACCCAAAGACATCGAACGGTCGGACGACCTCCCCACACTTAAAAGTTTGCACCATCCTCGGTGCATTCTAAAATGAGCAATGGGGTACATCGACTCTCTGAATTGCTACCTTCAGCTGGTAGATCAACTGGTTGCTACGTGTTCTTTTTTCCGCTTCTGTTTTTGCTTACGATAAACATTCTAAAAATAGAAAACAGGATACGAAGACAAGTAAAGGCAAAAGCAAGGAAGCCTAAATTGTTGGAATGACGTAAAATCACTAGAATGAAGTGAGTGAATTAGCGTGACATTAATGAAGAATAGGTCTGTGTGAATTCTAAATTTGGCGCCGTTTAGAACACACGCACACTAGCATAAAAAGCTTTGTCACAATTTACACAAAAGAAGAATGCACTTCACTCATTCTAGTGTGCTTGAAATACTTTAAACTTGTACGTTAAGACAACCAAACAAGCAATAAAGAAGTATGAAAGCATTCAAGCCAAAGATAGCATAAGGATACATAAGGTCAAGAAGCACAATGCGTTAAGGTAAATGCATAACATCCACCAAGAAATTTCCTAATCAAAGAAAGGAATTCAAATCACATGGTGGTTAGCTACAACATACAATTCAAAAAGATTTAAGAAGCTCGGGGCAATTTTCATTTACTTGGTATTCAAAAAATTAAGCATGAAGAACTAAAAACCAAGTAGCAATATATAACCTCAATCAAAGAATAAAACAAAGATTATAAACATAATGATGTTAAGATAACATCCGAATTAGAACTCAGCAGCGATGAGCGGTGGAAAAGAGTAACAATCCAACACAAACAAAGGAAAACAAAAATAAAATGAGAAGGGGAGAAGAAAAGAGAAGGAGATAAATGGAAAGAAGATAAGAAAAGAAGAGTGTTGAGACAAGACAATCCATGCGTACGCGTACATCGACGCATAAGTGTGGATTGATGAAATGGTATCGACGCGTACACGTGGGGCACGCGTACGCGCGGTTGGTGTCCGAGAGAATTGACGCGTACGCGTGAGGCACGCATACGCGTGGGTTGGTTTGTGTTAGCGGCACAAAGTTCGCGCATGTAGGCACAACTCTCAGGTTGATGTATGGAGGGGTGAAACTTCTAGATCCACGCGTATGCGTGAGGCGCACGTGCATGTGAGTGGTCGAAAATGCTTAGGGCACGCGTACGCGTGGGTTGGTGCTCTATTTTTCAAAAATTTTTCAAGTTCTTGCACCAAGCCAAGTATTCCATGCCTTCAAACAGCTACCAAAACACCATAAAACCTTATTCAACCTACTAAACTACCAAATAAACTCAACAAGCTAAGCTAAACATGAAATTAAACCAATTGCTACCAATATTTAGAAAAGAGAAAATGAAAATATTTTACCATGGTGGGGTGTCTCTCACCTAGCACTTTTATTTATTGTCCTTAAGTTGGACATTTGGTGAGCTCCTTGTCATGGTGGCTTGTGCTTGTATCCATCCTTGAACATCCACCAATGCTTGAATCTCCAATAAGCTTTATTCTTCAAAGATAATGACTCCAAGACTTGATGGGGTTCCGCACAAGCTAAAGGCTCCCAAATTTGATCCTCATGTACTCTCGGATCGCATATCTTGTTTCTACACCCATCCTCAAATTGATCATCATTAATCCATCCGGGTGCCATAGTCTTGGAATTCTTATTCAAGTGACCAAACATCATCCTAGACCCAAGCAATCTAGTTCTACACTAACCCTTGCTATTAAGCTTTGAACATGTAACCATAATGAACCTCGATTTACAATGCCAACCACTAACAATCTCCCTTTTGCTCTTAAAGCCATAAAGATGTCTAAGTTGACAATCCATCTCAAGAAAACCATATCCAAGGGGAATAATAAAGCTTAAGTATAAGGAATTTATCCACTTGAATAAAAGAATGGATGGTGATGTCTTGGGGAGAGGTATTTCCAATGTCCTTGCAAGCTCTACTGCCTTGTGTTCTTCCTTGGTTACCTCCACCTCCTCACAAACTTTTTTACTTTCAATCCTTTGTTCATCCAATTTTTCCAACTCTTCTCCATCACTCAAATCATATATGGGAGGATTAGAGAAGTCTACCTCCATATTGCTCTCTATCTCCTCGGGAGAAGGTTCTTTAAGTTCAAAGAATTCACCACCAAGGAAACTCAGTTCTTGCTTCATTCCCTCCAAGTCTCCATTCAAAATTTGTTTTGGAGGTTGTGCACATTCCTCTTCAACATCAAATTCAATCTTCTTGGAGGAACTTTCCATGATTTTAGCTTCCCATGGAGGTTCCGTATCTCCTAGGTCTTCAACCACTTCTTCCTTTTCTTCAATAATCATAGGTTTCTCCAATTGTTCTAACACAACGTAGCATTCTTCCTTCTCCCCTGGAGTTTCCAATCTTTCCTTCATGCTACGTTCCTCAATTGATTCTTCACATGTGACCATGGGAATACTTTGAGTACTCAAGCATTGGGAGGCTAATCGGTTCACTACCTCAGTCAAGGTAGCCATAAATTGTTGCACATCTCTTTTCATCTCATCTTGCCCTTGAAGAAGAACACCAAGGGTTTTATCCATTAGAGATTGGGGTCGATAGAAGGGTTCATTATTTTGGAGAAAGGATTCATAATAGGAAGGTGGTTCTTCTTGATATAGATGTGGTGGTGTATAATGAGGTGGTTCTTGGGAGTATTGATATTGTGGTGGTTCCATATATGGTTCATATGACTCATAAGGTTGTTGGTTTGGTGGATAAGAATTTGGGTCATATGGAGGTGTTTGGTAGAAAGGGGCTTGTGAGTACGGTGGTTCAAAACTATGTTGAAGAGGGGGTTCATAGGCATATGGTAGTGGTTCTTGAAAATCACAATAAGGTGCACCATAGCCATTAGATTGATATGCATCATAGAATGACTCTTGTTCATAATTCAATGGTGGGGATTGTTGCCATGAGGATTGATCATGTGCATATGGCTCCTCCCACCTTTGATTGTCCCATCCTTGATACATATCCTCATAGAAGCTTCCATTGCCTACAACATAGTTGTAATCACATTCATAGCCAAAGTGAGAATTCATAGTAACACAAGAGAACAAAAACTAATAACAATTAAAGGAAACAAAAAGCTAACAAACAAGTAAAAGGCACACCTATTCACAATATTCACATATCTACAATAACCAATAACATAACACCACTGCAATTCCTCGGCAACGGTGCTATTTTGATGAGCGAGAAATTGATGGTAAAGAATTTCACTAATGAAATCTCGTTACAAGTATAGTTTCTAAACCAACAATAATCCTTTCATACAAAAATTTATTTGTCACAAGTACAAACCCCTAATAAAATCTAATAACCGAAGTATTTAAACCTTGGGTCGTCTCTTAAAGGAATTGCAGGGTAGTGTTCTTGTTATTGGTTATGAGTTGTATATTTTGGGGTTTTAGATGAGAACAAGGAAAGTAAATGACAATGAAATTCAAATGATAAAGCGGTCTTGGCAAGGTTTGGTGGTCAAGGATCTCTATCCTTATCACTAACCACAACATGAGAATTGGCAAGGATCAATCCCATTAAATGATCCTCTACCTAGTAAAGGAAAGTCAAATGAGCTATATCAATCCAAGTCCATAAGTCCTAACTCTCCACTAATTCAATTAGTGAGAACTAGAGTTAATGGCTCCCAATCATTAATTACTTGGACATTAGTAACTCAAGAGTTCCTAAGTTACCTTCCCAAGCCAAGAGCACTAAAATCTACTCTAACATCCTTCTAAGCATTTTATCAAACACTTGGAAGGCATAAAAGGAAAGCATAATAAGATTGCAATAAAAGTAAATCTACACTACTCAATTACAAGGAATTAATAACAACAATTCAATTAAGCAATAAAGGAAATCAAAACATGAATTGCATTAAAAGGAAAATAGGAGAAACAAAAGTGCATCAACATAAAAGTAGAGAATTACAAGAATTAAATGCTAAACTAAAGAGAGGAGATGTAGAAGAACAAGAAGAACAAGAATTACAAAAGGAAAAGTAAATCAAAGCATGAAATTAACCTAGATCTAAGAAGTTAACCTAAACCTAATCCTAATTCTAGAGAGAAGAGAGAGCTTCTCTCTCTAGAAAACTAAAACTAAAACTAGATCTAAAACTAAACTATGACTAATGATAACTTCCTTGTTGATCCCCCTTCAATACTTGGGTTAAATAGCATCAGAGGTGAGTTGGATTTGGGCCTGGAAAGCCCAGAAATCGCCCCCAGCAGATTGCCTTTAAGTGAGTCACGTGGGAGCAACGACGCGTACGGGCCATGTACGCGTACGCGTCACTTGACACTTTGCTATCCACGCGTATGCATCATGTACGCTGATGAGGGAAAAATGATTGCACACAAACTCCCTGGCAAGTGTACCGGGTCGCTGATGGGTTGAAACCGAAATTCCAACACCTTAAAACTCACCGGCAAGTGGATTGGGTCGCATCAAGTAATAATAACTCGCATGAGTGAGGTCGATCCCACAGGGATTGAAGGATTGAGCAATTTTAGTTAGGTGATTGATTTAGTCAAGTGAATAAGAGTTTATTTGAGTGATTTGTGTTCAACAGAAGCTAAATTACATGAAATTTAAAGGGAGAGGGGTAATAGACTGTAAATTAAAAGGGCAAAGAAAGTAAAGAAGCTGAATCTTAAAGTGCAAGTAATGTAAATTGAAAAAACTTAGATTACAAGAAATGTAAATGATTGAAGCTTAAAGTGTAAGAAATGTAAATTACTTGAATCATAAAAGGATTTGGAAATTGGGATTGCAGAAATTAAACAAGCAGAAGTAAATGACAATTAACAGAGGATTAGAAATTACATTGAGATGCAACAGATCTAAACAAGAAAGGAAAATTACTTTGAAAACCAAACAGAAAGTAGACTGCAGCTTAATTGCACTAGCTAAAGGGAAATTGAAGATCTCAGGGGTGGAAGAGACTAGAAAACAAGTCTATATCTGAAATCTTTCCTTGATCCAACAAGAACAATTGCAAAAGAAGTAGAAGAGTAAATTGTAGAAGAAGTAAAAGAAAGCAATAAACAGAATTTGGATTCAAATCACAGTTTCTAGAATTATGCAGAAAAAAATAAAGAGATCTCAATGTGAGATTGAAACAGAATTTCTTCAATTCTTCACCCAAGATCTAAAACAAGAAGTAAAGAGTGCAGAAGCAAGAACAAGGAAGAAGAGAGATCAATTCTCCCTCCCAATTCTCAGAGATCCAAAGTCAAAGTAAAACTCTCAAAATTACAAGTGAAAATTCTAAAAGAAAGTAAAAGTCCTTTCTCTAAATCAAACTAGCTTCTATTTATACACTTCCTAATTTTTTATTTTTAGATTTGGAGTGGTCTTTTTTATTTGGTGAAGAGTTGAATTTAAATTGAATCTTGGTTCAATTTTGGCCCATGGTGCTTGCTCCCAATAGTGTGCTCAGCTCTTGGTGAGAGCGCAGCATCATGGCTTGTGTCCTTGGCTCTTTGTAGCATGCCAAGCTTGTGTGCATCAGGGTAGTGCTCTGCTCTCCTTGAGAGCGCAGCATCATGCTGCCTTGAGGTTTGTCTTGGGCGTACCAAGCTTCCTGGCCGTGCCAAATTGTGCGTGTCATGCCTCCCTGGCCGTGTCACACTCGCACCTCATGCATCAAGGAATGAAGAGAGTAGCGCTCAGCTCTTGGTAAGAGCGCAGCACTCCCTTTGTTTTGGTGAGGTGTCAAGTTCAAAACCTTGGGGAGGCATTGCTGGCCTTTTTTGGCTTATTTTCCTTGGTGAATAGCGCTTCCTTCCTCCCCCTTGCTCATGAGTTCGAACCTTGTGGCAAGCATTGGCATGCTTTTCTCTTTGAATTTATTTTGGATGGAGCCCGATAAGCTCTTGACAAGAGCGGAGCATTATGCTTTTCCCCTCTCTTCCTTGGTTCATTATAGTTCTCAGCTCTCAAGGAGAGCGTAACATTCAAGCATTGCTTCCTTGGTTCATTATTGTGCTCCCTTGGAGAGCACTAAGCTCTTGGAGAGAGCATTGTGGCTTTCCTCCTTCATTGTGCCACGCTTCTTAGGCTACGCTTTCTTATTTTCTTCTTTTCTTCATCTACAAGTAATCAAAACAACCAATCAAAGTATCACCAAATTCACAAGGTTTATAAATCATTTAAAAATCAATTAAATTTAGCTTAAACCTCATGATTTAGTATCAATTAAAGGGTGGTTGATTGATTCAAAGAAACCATGCAATACCTCTCCAAATTACTAACTTACAATGCAAGAAAGTGCATAAAACCTAATGAAACAAGTACAAAATTTCTTGAAAAACTATCATATGATGACTTGTCATCACAACACCAAACTTAAAACTTGCTTGTCCCCAAGCAAGCATTAAACATAAGAGAAGATAGAATGAAATAGAGAAGTATGCATGTCCTTATTTAGTAGATAGCTGAATTTGGTTCATGGGGTTTTATGCAGATCAATGATAGCTCATTTATTACTTGCTGCTAAATAAACAATGTTTCCCCAAGGGTTCACTAAGGTTGCTGCTCCAATGCTTTACTTTTTGCTTACTTCCCTTGCTAATTTTTCCTTCTTTATTTTTGCTTAGAGCTTATTGTTCATTGAAGGCTTGGTGGTAAATGTTGCAGCAGCCTTTGGCTTAGTTTTGCTCAGCATTTCTTCACCACAGACACATGGCTCACATTTTCTTCCTAGGATCATTGATGCCCAGCATCTCTTTGGAATACTAAATGTTTTATAGCTAGGTTGCTCTTTATTGTGGACTTTCAGTTGGCAATCCTAAATCAGTTGATCTAAGTGGCCAAGTTTTGAAATACTCCTTAGAACTTACTTGTCCAAGCATATCCTAGTACAAAAACACCACAGACATGTGTCCTAAGGTCCAAGCTATTGGTGTCTAGCCTTATTGTTTATTTCTTTGCCACTTTTTGGCTTTTCTTTTTCTTTTTCTTTTTGTTTTGATTCTTTCTCAAGGGACTTTCATTAATTGAAAGCATTATAGCAACAAACTAGCTTAAGCTTCAAGTAACATGTCATTATGCAGCATTTATTTTATGAGTTAGCAATTGAATCAAACACATACCACCACTAACATTCATTCTAACTTTTGCAACATTGAACAATTACTTTTCTAAATCAAACATTTTTTTATTCAAATAGCAAGGGGAACAAAACAAAATACTCAGGCTAATGAAGGATGACAAGATTATGCAAATTACTTTTTTTCAGCAAAAATTGTCACTTGCAAATAAATGAACACTTTAGCTAGACACGAAGGAATCCCTGAATTAGAACATTTTACCATAACAAGGATCAAGTGTGAATACAACCTGTCGGGTTGCAGCTTTTCATTCTTCCTTCTGTTGTGTCCCTTTTGAGTCATATTGCCGATTGTCTTCAAATGTTAGCTATTTTCCTGCATGATTCTCAAAAGTTGCTTGCTTCTCAAGCCCTTAAGTCAACTGGTTAATATGCAGAGCTTATTTATGGGCTTTTGAACTTACTTTGGTGTGTGAACACCAAACTTAGTCCCTTGTAAATGCTCCTTATGCAACAAGTTAACCATGTGTAAGACCCTTCTATCTTTGCTAAAGGTAATAGCACCAAAAACTAGGAAATAGAAAATTGGTTAAATGGTTCATCTAATTGCTTGAAGCTAGCATTATGTAGAAGGTGAGAATGTGTTTTATGATGAGATTTTTTTGGTGGAACACCAAACTTAGAATCCTTCATTCTTCCTTAGATTGTTTTGGTGTGCAACACCAAACTTAGCTTCTTGCAATATAGATAAAACTAATTAAACTTTTTATTAAAATAGCTATGAAAAGGAAACTACCTCAGGTTGGGTTGCCTCCCAACAAGCGCTTCTTTATTCACTAGCTTGACATTGGACCCCCCTTTTATGGTGGTTGATGACTGTAGTGTCTCAGCTTGTCCCCTCTTACTGTGAGCTTCTTCTTTGTTCCTTGATGCTCAATTTCGGTGTGCTCAAGTGAGAGTATTTTGCAAATAGTATAGTAGTCATTGACTTGTTGGTTTGTCCCCAACTGTTGATAGATCAACTGTACTTCATCACCCTTGGAGAACCCCTCTGTTGGAATCTTTTTGTTCTTCCAACCCTTTTTAGTTTTGTTCTTGCTTTTCTTCCTTCTATTTGTTGATCCTTCTTCTTTGACAATAGACTTCACCTTGGGGCTTTTCTTTTCAGTGGTTAACACTTCAGTGTCTTCTTGAGTTTCTTCATCACTCTGTACAGTCTCTTTCTCTTTTTGCCCTCTTGTGTTATCTGTTTCTTGCTTTGGAAGGTAACTAATGATTGTCTTGTTGATTCCTTCCTTCCACTGCAAGTCTTCCTTGTTGAACATTTGGGGATATGGCAATGGAGGTGTGAAGCTCACTCCCTACCTTTGTTCCTTGGTTGGTTCTTCCATTGTATTGAGCTTCTCTGAAGTTTGCTTGCTTGTTGTCACTTCTTTATTGCTGGTGGTGAACGAAATCGTGATTGTTCATTCCTTAGTAACGGCGCTAAAAACTTAATACGCACGTTCATAATCTTAGTTCTTTTTCACAATTCCGATACAACTAACCAGCAAGTGCACTAGGTCATCCAAGTAATAAACCTTACGTGAGTAAGGACCGATCCCACGAAGATTGTCAGCTTGAAGCAAGCTATGGTCACCTAGTAAATCTCAGTCACGCGGATTCAAATGGTTATAGAGTTTTAATAATTAAAAGATAAATAAAACGTAAAATAAAGATAGAAATACTTATGTAATTCATTAGTGAGAATTTCAGATAAGTGTATGGAGATGCTTTGTTCCTTCTGAATCCCTGCTTTTCTACTGCCTTCATCCAATCCTTCATACTCCTTTCTATGGCAAGCTGTATGTTGGGTATCACCGTTGTCAATGGCTACTTCCCGTCCTCTCAGTGAAAATGGTCCAAATGCGCTGTCACTGCACGGCTAATCATCTGTCGGTTCTCGATCATGCTAGAATAGGATCCAGTAATCCTTTTGCGTCTGTCACTACGCCCAGCACTCACTAGTTTGAAGCTCGTCACAGCCATCCCTTCCCAGATCCTACTCGGAATACCACAGACAAGGTTTAGAATTTCCGGATCTCAAGAATGGCCGCCAATAATTCTAGCCTATACCACGAAGACTCTGATCGTAAATCAGGAGGCTAAGAGATATGCATTCAAGCTTTTTTTCATGTAGAACGGAAGTGTTTGTCAGGCACGCGTTCATAAGTGAGAATGGTGATGAGCGTCACATAATCATCACATTCATCATATTCTTGTGTGCGAATGAATATCTTAGAGAAGAAATAGGCTTGAGTTGAATAGAAAAATAATAGTACTTTGCATTAATTCATGAGGAACAGCAGAGCTCCACACCTTAATCTATGGTGTGTAGAAACTCTACCGTTGAAAATACATAAGTGATAATGGTCCAGGCATGGCCAAATGGCTAGCCTCCCAAAGAGGGTTCAATCATCAAAACATGATCAAAAGATATAAATACAATAATAAAAAGTCCTATTGATACTAAACTAGTTACTATGGTTTACAAAAATGAGTAAATGATGCAGAAATCCACTTCGGGCCCACTTGGTGTGTGCTTGGGCTGAGCATTGAAGCTTTCACGTGTAGAGGTCTTCCTTGGAGTTGAACGCCAGTTTGTAACTTGTTTCTGGCGTTTAACTCTGCTTTGTAACTTGTTTCTGCCGTTTAACGCCAGAATAGGGCAAAAAGCTAGGGTTAAACGCCAGTTTGTGTCGTCTAAACTTGAGCAAGGTATGGACTATTATATATTGCAGAAAAGCCCTGGATGTCTACTTTTCAACGCAATTGAGAACGCACCATTTGGGTTTCTGTAGCTCCAGAAAATCCACTTTGAGTGCAGAGAGGTCAGAATCCAACAGCATCTGCAGTCCTTTTTTAGCCTCTGAATCAGATTTTTGCTCAGGTCCCTCAATTTCAGCCAGAAAATACCTTAAATCATAGAAAAACATACAATCTCATAGTAAAGTCCAGAAATGTGATTTTTAATTAAAAACTAATAAAAATATATTAAAAACTAACTAAATCATACTAAAAACTATGTAAAATCAATGCCAAAAAGCATATAAATTATCCGCTCATCACAACACCAAACTTAAATTGTTGCTTATCCCCAAGCAACTGAAAATCAAATAGGATAAAAGGAAGAGAATATACTATAAATTCCAAAATATCAATGAAACTTAGCTCCAAGTAGATGAGCGGGACTAGTAGCTTTTTGCCTCTGAACAGTTTTGGCATCTCACTTTATCCTTTGAAGTTCAAAATGATTGGCATCTATAGGAACTCGGAATTCAGATAGTGTTATTGATTCTCCTAGTTCAGTATGTTGATTCTTGAACACAGCTACTTTTTGAGTCTTGGCCGTGGCCCTAAGCACTTTGTTTTCCAGTATTACCACCGGATACATACACGCCACAGACACATAACTGGGTGAACCTTTTCAGATTGTGACTCAGCTTTGCTTAGAGTCCCCAGTTAGAGGTGTCCAGGGTTCTTAAGCACACTCTTTTTTTGCTTTGGACCTCGACTTTAACCGCTCAGTCTCAAGTTTTCACTTGACACCTTCACGCCACAAGCACATGGTTAGGGACAGCTTGGTTTAGCCGCTTAGGCCAGGATTTTATTCCTTTAGGCCCTCCTATCCATTAATGCTCAAAGCCTTGGATCCTTTTTACCCTTGCCTTTTGGTTTAAAGGGTTACTGGCTTTTTGCTCTTGCCTTTTGGTTTTAAGAGCTTTTGGCTTTTTCTGCTTGCTTTTTCTTTTTCTTTATCATTCTTTTTCGCCAATTTTTTTCTTTTTTTTTTTTTGTATTTTTTTCTGCAAGCTTTGTTCTTCACTGCTTTTTCTTGCTTCAAGAATCAATTTTATGATTTTTCAGATTATCAAATAACATTTCTCTATTTTCATCATTCTTTCAAGAGCCAACAATTTTAACATTCATAAACAGCAAATTCAAAAGACATATGCACTGTTCAAGCATTCATTCAGAAAACAAAAAGTATTGTCACCACATCAAAATAATTAAACTAATTTCAAGGATGAATTCGAAATTATGTACTTCTTGTTCTTTTGTGATTAAAAACATTTTTCATTTAAGAATGGTGATGGATTCATAGGACATCCATAGCTTTAAGACATAGACACTTAAACACTAATGATCATGTAATAAAAACACAAACATAAATAAAACATAAGGCTCAAAAACCGAAAAACAGAAAAATAAGAACAAGGAGATTAAGGAACGGGTCCACCTTAGTGAGGGTGGCGTCTTCTTCCTTTTGAAGAACCAATGGTGTTCTTGAGCTCCTCTATGTCTCTTCCTTGCCTTTGTTGCTCCTCCCTCATAGCTCTTTGATCTTCTCTAATCTCATGGAGAATGATGGAGTGCTCTTGGTGTTCCATCCTTAGTTATCCCATGTTGGAACTTAATTCTCCTAGGGAGGTGTTAATTTGCTCCCAATAGTTCTTCGGAGGAAAGTGCATCCCCTGACGCATCTCAGGAATATCATAGTGAGGAATTTCCTCATGCTCTTGTTGAGGTTCATAAGTGGGCTCTCTTGTTTGCTCCATCATTTTCTTAGTGATGAGCTTTTGAGATGAATCTCTCCATCTCCCATGACTCAGAGGTGGAAGCTTTTGCCTTTTCTTTCCTCTTTCTAGAGGTTTCTCTGGCCTTAGGTGTCATAAATGGTTATGAAAAAATAAAAAGCAACACTTTTACCACACCAAACTTAGAAGGTTTGCTCGTCCTCGAGCAAAAGAAGAGAAGAGGGAGTAGAAGAAGAAGAAAATAGATGAGATGGAGAGGTGTGAGTGGTTATGATGTGTGAAAAAGAAGGAGTGATGGTTTGAATTTGAGTAGGTGGGTGCAGGTGGGTTGTATGATGGTTTTAGAGGAGTAATGGAGGTGATTGGTGGAGGTTATTTTGGGGAAGAATGTTATGGAAAGGTTTGAGGAGGAGAGAAGAAGATGTGGGGTAGGTGGGGATCCTGTGGGGTCCACAGATCCTGAGGGGTCAAGGATTTAGCATCCCTGCTCCAAGTAGGCATGCAAAACGCACTTAGAATGCATGTCTGGCGTTAAACGCCAGTTTGCTGTTTGTTTCTGGCATTAAATGCCAATTCCATGCTCTGTTCTGGCGTTAAACGCCAGTCTGGTGCTTATTTCTGGCGTTTAACGCCAGCTTGATGCTTCTTTCTGGCGTTAAACGCCAGTTTGATGCTTCTTACTGGCGTTTAAATGCCAGTAAGCTCTTCCTCCAGGGTGAGCTATTTTTAATGCTATTTTTCATTATGTTTTTGATTTTTCAGTAGTTTTTGTGACTTCACATGATCATCAACCTAAAGAAAACATAAAATAGCAATGGAGAATAAATAGATATAATTAAATAACATTGGGTTGCCTCCCAACAAGCGCTTCTTTAATGTCAATAGCTTGACAGTGAGCTCTCATGGAGCCTCACAAATGTTCAGAGCATTGTTGGGACCTCCCAACACCAAACTTAGAGTTTGAATATGGGGGTTCAACACTAAACTTAGAGTTTGGTTGTGGCATCCCAACACCAAACTTAGAGTTTGACTGTGGGGGCTTTGGTTGACTCTGCAGTGAGAGAAGCTTTTCATGCTTTCTCTCCATGGTTACAAAAGGAGAACCTTGAGTCTTAAATACAAGGTAGTCCTCATTCAGTTGAAGGACCAACTCTCCTCTGTCCACATTAATCACAGCTTTTGCTGTGGCTAGGAAGGGTCTTCCAAGGATGATGGATTCATCCTCATCCTTCCCAGTGTCTAGGATTATGAAATCAGCAGAGATGTAAAGGCCTTCAACCTTTACTAACACGTCCTCTACTAGTCCATAAGCCTATTTCATGGATTTGTCTACCATCTCTAATGAGAATTTGGCAGCCTGTACCTCAAAGATTCCTAGTTTATCCATTACAGAGAGTGGCATTAAGTTTATGCCTGACCCCAGGTCACACAGAGCCTTCTCAAAGGTCATGGTGCCTATGTTACAGGGAATTAGGAATTTACCAGGATCCTGTTTCTTTTGAGGTAAAGTGTGCTGAACCCAGATATTTAGTTCATTAATGAGCAATGGAGGTTTGTCCTCCCAAGTTTCATTACCAAATAGCTTGGCATTCAGCTTTATGATTACTCCTAAATACCGGGCAACTTGCCCTTGAACAATGTCTTCATCTTCTTCAGAAGATGAATAGTCATCAGAGCTCATGAATGGTAAAAGGAGGTTCAATGGAATCTCTATGGTCTCTAGATGAGCCTTAGATTCCTTTGGTTCCTCAAAGGGAAACTCCTTATTGGTCAGTGAACGTCCCAGGAGGTCTTCCTCACTAGGATTCACATCATTCTCCTCCTCTCTGGGTTCGGCCACACCAAGTAAGGTTATGGCCTTGCACTCTCTTTTTGGATTCTCTTCTGTATTGCTTGGGAGAGTACTAGGAGGAGTTTCAGTGACTCTTTTACTCAGCTAGCCCACTTGTGCCTCCAAATTTCTAATGAAGGACCTTGTTTCATTCATGAAACTTAGAGTGGCCTTAGATAGATAAGAGACTATATTTGCTAAGCTAGATGGATTCTGCTCAGAATTCTCTATCTGTTGCTGAGAGGATGATGGAAAAGGCTTGCTATTGCTAAACCTGTTTCTTCCACCATTATTAAAGCCTTGTTGAGGCTTTTGTTGATCCTTCCATGAGAAATTTGGATGATTTCTCCATGAGGGATTATAGGTGTTTCCATAGGGTTCTCCTATGTAATTCACCTCTGCTATTGCAGGGTTCTCAGGATCATAAGCTTCTTCTTCTTCAGAAGATGCTTCTTTAGTACTGTTGGATGCAGCTTGCAATCCATTCAGACTCTGAGAAATCACATTGACTTGCTAAGTCAATATTTTATTCTGAGCCAATATGGCATTCAGAGTATCAATTTCAAGAACTCCCTTCCTCTGAGGCGTCCCATTACTCACAGGATTCCTTTCAAAAGTGTACATGAACTGGTTATTTGCAATCATGTCAATGAGTTCCTGAGGTTTTGCAGGCGTTTTCTTTAGGTGAATGGATCCACTTGCAGAATGGTCCAATGACATCTTAGATAATCCAGACAGACCATCATAGAATATATCCAGGATGGTCCATTCTGAAAGCATGTCAGAAGGACACTTTTTGCTCAGTTGCTTGTATCTCTCCCAAGCTTCATAGAGGGATTCACCTTCTTTCTGTTTGAAGGTTTGAACATCCACTCTAAGCTTGCTAAGCTTTTGAGGAGGAAAGAACTTGGCTAAGAAAGCCATGACCAGCTTATCCCAAGAGTTCAAGCTTTCTTTAGGTTGAGAGTCCAACCATATTCTAGCTCTATCTCTTACAGCAAACGGGAAAAGTATAAGCCTGTAGACCTCGGGATCAATCCCATTGGTTTTAACAGTATCACAGATCTGCAAGAATTCAGTTAAGAACTGAAAAAGATCTTCTGATGGAAGTCCATGAAACTTGCAATTCTATTGCATCAGAGAAACTAATTGAGGCTTTAGCTCAAAATTGTTTGCTCCAATGGCAGGGATTGAGATGCTTCTTCCATGTAAGTTGGAATTTGGTGCAGTAAAGTCACCAAGCATCTTCCTTGCATTGTTGTTGGGTTCGGCCATGTCTCCTTCTTTTTCGAAAATTTCTGTCAGATTTTCTCCAGAAAGTTGTGCTTTAGCTTCCCTTAGCTTCCTCTTCAGAGTCCTTTCAGGTTCAGGATCAGCTTCAACAAGAATGTTCTTATCCTTGTTCATGCTCATATAAAAAAGAAGAGAACAGAAAAGAAAATATGGAATCCTCTATGTCACAGTATAGAGATTCCTTATATGAGTATAAGAAGAGAATAATAGAAGAAGGAAAAGATAAGAATTCGAACACAGAGGAGAAGAGTGGGTTCGAATTTTTGAGTGAAATAGGGGTGTTAGTAGATAAATAAATAAATAGAAGGAGATGAGAGGGAGAAGAATTCGAAAATCAAATAAAATAAAATAAAATATTTTTGTTTTTATTTTAAATATTAGTTATAATTCAAAAATTAAAAAGGAAAATAAAATTAAATTGAAATTTAAAATAATTAGTTAATGAAAAGAATTTTGAAAAAAAGGGGGAAGGAGTTTTCGAAAATTAGAGAGAGAAAATTAGTTAGGTGGTTTTGAAAAAGATATGATTGAAATAGAAACTTTTAAAATCAAACAAAGAAAACAAGTAGTTAATTGAAAAAGATTTGAAAATCAAATTTTGAAAAGATAAGAAGTTAGAAAAGATTTTGGAATTGATTTTGAAAAAGATGTGATTGAAATTTATTTTGAAAAAGATTTGAAAAAGAAATTTAAAAAGATTTGATTTTGAAAATTAAAGTTGATTACTTGGCTAACAAGAAACAAAAAGATATGATTTTAAAATTTAAAGATTGAACCTTTCTTACTAGGTAAGTAACAAACTTAAAAATTTTGAATTAATCACATTAATTGTTAGCATTAATTTCGAAAATATGAAATAGAAATAAGAAAAAGATTTTGAAAATAAATTTTGAGAAATTCGAAATTGTGAAAGAAAAAATGAAAAAGATTTGATTTTTGAAAAAAGATAGAATTTTTAAATTGAAAATTTAATTTGACTCATAAGAAACAATTAAATTTAAAAACTTTTTGACTAAATCAAACCAAATTTTCGAAAATTTATGAGAGAATAAGGGAAAGATATTTTTTTTTATTTTTAAATTTTTAATGAAGAAAGAGAAAAACAACCAAAAGACTCAAAACATGAAAATTATGAATCAAAACACATGATGCATGCAAGAACACTTTGAATGTCAAGATGAACACCAAGAACACTTTGAATGTCAAGATGAACACCGAGAACATATTTTTGAAAACTTTTAAGAAAAGAAAAACATGCAAGATACCAAACATAGAAATTTTCAAACTTTAGACACTAACAAATTGAAAATGCATATGAAAAACAATAAAAGACACGAAACAAGAAAAATTTAAAGATCAAACAAAGAAATTCATCAAGAACAACTTGAAGATCATGAAGAACAAATGCATGAATTTTCGAAAATTTTAAGAAAAATAAAAAAGATGCAATTGACACCAAACTTAAAATTTGACACAAGACTCAAACAAGAAGCACAATATTTTTGGTTTTCATGATTTTATTAATTAATTTTTTTTTGTATTTTTTGAAAATTATTTTGGGAAAAATGAAAAAGAAGAAATTTGTTTTTTTGAAAATAAGACATAAAAAGCTTAAAATTAAAATAAAATTACCTAATCTGAGCAACAAGATGAACCGTCAGTTGTCCAAACTCGAACAATCCCTGGCAACGGCGCCAAAAACTTGGTGCACGAAATCGTGATTGTTCATTCCTTGGTAACGGCGCTAAAAACTTAATACGAACGTTCATAATCTTAGTTCTTTTTCACAATTCCGATACAACTAACCAGCAAGTGCACTAGGTCATCCAAGTAATAAACCTTACGTGAGTAAGGACCGATCCCACGAAGATTGTCGGCTTAAAGCAAGCTATGGTTACCTTGTAAATCTCAGTCAGGCGGATTCAAATGGTTATAGAGTTTTAATAATTAAAAGATAAATAAAACGTAAAATAAGGATAGAGATACTTATGTAATTCATTGGTGAGAATTTCAGATAAGCGTATGGAGATGCTTTGTTCCTTCTGAATCCCTGCTTTCCTACTTCCTTCATCCAATCCTTCATACTCCTTTCTATGGCAAGCTGTATGTTGGGCATCACCGTTTTCAAGGGCTACTTCCCGTCCTCTCAGTGAAAATGGTCCAATGCGCTGTCACCGCACGGTTAATCATCTGTCGGTTCTCGATCATGCTAGAATAGGATCCAGTAATCCTTTTGCGTCTGTCACTACGCCCAGCACTCGCGAGTTTGAAGCTCGCCATAGCCATCCCTTCCCAAATCCTACTCAGAATACCACAGACAAGGTTTAGACTTTTCGGATCTCAAGAATGGCCACCAATAATTCTAGCCTATACCACAATGACTCTGATTGTAAATCAGGAGGCTAAGAGATATGCATTCAAGCTTGTTTTCATGTAGAACGGAAGTGTTTGTCAGGCACGTGTTCATAAGTGAGAATGGTGATGAGCGTCACATAATCATCACATTCATCATATTCTTGTGTGCGAATGAATATCTTAGAGAAGAAATAGGCTTGAGTTAAATAGAAAAACAATAGTACTTTGCGTTAATTCATGAGGAACAACAGAGCTCCACACCTTAATCTATGGTGTGTAGAAACTCTACCGTTGAAAATACATAAGTGATAATGGCCCAGGCATGGCCGAATGGCTAGCCTTCCAAAGAGGGTTCAATCATCAAAACATGATCAAAATATATAAATACAATAGTAAAAAGTCCTATTTATACTAAACTAGTTACTAGGGTTTACAGAAATGAGTAAATGATGTAGAAATCCACTTTCGGGCCCACTTACTGTGTGCTTTGGCTGAGCATTGAAGCTTTAACGTGTAGAGGTCTTCCTTGGAGTTGAACGCCAGTTTGTAACTTGTTTCTGGTGTTTAACTCTGCTATGTAACTTGTTTCTGGCGATTAACGCTAGAATAGGGCAGAAAGATGGCGTTAAATGCCAGTTTGCGTCATCTAAACTTGGGCAAAGTTTGGACTATTATATATTGCTGGAAAGCCCGGGATGTCTACTTTCTAACTCAATTGAGAGCGTGCCATTTGGGTTTCTGTAGCTCCAGAAAAGCCACTTTGAGTGCAGGGAGGTCAGAATCCAATAGCATCTGCAGTCCTTTTTTAGCCTCTGAATCAGATTTTTGCTCAGGTCCCTCAATTTCAGCCAGAAAATACCTGAAATCACAGAAAAACACACAAACTCATAGTAAAGTCCAAAACTGTGATTTTTAATTAAAAACTAATAAAAATATATTAAAAACTAACTAAATCATACTAAAAACTATGTAAAAACAATGCCAAAAAGTGTATAAATTATCCGCTCATCAGCTGGCTTCCTCTTTCTCAGCTTGCTTCTTGTCATTTTCCTTTGGGTTCTTGGTTGCTCCTTCATCTTTCATCAAGACCTTTCCACTTCTTAGCTATATAGCTTTGCACTCTTCTTTTGGATTAGGAATGGTGTCGCTTGGAAATGAGCTTGACGGTCTCTCACTAGCAATTTGCTTGGAAAGCTGTCCAATCTATCTTTCCATATTTTTCATGGAAGCTTCTTAGTTCTTTGTTGTCATCTCTTGGTGCTTCATCATTTTCTCCATTAAGAGCTCCAAGTTGGTGATCCTCTGAGAGTCTTGTGAGATTGGTTGGCTGTGAAGTGTTGAGGGTTGATGGTAAGTGTTTTGATTGGTGGCTTGGTTATTGGATGGATGATGGTTAGAGTTGGGGTAAGTGTTTTGTGGTTTTCTGTATGTGTTTTGGTTATTATTCTGCTGGTTGTTGTGGCTTGTGTTTTTCCAACTGTTTTGGGTTGAATTCCTTTGCCATGGCTGTTGAGTCTGAGTGTGATTGTCTCCCATCTGAGGTTAGGGTGGTTCTTCCAGGACGGGTTGTAAGTGTCACCATAAACCTCATTTGGCCCAAAATTTTGGTTGTGCATATACTAGACTTGTTCCTGCTGTTGATCCTCTTGAGTTTCTTCGTTTGTCCCCCATGTGGATGATGGTTGGCTTGTGCTTACTACTGCAACTTGGAGGTTATCAATCCTTTTGGCCATTTGCTCAAATTGTTGCTGAATTTGCTGCTGCATCATTTTGTTTTGAGCTAGGATTGAGTCCACTCCTTCCAATTCTATTACTCCTTTCCTTTGTGATGGTTGGCGTTGCCTTTGGTAAGCAAAGAAATATTGGTTGTTAGCCACCATATCAATGAGATTTTGGGCCTCCTCTGCAGTTTTCATGAGTTGCAAAAAGCCTCCAGCTGAGTGATCCAGTGCTTCCTGAGATTTCAATGTCAAGCCTTCATAAAAATTCTGCAATATGTCCCATTCATTGAACATTTCAAGAGGGCACTTCCTAATTAGAGCCTTGTATCTCTCTCATGCCTCATAGATGGGTTCAGTATCCATCTGTGTGAATATTTGTACTTCAGTCTTCAATCTAATAATCCTCTGCGGTGGGTAAAATTTGGCAAGGAATTTGCTCACTAGATCTTCCCAATTGTTGATGCTATCTCTTGGGAATGACTCCAACCATTGAGTAGCTTTGTCTCTGAGGGAAAATGGAAATAACAGCAGCTTGTAACTGTTAGGATGCACACCATTGGTTTTGACAGTATCACAAATCCTCAAGAAAGTAGACAAGTGTTGGTTCGGATCTTCAAGTGGTCCTCCTCCCTAGGAGCAGTTATTTTGAACCAAGGTGATGAGTTGTGGCTTCAATTCAAAATTATTTGCATTAACATTTGGGGTAAGAATGCTACTCCCACAATGTCTAGGATTTGCAAATGTATATGAGGCCAAAACTCTCATTTGTGGTGGATTGTTGTTGTTGTTGGCTGCTCCTGCTGGTGGATTTGGTGGATTTGTTGAGTGTTCCTCCATTTCCTGGAACTCTTCCTCTGATTCTTCCTCTCTAATAACACTTTTCCCTCTTGCCTCTCTTCTTAATCTCCTGAGGATTCTTTCGTCTTGTTCACAAGAGGTGGGTGAAGAGAGAACTTTTGCGTGGTCTAGAATTCATAATAAATTCCCGTTGCAAGTATAGATTCTAAACCAGCAAAAGTCCTTTCTTACAAACGTTTTAGTTGTCACAAGTAACAAACCCCTTTAAAATTGATAACTGAGTATTTAAACCTCGGGTCGTCTTCTCAAGGAATTGCAAGGAGGTGTTCTTATTATTGGTTATGAGTCTTGTAAATTGGGGGGTTTTGAAAGTAAGAAAGAAGTATGTTAAATGATAAGAAAAATAAAATAGTAATAATATAAACTCTTGGCAAGGTACAAGAACTGGAAATCCTATCCTTATCAATTGTGATGATAATTGGATTTTAATCCCACTTTGTTAACCTCTAGCTACGAAGGTAAATCAAGTGGATTAATTAGCTTAATCCTCAGTTCCTAGTCAATTCCTATGGAAAGACTAGAGTTATTGGAGCAACTCCCAATTTCAACCACTGCTTTATTTGACAACTCAAGCGTTACCAATTACTTAACCCAAGGCAAAAGGGAGAAAATATCTAAATTAAATTAAAAGCATCAATGTAAATAAAGCAAAGCAATCTTAAATCTGAAATACCTCAAATAATATTAATTAAGAAAATCATAACATGACTGTAGCATAAGCTAAATTGAAAAGATAAATATCAATTAAAGTAATAAAATAAAAGTAGAAAAACAAATTAAAGGAACATTGAACCTGTGATGAAGAAGAAATAATCCTAAATCCTAAAACTAAATCCTAAGAGAGAGGATAGAACCTCTCTCTCTAAAAACTACATCTAAAACTAAAAATTGTGAATTATGAGCTTCTGATTATGAATGAATGGATTCTCCCATTTTATAGCCTCTAATCTGTATTTTCTGGGTCGAAAACTGGGTCAAAAACAGCCCAGAAATCGCTGGAGAAGAAATCTGCCACGCTGATTTTCGGAACTGCGACGCGTCCGCGTGGAGCACGCATTCGCGTCATCTAGCATCAGGGAAACTATGGCATATTATATATCAAATCGAAGCCCCGAACGTTAGCTTTCTAACGCAACTGAAACCGCATCATTTGGACCTCTGTAGCTAAAGTTATAGCCGTTTTAATGCAAAGAGGTCAGGCTGGACAGCTTAGCAATTTCTCCAACTTCTTGTATTCCTTCCACTTTTGCATGCTTCCTTTCCATCCTCTGAGCCATTTCTGCCCTGTAATCTCTGAAATCACTTAACACACATATCAAGGCATCTAATGGTAATAAGAGAGGATTAAACATAGGGAACTTAAGGCCAAAGAAGCATGTTTTCAATCAAAGCACATAATTAGGAAGGCAAATGTAAAACCATGCAAATAGTATGAATAAGTGGGTAAAGAGTTAATAAAAACCACTCAATTAAGCACAAGATAAACCATGAAATAGTGATTTATCAACCTCCCCACACTTAAACACTAGCATGTCCTCATGCTAAGCTCAAGAGAAGCTATAAAGATGAAGAGGAATGGTAGAATGTATGAAATGCAACCTATCTGTATGAATGCAACTACATGCAGAATGTTTCTACCTACTTGGTTAAAAGTAATTAAGCTCTCAAGACAAACATAAATCAGATTTTACTAATTCAAATCTTACAATAAAAAGCAAATAAACTTGTAAGAAAATAGCTCATGAAAGCAAGGAACATAGAATTAAGCACTGAACCCTTACTGGTAGTGTATATCACTCTAACTCTCAAGTGTCTAGGGTTAATCACTCTACTCTTCTCTAGTCATGCTTTCTAAACTTTGTTCTTCATCGAACCAATTAACAAAAAATTAATGTACCAATGCAATCATCATGAGGTCTTTTCAAGGTTGTAATGGGGCTAAGGTAAGGGTGAGGGCATCTATATGGCTAAGTGAGCTATAAATTGAATCATTGACTAAACTAAGCTCTCACCTATATACACACTCTATATATTTTTAAATTCATGTTTAGCTACCCAAAATTCCCACTTTGTATCATTCCCGTACTCATGTACCAAACTTTCTTTAATTAATTTTTTATCACATGTGCATTGATCTTAAACTTAACTTAGCATTGGGGTAATTTTGTCCCCTTATTTATTTACTTATTTATTGAATTTTTTTTTTTGGATTTTTTTCTTTATTGGATTTTTTTTTGAAAATATAAAAGCAAACATGACTTATCAATACACATGAATTTTTAATTTTTCTGGTCTCACATGAGTAGGTACCCAAATTCCCAATATTTTATCAAAATAAAAATAGAACACATTCTCTTATTAACCCATGTTCCCACAGTTTTCCCACACTTAATTGTTACACAATCTCTGTCTTAAGCTAACCAAAGATTCAATTGGGATATTTAGTTGTTTTTCTGCTTAAGGCTAGTGATGTGGTAAAATATAGAACAAATGGAGATTAAAAAGCTCAAAGTGGCTAACAAAGATAATTTGAAACGGTAGGCTTATTTGGGATAAGTGAGCAAAAGTCAAATAATGGCCTCAATCATATGCAAGCATGTAAATACACTAAATATTGGACATATAGAATAGAACAAAGCAAAGATTGCAATCATAGTGAAGAAAACATACAAGAATAAAAATTTATGGTTAAATAATGTAACCATATAAATAAGCTCAAAATCTCATAGGTTGTGTGTTCTTTTTAACTCAAAAACCATATTCCAATTACAACTTCAAACAAATATAACACAAAAGTTTTGATTTAAATTAGTGAAATTTTTCAAAAATAGGATCTTAAAAAGAAACTTATTATTTCTCAACCAAGCAATAGCTAAATGCATAAAATCAAACAATCATGCAGTGAAACATGCAAATGTAAAAATGTACTAAATAAAATATTGGTGTTGAGAAGAAAATAACTAACCCATGGAGATCGGTATCGACCTTCCCACACTTAAAGACTGCACCGTCCTCGGTGCATGCTAAGATGTACAAGTGGACGGGTTGTTCAAACTGACGCTTTTCTTCAAAGATTGTGCAGATGGACTTGTCTGTCTCCCCAAGTAAACGTCTTCTGGTTCCCTTCCGGGTGGCCATCCTGAAAGAAAAAGGGAAGAAAAGTAACTCAGAAGTAAACATAAGAAAATAAATGAAGTATGGGTGGGTTAATGCCAATTGATAAGGGTCTGCCACGCTGATTTTCGGAACTGCGACGCGTCCGCATAGAGCACGCGTTCGCGTCACCTAGCGTCAGGGAAGCTATAGCATATTATATATCAAATCGAAGTTCCGGACGTTAGCTTTCCAACGAAACTGGAACCGCGTCATTTGGAGCTCTGTAGCTAAAGTTATAGCCGTTTTAGTGTGTAGAGGTCAGGCTGGACAGCTTAGCAATTTCTCCAACTTCTTATATTCCTTCCACTTTTGCATGCTTCCTTTCCATCCTCTGAGCCATTCCTGCCCTGTAATCTCTGAAATTACTTAACACACATATCAAGGCATCCAATGGTAATAAGAGAGGATTAAACATAGGGAACTTAAGGCCAAAGAAGCATGTTTTCAATCAAAGCACATAATTAGGAAGGCAAACGTAAAACCATGCAAATAGTATGAATAAGTGGGTAAAGAGTTAATAAAAACCACTCAATTGAGCACAAGATAAACCATGAAATAGTGGTTTATCAGTGGGTCTAGCTCCCCTTGTCCTTGACATACAAACCAAACAAAAAAATCACACAAAACCAGAAAAACCAGGGAAAACTTCACTCTATTGCTAGAGTGAGGTTTTAGTTAGCTTAAGCAAAAATTCAAACAGTTAGTGTGTTAGTCAAAAAGTAGAGAAACAAAAAAGAAAAAGTGCTTGATCTAGACCTTCACCTTCCTTAATCATCGTTGTTCCGAGGGTTACCTAAAACTATAGGTCGATCTCGAACGAGATCTTCTGTACTGGTCGGAGATGACGTGTTCGGCTGGTGAGTGGCGGCCGGAGCTGTTGTGTCCGACTTGTTGGACTAGCTATGCTGCTGATCCTTTGTCACCGGAGGGTGGGGGTACCTGCAAGGGACTCCGATGCTTAAGTTAGCAAGGGTATTAAGTAGGTTTTTAGTAGAATCAGAGTATGAGTTATACCTGGGTGCTCCAGTGTATTTATAATAGTGTGGAGTGACCTTTTTAGATAAGATAAGTTAGTTATCTTATCTTATCTTATCTTATCTTTGGGTGAGGTCAGCTTATCTTCAAGGGAACCGCCTTTATCTCTATAGGCTTGGACTGCCTTTGGATTTGGGTCGTGTTCCTCTATTTGAGCCTTTTACTGGGCTTTCCTGTCGGTTTGGCCGAGCTCTTTAAAAAGAGGTCAGATAGTCGGACCTGAGGAGGTCGGTCGCTTTATTACTGAACATCCCGGATCGGATAGCTCGACCCAGGGTGTGAACAGTGCCCCTGCTTGAGCTCGGTCTTCTTTTTTGAGGTCGAGTCCTTGACTTCGATCCTTCTCTAGCGAAGCCGAGTTCGAGCATTTTGTCGATTTCTTTCCTTGTAGAAATTTTTTGAATGTGGAACGTTTTCCTCTGAAAGCGAGCGCTTTTATATCAGCACTCAGTTTTTGGGAATGTGCGAGGGTTTAATACCTTCATTAGTTGGTTCTAATTGCCCCGTTTCCCTTGGCTTTTTATTTTGAATCTTACGATTAGAAACGGTTTCTCTTCTTCATTTTTCTTTGTAACTTCTCCCTTCACTCTCTCGCTTTCTGTTTTCGCTTACATTTTGCCTTTTTGCCGTTGCGGCGTCATTCGGCGATTTTCTGGGCGATTCTGTCTTTCCATCTTCACTCTCCTTCGAAGCTTCTTCCTTCGTTCAGGTTGGTTTTTCTTTCTTTGTGCTTCTTTTGTTGTTTTTTCCTTCGGTTCTTTGGTAAAGTTTTGGTTTTGAATGCATGTTCGGAAAGCTTGAATCTTTTTACATTGTCGTGCTTGCTTGTCACTGTGCTGCATGTTTTTCTGGGTTTTTTTTTATGAACCTGTTTTACTTTGCCCAGAAGGTTGCTCCTTTTGATGACTTTTGCTCTGTTGATGATTTTATTGATGATCCTTTGTAGAAAGTAACAATTTTTTCTAGTGGCTTGTTTACTTATTTTCTTGAAAAGATTGTTCCTTTTGTCATGCTGATAGCTTTTGCTGATGAACTCCGTGAAAAGATAATAGTTATTTCTTCGTGTTGTTTTGCTTATTCTGGGGGATTTCATTTTCTCTGAAAAAGGTGGCTTCTTTAATGACTTCTTCTTGATATGCTTTGTTATTTTTCTTTTTTGATAAGCTGAGACTGCGAACTTGGAAGGTAGCTATTTCGGTTTTGTTTGATTTGTAGCTTTCTGGGATGCTGCTTTTTCGAGAAAGGGTTTTTCTCTGCGAGCTTTAGTTTTGTAGGTTTTCCTGAATCCTTGTTCCCTGACTGCCTCCAAAGGATGCCCCTGGGCCTTCTGAGTGGGTCTTGGAGCTTTCCTTTTGTTGTTTGTGCTGAGTCTGTAATCTGCTGTTTTATTTTTGCTGCCCGAGTTATCTGTCTGATCTTGAGTAATCGTAGTAATTCGTCTTTTCTTTGGTTGTAGGACTAGTTGGCCATGTCTTCTCGCAAAAATATTGTAGAGATGTCTTCTAAAGTTCCTGAGGGGATGTCCGATTGGTTGGACTCCCTTGTCTTAATGTGTGTTTCTGTGGTAGATGCTGAGTTTTGTGTAGAGCTGAGAAAACATCATAGGGTTTGTGGTAGCGGTTCCCAAGAGAGGGATTATGAGCTTGTAGCGCCTGATTCTGATGAGAGGGTTTATTTTCCAACCTGGGTCGAGGGGGAGCGTCCCTTCTTTTATGGCTATGAATATTTCTTCAGCCAGTTGGACATTACCTTTCCTTTTACTGCTTTTGAGACCGACCTGTTGTGGTCGTGTAACGTTGCCCCGTCCCAGCTTCATCCGAATTCCTGGGATTTTGTCAAGATCTTTCAGCTGCTTTGTCAAGAGTTGGGTGTCGCACCTTCTCAGGCTCTTTTCCTCTATCTTTTTGTTTCGGCCAAGCCCGGGGCTTCTTACAAAAAGAAAGCTTCTTGGGTTTCTTTTAGATCTGCCCAGGGACATAAAGTTTTTGTCATGTATGATGAGTCCTTTAAGGATTTTAAGAACTATTTCTTTAAAGTTCGAGCCGTTGAGGGGGCCCGCCCCTTTTTCCTTGATGAGAATGATGAGCCTGCTTTTCCTCTAGAATGGCAACAGAGTGTGACAGTGTCTCGTTATACTCGGGAGATGCTTGATGAGGTTGAGCGGGCTTTTGTAATTGTTCTTGAAGATATATGGGGGGAACTTCCCCACCTTGATACCAAAAAGTTTTTGGGGGACCCGTCCCTGGTCCGAACTGTGTTGGGTACTGTCTGACTTATTTTTATCCTTGTTTTTAGCTTTGCTTCCTCTTTTGTGATTGTAACCCATTACTGTGGTTGGTTCTGTTTTTCAGAGATGTCTAAAAATAATGAGTCCATAAATGCTTTCAAGAAGGCAAGGAAGGCTGATGCTGCTAAAAACATGTCGGCCAAGGTGGCAGGAGAGGGATCTTCTCAAGTTCTGGTGAAGCCGCCCGTGCCAAGTTCACCTGGGCCGAGGAAAGTGATCCCTACTCCTCGGATCCGTCTGGATGACCCTCCACAGACTTCTGTCACTACCTCTGGTGCTCCTGCCAACAAAAAATAGAAAACAATTGAGCCTTTCAACCTTGATGCTCCTAACTTTGATGCGGTGGAGTTTGTCGATCAGTAGATCGGTCCTTATGGTGCCCTCCCTATGGATGATGTATCACTCCTTCGCTATTTAGATTTTATAACTCGGAGTAGCATTAAGATGGCACATATGGGAGCTGCCCTGTATCGAACTACCCAAAATCTTCCCCTTCATGCTACCAAAGCCTTCATGGAGGAGGCTAAACAGGAGTTCGATCGGATGAAGGGCTTGAAGGAGGAGCTTGAAGTGAAAGTGACTAAATTGGAGAAGGAGCTGAAGAGCAAGAAGGCTAGATCTCTTGCCTTGGTGGCTTCTGTGAGGTTGGCCGAGGACACGGAATTGAGGCATAAAGACAGCTATGTCACATCCTATCGGGAGGTAATGCGTCTGAGGGAGGAGTTGGAGTCTGCCCGAGTTGATTACTCCGAGCTCCAAGGTCACCTTGTTGGCAGCGTAAATGCTGCTTATGAGAACTTGAAGGAGCAGGTTCGAGTTCTTGCTCCTGAGGTCGACCTTACTCTCTTCAGCCTGGACAACGTTGTGAGGGATGGTAAAATTATCCCTGACGACCCAGATGATGATGATGTCGAACCTTCCTCTGCTCCTGCTACCAAAGTGTCGACTTCTACAGTTCCTCCAGCTGGGGTCATTCATCCATAATTAGATCCTGATTGCCAAATTTTGAATAGGGATGATGGCACAGTGGATGCAGTGCCTCTCCAGGCTCGCCCTCCTTCACCCCGCGCTGATGCTGCCGAGAAGGCTTCGGATCTTAGCTGAATTTTCTCTTTGTTTGTGTATATTGCCCGGCTTGTGGGCTATTAAACTCTTTATTTTGTAATTGTTGTTTTGCTGACTGTTGACACTTTTTAGTTGCTTTTTTAGCAACCTTATTTTGAAAAACAACAAATAGCTTCCAAGTTCTTGGGGCTGATTCGGGTAGCCTCTTTGAACTTGTTTTTATTATATCTCCACGCCTTTAATATCATGTCGTTCTTTATCTTATCTTGGTGCCTTTTTTAGGTTTTTGGTAGTGCTGGAACTTTTTGTTGTATAACACTAAGGTCGCCGATTTCGTTATGTTGGTTTCATCCGAGCTATTGTTTGATAATCCTCTTTTTTGGACCCCTTTTTAGGTCTCTTTCAGGGATTATTTTGTTAGCTTTATGTTTTGGAACGATTTCTTCGCGTCGAGTTCTTCTAAGTTATTTTTGTAATCCTCTTTCTTGGACCTTGTTCAGGTTTCTTTCAGGGATTACTTTTATAACTTTTATGTTTTGGCCGACTTCGTCATGTCGGGCCCTTCTAAGTTATTTTTGTAATTTTCTTTCTTGGACTTTGTTCAGGTCTCTTTCAGGGATTACTTTTATAACTTTTATGTTTTGGGCTAAAGTAATCCTCTTTTATAGGGTTGGCCAGACCTCTTTCCAGGGTTTACTTATAACTTGGTTTGACTTGGTCCGACTTCTTAACGTCGGTCAGTCTTTAAGTTATTATTTAGCAATCCATTAAGACCTCGTCAGGTCTTTTCTCCGGATCACTTTCGATAACTTCTTGCATTATTCTGTTTTCATCTTTGCCAATTTGTAGAAGGTAAGTTCAATCCTCGCTTAGTCGACCTTTAGATGAATTTGGTTTTCATCTCTGTTGGTCTTTATCGTGATCGTGCAGTGAATTTATTTTTCACTTTCTGCCAATCTGTTGCTTTATAATCGGACGATGAATGTTTCAGATTAATGCGTCTTGAAAACTTTTAGAACGTCAAATATATTTTATTTAAAAGAAAATGAAAATACATACATACGGAGGTTTTATCCTTTTGAGTCGGATAATTTCTGGATCTCAACTTGGTGCCTCATTAAAAAACCTTTTCAGGAAAAAGAGTGCATCTTATGCTGAGAACTTTTACCGTTTCTAGCTATAGTACCTTCTTAGGTTGCAGGCATGCCACGACCTAGGAAGGTCTCACCCATCGAGTTCGGATTGTCTGTAGTAGCCCTTCCCAAGTACTTCTATGACTCAGTAGGGTCCTTTCCAATTTGCTGCCAGCTTTCCTTCTCCAGGTCGAGTTGTTCCAATATCATTTCGGATTAGGATGAGATCATCTTCAGCGAAACCTCTTGGCACTAGCTTTTGATTATATCTAGAAGCCATTCGACGTTTTAGTGCTTCTTTCTTTAACCGAGCTCTTTCCTGGATTTCAAGAAGTAGGTCGAGCTCTTCCCTTTGAAGTTGGGAGTTGGCTTCCTTATTGTAATGGACCACTCTAGGCGACCCTTCCTCGATCTCCACTGGGATCATTGCCTCCATCCCGTATGCTAATCGGAAGGGTGATTCTTTTGTGGTGGAATGTGGCGGAATGTGGCGTTGTTCGATATGCCCATAGGACTTGTGGGAGCTCTTCGGCCCAAGCTCACTTTGCGTCTTGTAATCTCTGTTTTAGCCCAGCTAATATGACTTTGTTTGTAGCTTCGGCTTGTCCATTGGCTTGGGGATGTTCGACGGAAGTGAACTGGTACTTTATGTTCAAGTCGGCTACTAATTTTCTGAAGCCTGCATCTGTGAATTGTGTGTCATTGTCTGTGGTGATGGAGTATTGAACCCCGAACCTTGTGACAATGTTCCTATATAGGAATTTTCGACTTCTTTGAGCTGTGGCGTTAGCTAGGGGTTCTGCCTCGATCCACTTTGTGAAATAGTCTACCCTTACTATGAGGAATTTAACTTGTCCCGATCCCTGAGGAAAAGGTCCGAGAAGGTCGAGTCCCCATTTTGCAAATGGCCAAGGTGAGGTTACGCTGATGAGCTCTTCTGGTGGGGCGATGAGAAAGTTGGCATGTTTTTTACATGATGGACATCTCTTTACGAACTCTGTGGCCTCCTTTTGTAGAGTTGGCCAATAAAATCCTGCCCGGAGTACTTTTTTGGTGAGCACTTGTGCTCCGAGATGATTGCCACAGATGTCACTATGTATTTCTTCTAGAACTTCCTTCGTGTTGGAAGTCGGTACACATTTTAACAATGGTATTGAAATTCCTCTTTTGTATAGAGTATTGTTTATGATAGTGTAGTATTGTGCCTCCCGTTTTAACCTTTTTGCCTCCTTCTCATCTGTAGGAAGTGTTTCTGTTTTAAGGTAGTTAATTATAGGAGTCATCCATCCTTGATGTAGACCTGTTATGGCTAGCACTTTTTCCTCTTTTGAGATTGACAGGTTCTGTAGTATTTCCTGGATGAGGCTTCTATTGTTGCCTCTTGGTTTGGTGCTGGCTAGTTTTGAGAGTGCGTCAGCTCGGGCATTCTGCTCGCGGGGTATGTGGTGGATCTTATATTCCCGAAATTGTTCGAGCTGTTCCCTGGTTTTACCCAGGTATTTTTTCATATTGGGGTCCTTGGCTTGGTAGCTCCCTTTTTATTTGTGAAGTGATCACCTATGAATCGCTGAAGATAATGAGTCTTTGAGTTCCGACCTCTTTAGCCAGCTTTAAACCAGCTAGTAGTGCCTCATATTCTGCCTGGTTGTTTGAGGCAGGGAACCCGAATTTGAGAGAGAGTTCGATTTGGGTTCCTTCATTACTTTCAATTATCACACCTGCGTCGCTTCCAGTCTTATTCGAGGAACCGTCCACGTAGAGATTCCATTCTATGGGGGTTTTCGGGGTGTCTGTAAATTCTGCAATGAAGTCGGCTAAGTACTGTGATTTGATGGCTGCCCGAGCTTCATATTGGAGGTCGAACTTGGATAACTCGACTGCCCATTATAAAATTTTGCCTGCTAGATCTGTTTTCTGCAATATCCCTTTTATGGGCTGGTTGGTCCGAGCCATAATGGTGTGAGCTTGGAAGTACGGGCGAAGTCGTCGAGATGTTAGTATGAGAGCATAGGCAAACTTTTCTATTTTTTGGTAGTTCAGCTCGGATCCTTGTAATGCTTTACTGATGAAGTATACGGGTTGTTGCCCACTGTCCTCTTCTCGAACTAGTGCTGAGGCTACTGCCCGACTCCCTACCGCGAGGTATAATATGAGTGGTTCTCCTTCTCGTGGCCGAGATAGGATAGGTGGCCATCCTAGAAATCTTTTGAAATCTTGAAAGGCTTGTTCGCACTCTGTTGAACATTCGAATTTCTTTCCTTTCCTTAGAGTAGTATAGAAGGGAAGAGATCTTATCGCTGATCCCGCTAGGAATCTGGATAAGGCTGCCAGTCTCCCGTTGAGTTGTACCTCTTTGACACAAGTTGGACTCTTCATGTTGAGTATGGCCTGGCATTTTTCCGGATTTGCCTCAATTCCTCTTTGTGTGAGCATAAAACCTAAGAACTTGCCCGCTTCAACTGCAAAGGTGCATTTTACAGGATTGAGTCGCATGCCATGCTTTCTTATAGTGTCGAACACCTGGACCAGGTCGGACAATAATGTCTCTTCACTTTGTGTCTTTATTAACATGTCGTCCACGTAGACTTCCATGACTTTTTCGATATGGTCTGAAAAGACTTTATCCATTAGCCTTTGGTAAGTAGCTCCCGCGTTCTTGAGACCAAAAGGCATCATAATGTAGCAGTAATTCACTTTTGGTGTTAAAAACGAGGTTTTTTCTTGATCGGGTGGATACATGGGGATTTGATTGTATCCGGAATATGCATCCATAAACGAGAGGTATTTATATCCGAAGAGGCATCTACCAGAGCGTTGATACTTGGGAGTGGATAAGGGTCTTTTGGGCAGGCTTTGTTGAGATTTGTATAGTCGGTGCACATTCACCACTTCCCTTTTGATTTTTTCACCACGACGACATTAGCTAACCATAGTGGGTACTTGACATCTCTTATGAATCCTGCCTCCAGTAGAGCTTGTACCTGCTCATCCACAGCTTGGGATCTTTTGGGTCCGAGCTTTCTACGCCTCTGTTGTACTGGCCGAGATCCAGGGTAGACTGCTAGCTTATGACACATTAACTCAGGGTCTATGCCTGGTATGTCTGCAGCCTTCCATACAAAGAGGTCGACGTTGTCTCGTAAGAACTGTACGAGTGATTCTTTTATGTCTCCTTTTAGAGTCGTGCCAATATTTGTTGTTTTGTCTGGGATGTCTCCGATCTGGACCTTCTCTACTTCGCCTTCAGGTTGTGGACGGAGTTCTTCTCGCCTCTGAACTCCACCAAGTTCGATTGTGTAGAATTCTTCTTCCGTTTTATAACAGCAGCGCGCCATCTTCTAATCTGCTTTTATCGTAGCTATCCCTTCTGCAGTTAGGAATTTCATACATAGATGTGAAGTTGAAACTATTGCGCCGAGTTGATTTAATGTTGTCCGACCTATTAGGGCGTTGTAGGCTGAACTCACGTCGACCACGATGTAGTCTATTTTGAGTGTTCTGGATTGGTTTCCTTTTCTGAAGGTTGTGTGTAGCGGGACGTATCCCAGTGGTTGTACTGAAGTGTCCCTCAGTCTGAACAGGCTATTTGGATATGCTTTGAGTTCTTTATCTTCTAGGCCGAGCTTGTCGAAGGCAGTTTTGAATAAGATGTCAGCGGAGCTCCCTTGTCTATCAGTGTGTGATGGAGATTTGCATTCACCAGTATAATGGTGATGACCATGGGATCGTCGTGTCCTGAGATGACGCCGGATGCATCTTCCTTGGTAAACGTAATTGCGGGGATGTCAGGTGTTTCCTCCTTTCCTTCGACATGATATACTTCTTTGAGATATCTTTTGCAAGATGACTTGGAGATTCCTCCTCCTGCGAACCCTCCGTGTATCATATGGACATGTCTTTCTGGTGTTCAAGGTGATCGCTCAGTTCGTCCAACCTCCTCGTCTCTTCTCCTTTTTCTAATTTTTCTATAACATTTTTTAAGTCAAAGCATTCGTTGGTGGAGTGTCCACGGACTCGATGGAATTCACAATATTCATTCCGGTTTCCTCCTCCTCTTTTGCCTTTGAGTGGTCGAGTTGGGGGTATTTTTTCTATGTGGCAGACTTCTTTGTAAACATCCACCAGGGACACCCTAAGAGGGGTGTAATTATGATATTTTTTAATTTTTTCCCTTTGTCAATCTTCCTTCTTTTTGGACTCTTTATCTTTGTCTCGGTAGGCGAACCCAGATTTTGAGGTTTCTCCTAGTCGAGAATTTTCTTCTTTGTTGATGTATTTTTTCGCTCGTTCCTGCACTTTGTCCAGAGATGTGGGGTACTTCTTTGATATAGATTGGCTAAAAAGTCCCTCTCTTAGGCCATTGATGAGGCCCATGATGGCAGCCTCTATTGGTAGGCTTTGTATGTCTAGGCATGTTTTGATGAATCTTTCCATGTAGTTGGGAAGGCTTTCCCGATCTCCTTGCTTGATTCCTAATAGGCTGGGGGCGTGCTTAGCCTTATCTTTTTGGATGGAGAATCTGGCCAGGAACTTTTTGGCTAAGTCATCAAAGCTTGAGATGGACTTCGGAGGTAGGTTGTCGAACCATCTAATTGCTGTCTTTGTGAGAGTCGTTGGAAAAGCATTGCAGCGAACTGCATCTGAGGCGTCGGTGAGGTACATTCTACTTCTGAAATTGCTGAGGTGATGGTTGGGATCTGTAGTGCCATCGTATAAAGTCATATCCGGAAGTTTGAAGTTCTTGAGAATTTTGGTCTTCATGATTTCCCTAGTGAATGGATCTTGATCTTTGCGAGAGTTATCCTCAGGGGTGGACCGAGTAGCCTTGGCTTTGAGATCGGCTTTGAGTTTTAGAAGTTTATCTTCTAATTCTCGATGTCGCATTACCTCTCTTTGTAGATCCTTCCCAACTTCTCATTGGTGCTGGGTTTCTTTTTCAAGTTGCTTTAAACGATCTTGAAGTGCTTCTATCACTCCTGGATTTGATGAGTTTTTATCCCCGTTAGATTCTGGGGTATCTTTCAATGTATTACCCACGTTTTTGTGCGGTGTTCTATCCTGTAGATCTAAATCGTGGTCATTGTCATGGTCGTCTGCTGATGAGCGGATAATTTATACGCTTTTTGGCATTGTTTTTAGTATGTTTTTAGTAGAATCTAGTTACTTTTAGGGATGTTTTTATTAGTTTTTATGTTAAATTCACATTTCTGAACTTTACTATGAGTTTCTGTGTTTTTCTATGATTTCAGGTATTTTCTGGCTGAAATTGAGGGACTGAGCAAAAATCAGATTCAGAGGTAGAAGAAGGACTACTGATGCTATTGGATTCTGACCTCCCTACACTCAAAGTGAATTATTTGGGGCTACAGAACTCAAAATGGCGCGCTTCTAATTGCGTTGGAAAGTAGACATCCAGGGCTTTCCAGCAATATATAATAGTCCATACTTTGGCCGAGTTTAGATGACGCAAAAGGGCGTTGAACGCCAATTCTACGCTGCAGTCTGGAGTTAAACGCCAGAAACACGTCACGAACCAGAGTTGGACGCCAGAAACACGTTCCAAACTGGCGTTCAACTCCAAGAATGACCCCTCCACGTGTAAGCTTCAAGCTCAGCCCAAGCACACACCAAGTGGGCCCCGGAAGTGGATTTATGCATCAATTACTTACTTTTGTAAACCCTAGTAACTAGTTTAGTATAAATAGGACGTTTTACTATTGTATTTGAGAGATCTTCGGATCATCTTATGATTTTTAGTTCATCTTTAGATCATATTGATCACATTTGGGGTTGGCCATTCGGCCATGCCTGGACCTTTCACTTATGTATTTTCAACGGTAGAGTTTCTACACTCCATAGATTAAGGTGTGGAGCTCTGCTGTTCCTCACGAATTAATGCAAAGTACTACTATTTCTTTATTCAACTCAACTTATTCCGCTTCTAAGATATTCATTCGCAATTCAATATGAATGTGATGAACGTGACATTCATCATCATTCCCATACGAACGCGTGCCTGACAACCACTTCCGTTCCACCTTAGATTGGATGATTATCTCTTGGATCTCTTAATCAGAATCTTCGTGGTATAAGCTAGATTGATGGCGGCATTCATGAGAATCCGGAAAGTCTAAACCTTGTCTGTGGTATTCCGAGTAGGATTCATGGATTGAATGACTGTGACGAACTTCAAACTCGTGAGTGCTGGGCATAGTGACAGACGCAAAAGGATAGTAAATCCTATTCCAGTATGATCGAGAACCTCCAGATGATTAGCCATGCAGTGACAGCGCATCGGACCATTTTCACAGAGAGGATGGGATGTAGCCATTGACAACGGTGATGCCTTCAAATGATTAGCCATGCAGTGATAGCGGATCGGACCATTTTCACAGAGAGGATGAGATGTAGCCATTGACAACGGTTATACCCTTACATAAAGCCAGCCATGGAAAGGAGTAAGACTGATTGGAGGAAGACAGCAGGAAAGCATAGATTCAGAGGAACGAAAGCATCTCTATACGCTTATCTGAAATTCTAACCATTGAATTACATAAGTATTTCTATCTTTATTTTCTATTTATTTATTATTATTATTCGAAAACTCCATAACCATTTGATATCCGCCTGACTGAGATTTATAAGGAGACCATAGCTTGCTTCAAGCTGATAATCTCCGTGGGATCGACTCTTACTCACGTAAGGTTTTATTACTTGGACGACCCAGTGCACTTGCTGGTTAGTTGTGCGAAGTCGTGAAGTTATGTTTGGACCATGGTATTTTGCACCAGTTTGTTGGCGCCATTGCCAGGGAGAAAACGAACAACAAATTTTACAACCTGAGTAACAATTTCGCATGTATTAAGTTTTTGGCGCCGTTGCCGGGGATTGTTCGAGTTTGGACAACTGACGGTTCATCTTGTTGCTCAGATTAGGTAATTTTCTTTTCAAAAAGTTTTCAAAAATCTTTCAAAAATTTCTCCTTTAATTTTTGAAAAAAAAAATTTATTTTATGTTCTTCAGAATTTTTAAGAATGAATTCTAGAGTTTCATGAAGCATGTGAAGCCTGGCTGGCTGTAAAGCCATGTCTAAATTCTTTTGGACTGGGGCTTCCAACCCAACATTATCAAGAGCAAGCTAGTTGTTGCTAATCCATCAGCTGCTGTTTGCTTGATTTGTCACTTAAAGCTTGGCTGGCCATTGGCCATGTCTAGTGTTTTGGACCGGAGCTTTCATTGAAAGCTTGGCTGGCTAGTGAGCCATGTCTAATTCCTGGACTGAAGCTTTAGACTAAGAATGCAAGATTCCTGGAATTCATATTAAAAATTTTGGAATCCTTATTTTCCGTTTTCAAAAAAAAAAAATTAGAAAATCATAAAAATAAAAAATATTTCATGTTTCTTGTTTGAGTCTTGAGTCAAATTGTAAGTTTGGTGTCAATTGCATATTCATTTTGCATTTTTCGAAAAATTCATGCATTCATAGTGTTCTTCATGATCTTCAAGTTGTTCTTGGCCAGTCTTCTTGTTTGATCTTCATATTTTCTTGTTTTGTGTCTTTTCTTATTTTTCATATGCATTCTTGCATTCATAGTGTCTATACATGAAAAATTTCTAAGTTTGGTGTCTTGCATGTTTTCTTTGCATATAAAAATTTTCAAAAATGTGTTCTTGATGTTCATCATGATCTTCAAAGTGTTCTTGGTGTTCATCTTGACATTCATAGCATTCTTGCATGCATTCATTGTTTTAATCCAAAATTTTCATGCATTGCGTCATTTTCATGTTTTTCTCTTTCATCATTAAAAATTCAAAAATAAAAAAAAATATCTTTCCTTTTTTCTCTCATAAATTTCGAAAATTTGAATTGACTTTTTCAAAAAATTTTAAAATCTAGTTGTTTCTTATTAGTCAAATCAAATTTTCAATTTGAAAATCTTATCTTTTTCAAAATCATTTTCAAAAATCATATCTTTTTCATTTTTCTTATTTATTTTCGAAAATTTTAAAAATATTTTTCAAAAATCTTTTTCTTAATTTTATATCATATTTTCGAAAATATCATCAATAATTAATGTTTTGATTCAAAAATTTCAAGTTTGTTACTTACTTGTTAAGAAAGATTCAAACTTTAAGCTCTAGAATCATATCTTGTGATTTCTTGTGAATCAAGTCATTAATTGTGATTTTAAAAATCAAATCTTTTTCAAAACTAATTTCAATCATATCTTTTCAAAAAATATCTTTCTATCTTATTTTTTTAAAATATCTTTTCTAACTCCTTATCTTCTTATCTTTTAAAAAATTGATTTTCAAAATTTGTTTCAACTAACTAATTGACTTTTTGTTTGTTTCTTATCTCTTTCAAAACTACCTAACTAACTATCCCTCTCTAATTTTCGAAAATTATCTCCCTCCTTTTTCAAAATTCGTTTAATTAACTAATTGTTTCAAATTTTGAAACTAATTTTATTCCCCCTTTAATTTTCGAAAATCACTAACTCTTTTTCAAAAATTATTTTCGAAAACTTCTCTCTCTCTCATCTTCTTCTATTTATTTATTTATTTACTAACACTTCTCTTCATCTCAAATTACTACTCCTATCCTCACCCTTCTGTTTGGATTCTCCTTTCTTTTCTCTTCTACTCTTCTTTTCTTCTACTCACAACAAGGGAACCTCTATACTGTGGTAAATAGGATCCCTGTTATTATTTTCCGTTCCCTTCTTTTTCATATGAGCAGGAGCAAGGACAAGAACATTCTTGTTGAAACAGATCCTGAACCTGAAAGGACTCTGAAGAGGAAACTAAGAGAAGTTAAAATACAACAATCCAGAGACAACCTTACAGGAATTTTCGAACAAGAAGAGGAGATGGCAGCCGAAAATAATAATAATAATGCAAGGAGGATGCTTGGTGACTTTACTGCACCTAATTCCAATTTACATGGAAGAAGCATCTCCATCCCCACCATTGGAGCAAACAATTTTGAGCTGAAACCTCAATTAGTTTCTCTGATGCAGCAGAACTGCAAGTTCCATGGACTTCCATCTGAAGATCCTTTTCAGTTCTTAACTGAATTTTTGCAGATCTGTGATACTGTTAAGACTAATGGAGTAGATCCTGAAGTCTACAGGCTCATGCTTTTCCCTTTTGCTGTAAGAGATAGAGCTAGAGTGTGGTTGGACTCTCAACCCAAAGATAGCCTGAACTCTTGGGATAAGCTGGTCACGGCTTTCTTAGCCAAGTTCTTTCCTCCTCAAAAGCTGAGCAAGCTTAGAGTGGATGTTCAAACCTTCAGACAAAAAGAAGGTGAATCCCTCTATGAAGCTTGGGAGAGATACAAGCAACTGACCAAAAAGTGTCCCTCTGACATGCTTTCAGAATGGACCATCTTGGATATATTCTATGATGGTCTATCTGAATTAGCTAAGATGTCATTGGATACTTCTACAGGTGGATCCATTCACCTAAAGAAAATACCTCCAGAAGCTCAAGAACTCATTGACATGGTTGCTAATAACCAGTTCATGTACACTTCTGAGAGGAATCCTGTGAGTAATGGGACGCCTCAGAAGAAGGGAGTTCTTGAAATTGATACTCTGAATGCCATATTGGCCCAGAATAAAATATTGACTCAGCAAGTCAATATGATTTCTCAGAGTCTGAATGGAATGCAAGTTGCATCCAACAGTACTCAAGAGGCATCTTCTGAAGAAGAAGCTTATGATCTTGAGAACCCTGCAATAGCAGAGGTGAATTACATGGGTGAACCATATGGAAACACCTATAATCCTTTATAGAGAAATCACCCAAATCTCTCATGGAGGGATCAACAAAAGCCTCAACAAGGCTTTAATAATGGTGGAAGAAACAGGTTTAGCAATAGCAAGCCTTTTCCATCATCCACTCAGCAACAAACAGAGAACTCTGAACAAAATACCTCTAATTTAGCAAACTTAGTCTCTGATCTATCTAAGGCCACTCTGAGTTTCATGAATGAAACAAGGTCCTCCATTAGAAATTTGGAGGCACAAGTGGGCCAGCTAAGTAAAAGGATCACTGAAATCCCTCCTAGTACTCTCCCAAGTAATACAGAAGAAAATCCAAAAGTAGAGTGCAAGGCCATTGATATAACCATCATGGCCGAATCCAAGGAAGAAGGGGAGGACGTGAATCCCAAGGAGTTTTCCTCTGAGGAACCAAAGGACTCTGAGGCTCATCTAGAGACCATAGAGATTCCATTGAACCTCCTTACGCCCTTCATGAGCTCTGATGAGTATTCTTCTTCTGAAGAGAATGAGGATGTTACTAAAGAGCAAGTTGCCAAGTTCCTTGGTGCAATCATGAAGCTGAATGCCAATTTATTGGGTAATGAGACTTGGGGAGATGAACCTCCACTGTTCACCAATGAACTAAATGCATTAGATCAACTAAGATTGCCTCAGAAGAAACAGGATCCTGGAAAGTTCCTAATACCTTGTACCATAGGCACCATGACCTTTGAGAAGGCTCTATGTGACCTTGGGTCAGGAATAAACCTCATGCCACTCTCTGTAATGGAGAAACTGGGAATCTTTGAGGTACAAACTGCTAGAATCTCATTAGAGATGGCAGACAATTCTAGAAAATAGGCTTATGGACAAGTAAAGGACGTGTTAGTAAAGGTTGAAGGCCTTTACATCCCTGCTGATTTCATAATCCTAGATACTGGGAAGGATGAGGATGAATCCATCATCCTTGGAAGACCCTTCCTAGCCACAGCAAGAGCTGTGATTGATGTTAACAGAGGTGAACTAGTCCTTCAATTGAATGAGGACTCCCTTGAGTTTAAAACTCAAGGACATCCTTCTGTAAACATGGAAAAGAGGCACAGTAAGCTTCTCCCACTGCAGAGTCAACTAGAGCCCCCACAGTCAAACTCTAAGTTTGGTGTTGGGAGGCCATAACCAAACTCTAAGTTTGGTGTTGAAATCCCATATCCAAACTCTAAGTTTGGTGTTGGAAAGTCCCAACAATGCTCTGAACATCTGTGAGGCTCCATGAGAGCCCCACTGTCAAGCTATTGACATTAAAAAAGCGCTTGTTGGGAGGCAACCCAATTTTTATTTAATTATATTTTTTATTAGTTATATGTCTTCATAGGTTCATGATCATGTAGAGTCACAAAAACAACTGAAAAAATTGAAGAAAAATAAAAAACAGCAGAAGAAAAATCACACCCTGGAGGAGGATCTTACTGGCATTTAAACGCCAGTAAGGAGCATCTGGCTGGCGTTCAACGCCAGAACAGAGCATGGATCTGGTGTTGAACGCCAGAAACAAGCAGCATCCTGGCGTTCAGACGCCAGAAATGCACACTGAGGAAGATCTGGCGCTGAACGCCAGAAACAAGCATCTGGCTGGCGTTCAACGCCAGAAATATGCTGCATCTGGGCGCTGAATGCCCAGAACAAGCATCAATTCGGCGTTTAAACGCCAGAATTGCATGCAAAGGCATTTTACATGCCTAATTGGTGCAGGGATGCAAATCCTTGACACCTCAGGATCTGTGGACCCCACAGGATCAACTCAGCATCTGTGGACCTCACAAGATTCCCACCTACCACCACTCACTCTCTTCCCTCTTCTCAATGTTCATCCTCTCTTCCCAATAAACACTCTTCCCCAAAACTCTTCACCAATCACCTCAATCTCTCTTCCCTATCACCACTTCACCACTCACATCCATCCACTCTTCCCCATAAACCTACCTCATAAACTCTACCTACCTTCAAAATTCAAAATCAATTTCCTACCCAAACCCACCCTATATGGCCGAAACTAACCCCCCTCCCCTCCCTATAAAAAGCCTTCAATTCTTCCTCATTTTCAACAACACAACCCTCTTTTCCCCTTCTTGGCCGAATACACCTCTCCTTCCTCTCGTCTATATTTTCTTCTTCTTCTTCATCTATTCTTTCTTCTCTTGCTCGAGGGCGAGCAATATTCTAAGTTTGGTGTGGTAAAAGCATAAGCTTTTTGTTTTTCCATTACCATTGAGGGCACCTAAGACCGGAGAATCCTCTAGAAAAGGGAAAGGGAAGACAAAAGCTTCCACCTCCGAGTCATGGGAGATGGAAAGATTCATCTCCAAAGCTCATCAAGGCCACTTCTATGATGTTGTGGCCAAGAAGAAGGTGATCCCCGAGGTCCCTTTCAAGCTCAAGAAAAATGAGTATCCGGAGATCCGACATGAAATCCAAAGAAGAGGTTGGGAAGTTCTAACAAACCCCATCCAACAAGTCGGCATCCTAATGGTTCAAGAGTTCTATGCCAATGCATGGATCACTAAGAACCATGATCAAAGTAAGAACCCGAACCCAAAGAATTATCTCACCATGGTTCGAGGGAAATACTTAGATTTTAGTCCGGAAAATGTGAGGTTGGCGATCAACTTGCCTATGATACAAGGAGATGTACGCCCCTACACTAGAAGGGTCAACTTTGATCAAAGGTTGGACCAAGTCCTCATGGACATATGTGTGGAAGGAGCTCAATGGAAGATTGACTCAAAAGGCAAACCGGTTCAACTTAGAAGACTGGACCTTAAGCCTGTGGCTAGAGGATGGTTGGAGTTCATCCAACGCTCCATCATCCCCCACTAGCAACCGATCTGAAGTTACTGTGGATCGGGCCATCATGATTCATAGTATCATGATTGGTGAGGAAGTAGAAGTTCATGAAGTCATCTCCCTTGAACTCTACAAAATAGCTGAAAAGCCCTCCCCCTTGGCAAGGCTAGCTTTCCCTCATCTTATTTGCCATCTATGTTACTCAGCTGGAGCTTTCATAAAAGGAGACATTTCCATTGAGGAAGAGAAGCCCATCACTAAGAAAAGGATGGAGCAAACAAGAGAGCCCACTCATGGAGCTCAAGAAACGAATGAGGAAGCTCACCATCAAGAAATCCCTGAGATACCTCAAGGGATGCACTTTCCTCCACATAATTTTTGGGAGCAAATCAACACCTCCCTAGGAGAATTAAGTTCCAACATGGGACAATTAAGGGTGGAACATCAAGAGCACTCCATCATCCTTCATGAAATTAGAGAAGATCAAAAAGTAATGAGGGAGGAGCAACAAAGACAAGGAAGAGACATAGAAGAGCTCAAGGACATCATTGGTCCCTCAAGAAGAAAATGCCACCATCACTAAGGTGGACTCATTCCTTGTTCTTAAACTTTCTGTTTTTCATTTTCTTATGTTAAATGCTTATCTATGTTTGTGTCTTTATTACATGATCATTAGTGTCTAAATGTATATGCCTTAAACTAGTGAATATGAATCCATCACCTCTCTTAAATGAAAAATGTTTTTAATTCAAAAGAACAAGAAGTACATGAGTTTCGAATTTATCTTTGAACTTAGTTTAATTATATTGATGTGGTGACAATACTTTTTGTTTTCTGAATGATTGCTTGAACAGTGCATATGTCTTTTGAAGTTGTTGTTTAAGAATGTTAAATATGTTGGCTCTTGAAAGAATGATGACAAGGAGACATGTTAATTGATAATCTAAAAAATCATAAAAATGATTCTTGAAGCAAGAAAAATCAGTGAATACAAAAGCTTGCAGAAAAAAATAGAAAAGAAAAAAAAATAGCGAAAAAAAAATAGAAAGAAAGAGAAAAAGCAAGCAGAAAAAGCCAAAAGCTCTTAAAACCAAAAGGCAAGAGCAAAAAGCCAATAGCCCTTAAAACCAAAAGGCAAGGGTAATAAAAAGGATCCCAAGGCTTTGAGCATCAGTGGATAGGAGGGCCTAAAGGAATAAAATCCTGGCCTAAGCGGCTAAACCAAGGTGTCCCTAACCATGTGCTTGTGGCGTGAAGGTGTCAAGTGAAAACTTGAGACTGAGCGGTTAAAGTCAAGGTCCAAAGCAAAAAAAGAGTGTGCTTAAGAACCCTGGACACCTCTAATTGGGGACTTTAGCCAAGCTGAGTCACAATCTGAAAAGGTTCACCCAATTATGTGTCTGTGGCATTTATGTATCCGGTGGTAATACTGGAAAACAAAGTGCTTAGGGCCACGGCCAAAACTCATAAAGTAACTGTGTTCAAGAATCAATATACTGAACTAGGAGAATCAATAACACTATCTGAACTCTGAGTTCCTATAGATGCCAATCATTCTGAACTTCAATGGATAAAGTGAGATGCCAAAACTATTCAAGAGGCAAAAAGCTACAAGTCCCGCTCATCTGATTGGAGCTATGTTTCATTGATAGTTTGGAATTTATAGTATATTCTCTTCTTTTTATCCTATTTGATTTTCAGTTGCTTGGGGACAAGCAACAATTTAAGTTTGGTGTTGTGATGAGCGGATAATTTATACGCTTTTTGGCATTGTTTTTAGTATGTTTTTAGTAGAATCTAGTTACTTTTAGGGATGTTTTTATTAGTTTTTATGTTAAATTCACATTTCTGGACTTTACTATGATTTTGTGTGTTTTTCTATGATTTCAGGTATTTTCTGGCTGAAATTGAGGGACTTGAGCAAAAATCAAATTCAGAGGTAGAAGAAGAACTGCTGATGCTGTTGGATTCTGACCTCCCTGCACTCAAAGTGGATTTTCTGGAGCTACAGAACTTAAAATGGCGCGCTTTCAATTGCGTTGGAAAGTAGACATCCAGGGCTTTCCAGCAATATATAATAGTTCATACTTTGGTCGAGTTTAGATGACGCAAATGGGCGTTGAACGCCAGTTCTACGCTGCAGTCTGGAGTTAAACGCTAGAAACACGTCACGAACCACAGTTGAACGCCAGAAACACGTTACAAACTGGGGTTCAACTCCAAAAATGACCCCTCCACGTGTAAACTTCATGCTCAGCCCAAGCACACACCAAGTGGGCCCCGGAAGTGGATTTATGCATCAATTACTTACTTCTGTAAACCCTAGTAACTAGTTTAGTATAAATAGGACTTTTTACTATTGTATTTGAGAGATCTTTGGATCATCTTATGATTTTTAGTTCATCTTTAGATCATATTGATCACGTTTGGGGGCTGGCCATTAGGCCATGCCTGGACCTTTCACTTATGTATTTTCAACGGTAGAGTTTCTACACTCCACAGATTAAGGTGTGGAGCTCTGCTGTTCCTCACGAATTAATGCAAAGTACTACTATTTCTTTATTCAACTCAACTTATTCCGCTTCTAAGATATTCATTCGCAATTCAATATGAATGTGATGAACGTGACAATCATCATCATTCCCATACGAACGCGTGCCTGACAACCACTTCCGTTCCACCTTAGATTGGATGATTATCTATTGGATCTCTTAATCAGAATCTTCGTGGTATAAGCTAGATTGATGGCAGCATTCATGAGAATCTTGAAAGTCTAAACCTTGTCTGTGGTATTCCGAGTAGGATTCAGGGATTGAATGACTATGACAAACTTCAAACTTGCGAGTGCTGGGCGTAGTGACAGATGCAAAAGGATAGTAAATCCTATTCCAGTATGATCGAGAACCTCCAGATGATTAGCCATGCAGTGACAGCGCATCGGACCATTTTCACAGAGAGGATGAGATGTAGCCATTGACAACGGTTATACCCTTACATAAAGCCAGCCATGGAAAGGAGTAAGACTGATTGGAGGAAGACAGCGGGAAAGCAGAGATTCAGAGGAACGAAAGCATCTCTATCCGCTTATCTGAAATTCTAACCAATGAATTACATAAGTATTTCTATCTTTATTTTCTATTTATTTATTATTATTATTCGAAAACTCCAAAACCATTTGATATCCACCTGACTGAGATTTACAAGGTGACCATAGCTTGCTTCAAGCCGACAATCCCCGTGGGATCGACCCTTACTCACGTAAGTTTTATTACTTGGACGACCCAGTGCACTTGCTGGTTAGTTGTGCGAAGTTGTGAAGTTATGTTTGGACCATGGTATTGTGCACCAGTTTGTTGGCGCCATTGCCAGGGAGAAAACGAACAACAAATTTTACAACCTGAGTAACAATTTCGCATGTATCATCTGCCATGGTGATGGGATGACTTCCAAGTTCCCCGGCAACGGTGCCAATGTTCTGAGGGTTACCTGAAACTATAGGTCGATCCCGAACGAGATCTTCTGTACTGGTCGGAGATGACGTGTCCGGCTGGTGAGTGGTGGCCGGAGCTGTTGTGTCTGACTTGTTGGACTGGTTATGCTGCTGATCCTTTGTCACCGGAGGGTGGGGGTACCTGCAAGGGACTCCAATGCTTAAGTTAGAAAGGGTATTAAGCAGGTTTTTCGTAGAATCAGAGTATGAGTTATACCTGGGTGTTCTAGTGTATTTATAATAGTGTGGAGTGACCTTTTTAGATAAGATAAGTTAGTTATCTTATCTTATCTTATCTTTGGGTGAGGTCAGCATATCTTCAAGGGAACCGCCTTTATCTCTATAGGCTTGGACTGCCTTTGGATTTGGGTCGTGTTCCTCTATTTGGGCCCTTTACTAGGCTTTCCTTTCGGTTTGGCCGAGCTCTTTAAAAAGAGGTCGGATAGTTGGACCTGAGAAGGTCGGTCGCTTTATTACTGAACATCCCGGATCGGATAGCTTGACCCAGGTGTGAACAATTGTCAAGCTAATCAATCTCCGGCAACGGCGCCAAAAACTTGATGGGTTAAAACCGAAATTCCAACACCTTAAAACTCACCGCCAAGTGGACCGGGTCGCATCAAGTAATAATAACTCACATGAGTGAGGTCGATCCCACAGGGATTGAAGGATTGAGCAATTTTAGTTAGGTGATTGATTTAGTCAAGCAAATAAGAGTTGATTTGAGTGATTTGTGTTCAACAGAAGCTAAATTGCATGAAATTTAAAGGGAGAGGGTAATGGACTGTAAATTAAAAGGGCAAAGAAAGTAAAGAAGCTGAATCTTAAAGTGCAAGTAATGTAAATTGCAGAAACTTCGATTGCAAGAAATGTAAATGACTGAAGCTTAAAGTGCAAGAAATGTAAATTACTTGAATCATAAAAGGATTTGGGAATTGGGATTGCAGAAATTAAACAAGCAGAAGTAAATGACAATTAACAGAGGATTAGAAATTAAATTGAGATGCAACAAATCTGAACAAGAAAGGAAAATTACTTTGAAAACCAAACAGAAAGTAGACTACAGCTTAATTGCACTAGCTAAAGGGAAATTGAAGATCTCAGGGGTGGAAGAGACTAGAAAATAAGTCTAGATCTCAAATCCTTCCTTGATCCAACAAGAACAATTGCAAAAGAAGTAGAAGAGTAAATTGCAGAAGAAGTAAAAGAAAGCAATAAACAGAATTTGGATTCAAATCACAGTTTCTAGAATTATGCAGAAAACAAACAAAGAGATCTCAAGGTGAGATTGAAACAGAATTTCTTCAATTCTTCACCCAAGATTTAAAACAAGAAGTAAAGAGTGCAGAAGTAAGAACAAGGAAGAAGAGAGATCAATTCTCCCTCCCAATTCTCAGAGATCCAAAGTCAAAGTAAAACTCTCAAAATTACAAGTGAAAATTCTAAAAGAAAGTAAAAGTCCCTTCTCTAAATCAAACTAGCTTCTATTTATACACTTCCTAATTTTTTATTTTCGAATTTGGAGTGGGCTTTGTAATTTGGTGAAGAGTTGAATTTAAATTGAATCTTGGTAAGCTTGTGTGCATTAGGGTAGCGCTCTGCTCTCCTTGAGAGCGCAGCATCATGCTGCCTTGAGGTTTGTCTTGGGCGCACCAAGCTTCCTAGCCGTACCAAATTGTGCGTGTCATGCCTCCCTGGCCGTGTCACATTCGCGCTTCATGCATCAAGGAGTGAGGAGAGTAGCAATCAGCTCTTGGTAAGAGCGCAACACTTCCTTTGTTTTGGTGAGGTCTCAAGTTCGAAACCTTGGGGAGGCATTGCTGGCCTTTTTCGGCTTATTTTCCTTGGTGAGTAGCGCTTCCTTCCTCCCCCTTGCTCATGAGTTCAAACCTTGTGGCAAGCATTGGCAAGCTTTTCTCTTTGGATTTATTTTGGATGGAGCCCGATAATGTTTTTGACAAGAGCGGAGCATTATGCTTTTCCCCTCTCTTCCTTGGTTCATTATAGTGCTCAACTCTCAAGGAGAGCGTAGCATTCAAGCCTTGCTTCCTTGGGTCATTATTGTGCTCCCTTGGAGAGCACTGAGCTCTTGGAGAGAGCATTGTGGCTTTCCTCCTTCATTGTGCCACGCTTCTTAGGCTACGCTTTCTTATTTTCTTCTTTTCTTCATCTACAAGTATTCAAAACAACCAATCAAAGTATCACCAAATTCACAAGGTTTATAAATCATTTAAAAATCAATTAAATTTAGCTTAAACCTCATGATTTAGTATCAATTAAAGGGTGGTTGATTGATTCAAAGAAACCATGCAATACCACTCCAAATTACTAACTTACAATGCAAGAAAGTGCATAAAACCAAATGAAACAAGTGCAAAATTGCTTGAAAAACTATCATATGATGACTTGTCATCAGTCGCATCAAGTAATAATAACTCACAAGAGTGAGGTCGATCCCACAGGATTGATGGATTGAGCAATTTTAGTTTAGTGATGAATTTAGTTAGCGAATATTTAATGATTTGAGTGAAATTTGATTAATAGAAGTGAAATTGCAAGTAATCTAGAGTGCAGAAAGTAAATTGGCAGAATCTTAAAGTGTTGAATGAGTAAATTGCAAAAACTTGAAATGCAAGAAATTAAAAGAGCTGAAACTTAAATTGCAAGAAAGATAAATTGCAGAAACTTAAAGTGCAAGGAAATTAAACTGTAGAATCTAAATCAAACTTAAACTGCATGAAGAATAAAGGGATCTGGGTGATGGAAATCAAAAAAGAACTGGAAAATGTAAAGTGCAATAAGCAAGAGAACTCTCAGATGACAGAATTCAAATCAGGACTTCAGTACCAAAATAGGAAAGTAAAATTGCAGAAGAATAACGAAAACAAAAAGAAAATTTAGATCTCAATTGCTCTCTGAACAAAACAGAAAAGAAATTTGCAGAAGAAAGAAAAACAAAAAGAAACTATAAATAGATCTTCAATTTATAAAGCTATCAAAGGAAAAGTGAAAGAAAACTCCAATAAAAAGAGATTCGAAGGAATTCTTCAATCCGAAGTCAAAAAGACCCAAAACAGAAAGTAACAGATGCAGAAAAGAGAAAGCAAAACAGAAAGGAAAATTCAGATCTGATCTCAATTCTAAAATTCTAAAATGAAAACTTAAAGAGAGCTCTCTATGAAATCAAATTCCTATCTATTTATACACTTTCCAATTCTAGCTTTCAGTCTTTGGAGTGGGCTTTTTGGCCTGTAGGGAAGTGGATAAAAATGGCAATTGGTTGCTGCTTCCAGGGGAACGTTGCGTTCACAAAGTGAGTGCAGCGTTCATTCTTCTACGCGTGCGCGTCTGTTGCGTGCGCGCGTCTTTTTGCGACTTTGCTCATTGACGCGTACGTGTCACTTACGCGTGTGCGTCACTATCAGTCTTCAGCTCCCACTATGCTCGTGAGCTCCATTTACGCGTACGCGTCTTCAATAGCGTTCTCTTATTGAGCGCTACGTTGGCTTAGTGAGCGCTGCCCACGCGAGCGCGTCCTCTGTGCGTGCACGTGGGTAGTAAAATCTCAATTCCAAGCTTCAGCGCCAGTCACACGTGAGCGTGCTTTGTCCTAGGTGTGCCATCGACGCGTGCACGTCATGCACGCGTGCGCATCGATTGCAGAACTTTGCCTCCAAATTTCAATCTCCCCGAAAATGATGAGTAAGTGAACGTAGCGTTCTCTTTGAAAATGAGCGTGAACCACTACCACGCATATGCATCATGCACGCGTACGCGTGGGTCTTCGAAAATTGCCCCTGATGCGTAGGCGTCCTGTACGCATGCGCGTCGCAAGTGAGCATGACATTCTTTGTTTGAACGCAACGTTGCTCTGTACTGTCCTTCTTCCTCTTCATTTTCTCACCTGTATTTAATCAAACAAGGAATAAAAGTCTCACCAATATCATAAGAAATCGCATCATTTACAATAATCACTTAATTCTTGCATAAATCTCATGATTTTGTACAAAATTAATGATGTTTGGTTAAATCAAGATAAACATGAAATTCCACTTCAATCACTTACTTATTGTGCAAGAAAGTGCATAAAACCTAATGAAACAGATGAAAAATGCTTGTGCAACTAGCATAAGATGACTTGTCATCATACGCGTACGCGTCGCCATTCGACTCCACAATCCACGCATGCGCGTCTACTGCACGTGCGCGTCGATCTTCAGCATCCCAAATCCTTGTTTCTTCATGAGTCCTCCACTTGCATGCTTTTCCTCTTCATCCCTTTGATCCATTCCTAGACTTTCCATCCTGAATTCACTAACAAACATATCAAGGCATCTAGTGGAATCAAAGGTAAATTAATATTGACACATTAAAGGTCTAAAAAGCATGTTTTCACATTCAAGCATCATGAAACCATACTATTTCCTTGGATAAATGTGAGAAAAGGTGATAAAATCCTCTAAATTGAGCATAAGATAAACCCTAAAAATGGGGTTTATCATGACCCTTTTAATTTGAAATTGTTTTCAACTTGCTTTTTATCACACTAAGTGCATGTTTCACATCTTTCAACGCCAATTGTTACAAGCTTAGTGACCTTGAACATTGTTGATGCCTTGCTTTCCATTGTATGCTTTTATGCAAATTCATATTTCATCACCAATGACTGCATCTTCCTCATGATTGTGAGTATGCTTGTCTTCCATACCTTTTGAACTTCTCTTGATTGAGTCAATAACCGTCATACCACTAATCTTTGAATCGGTTCTCTAACTTCTAACTTGCTTAACTTGCTGACTTTTCTTTTTAGTTTCAAACTAACCCTTTCACCATTCTTTTGGGTACGACGCTTATTGAGCTTAATAAACAAGCATTGTGCTAATATTGCTTGAATTCTTGGTTTTTGGCTTTGACTGTTTTCTGATTTTTGTTGCTTGCATTCTAAGTTTTCATCTTTTTGACTCACATCATGAATATGTCAATCCTTGCTTTATATTCCCCTACTTGGCTTAATTGTTTATATCCTGTCATATATGTTTTTCAAGATGTCTGATAGAGGAAAGGCCAAGGTCACCTCTAGAAAGAGGAAGAAACCTCAATCTGCCGCCGCTTCTCCTTTCCACGACTATGCCAAGAAACCTCTTAATGACAAGGAGAAAGCTGATCAGCAGTTGCCTTCCACTGACACAGACAGGTTTTCTAACCTGTACTGTGAGCTCTGCTTCCCGACCTATCGGGGGAAGAACCTGAACATAGAGAAGAAACTGGCCATTCTCGCCGACTTGAGGTAATCCATTGAGACCCGTATTGAGGGAATGGGCCTAGCTTTTATTGCTAGGGAGCTGGGTAGGGTGAACACATCATGGGTCCAAGAGTTCTACTATAATTTCTTCAGATATACCCTTGATTCGGTTTACTTGCGAGGCAGCCGGATACTAATTTCAAAGGCTGCCATTGAGGATGCACTCTGCTGTAGGCCCAAAACTAGTGAGAAAGATGCATTTGAGCTGGCTGAGATGGAGTTGCATTCTATGACATTCAACTACGATGTTTTGAGGAGTATAGTCGCCACCCCGGATGCCCCTTGGGAGATAGATTCTGATAACAAGAAGGATATGGCAGCAGATCTTTGCCCATTATGTCATGCCGACTACCCATTTTACCGAGATTCCGGTGGATATGCTCGTACTGATTAGCTGTATTCTAGAGGGGAAGGAGGTGCATTTTCCCCGGCTGATCGGGAGGTTTATGTGGCAAGCAAATATCTGTGGCACACTCCCATTTCCGACATTGGTCACTGAGATGGTCCAGCGAGCCAGAGTCCCATGGCTAGCAGATGACGTGTCACCACCTCCTGTCCATGGGAAGAAGAATTTGATTCTGTGGGGGACATAGGTGAATGAGAAGCCTCCATCCCGGCGTCGATCTAGGGCCCGAGCCAAAGTAGCAGCAGCAACACCCGAAACTTCTTCTTCATCAGCTGCAGTAGGACCATCGGCACCAGCAGCACCTTGATGGTCGGCAAAAATTGACCAGTTAAGAAATTAATAACGAAATGCGTTGCATGTACAGTTCTCAACCAGCTAAGATCCGCCTTCTCAATTTAAAAAGGGTTGTCAGAAAAATTAGAATTAAAAATACTGGGATTATGAGTCCCAGGTCGTCTCCCAACGAGTTACAGGAAAGAGTGCTAATTTATTAATTAGAAATTTTCTAGAAGGTTTGAGTTGGATAATGAGTAATTAAAATGATTGTAGATTAAAGTAATACAACTAAGAATTATTATTAATATAAAAAGCCTTGACTAGGGAATTGATTAACTGGAAGTTCTATCCTTGTTGGAATCTTCTCAAGTGTAATGTAAAGCGGTTGTTGTTTTCACTTAGTTAACCCTTACTGAGTAAAGGAAAGTCAAGTGATTGAACTGATTCTTATCCACAGATCCTAGTCCTTTCCCTTGGGAAGGTCTAGCGTTAGTAGATATAGAATTAGCCAACAATGTCCCTTTTAACTAAGCACTTGAGCATTCCAACTCAAGTGTCTCCTCTTAATCAACCCCCATGTCAAGTAGAAAATCTACTCCATTGACATGGAATTAATATTCATGAAAATATAAGAAGACATAATTAAATGAAATAAAATAGAGATTTAAAATTAAATAAAAATAAAAGTAACTCTATATATTAATAAATTTAAAATGCAACATACTTATTTGAATAGGGTCAATGATCAACTGAAAAGAGTAAAGGAATAAAGAAACAAACTAAAGTAATAATTTTGACGGAGGTAATGACTCTTCAGCATCCAAAATCCAAAGCAAAAGCATAAGCTACTAATGTAAAGCTAATCTCTCTTCAGATCTAAAACTAAAAGTAATCATAATATTGATGCATCTAAATGTGTGTGGATGCGTGATGAGTTTCTGTATGTTTTCTAGGTTTAGTCTATGTTTCTGGGCTGAAAACTGGGTCAAAATGTGGCCCGAAATTGCCCCCAGCGTATTTTGTTATTTTTGCAGATCGCGCAGGTCACGCATACGCGTCGTCCATGCGTTCGCGTCATTCAGCGATTTTCCTTGTCACACGCTAGCGTTGTCCACGCGTTCGCGTCATTCGTGCAGACTTCAATCCACGCATTTGCGTCAGGCACGCATTCGCGTTGCTGTGATTTCTTCATTTCACGTGCTCGCGTGAGCTATGCGCTCACGTCAATGTTTGCTGGTCATCTCCTTAGTTTCTTGTGTTCCTTCTATTTTTGCAAGCTTCCTCTCTATTCTCTAAGCCATTCCTGCCCTATGAAGCCTGAAACATTTAACACACGGATCACGGCATCGAATGGTATAAAGAAGAATTAAAATACATAATTAAAAGATATCTAGGAAGTAAGTTTTCAACCATGGAACAATTTTGGGAATGAATTGTAATATCATGCTAATCATATGAATAAGTGGGTAAAGACTTGATAAAACCACTCAATTAAACACAATATAACTCATAAAATAATGGTTTATCAACCTCCCCACACTTAAACATTAGCATGTCCTCATGCTTAGCTTAAGGAGATAAAGTAAATAAGTAGGGAAATGCAAAACTCATGCAATGCAATGCAACCTATATATATGAATGCAACTATATGATTCTTGTCTACTTAGTTAAAAATAAATAAGCTCTTCAAGACAAACATAGATCAAATTCTACTAATTCAATTTATACAATGAGAAGAGATAAAAATGCAAGAAGATAGCTCATGAAAGCAGGGAACATAGAATTAAGCATTGAACCCTCACTGATGGTGTATGTGCACTCTAGTCTCTCAAGTGTATAGGGTAATCACTCTACTCTTCTCTGATCATACTTTCTAAATTTTGTTCTTCACCTAACCAATCAACAAATATTTACTGTATCATTGCAAATATCATTAGGTCTTTTCAAGGTTGTAATGGGGCTAAGGTAAAGGTGAGGATATATATATGGCTAAGTGAGCTATGAATTGAATCTTTGACTAGTCTAAGCTCTTACCTAACATACATACACTCTATATAACTCTAGAATCATGCCTAGCTACCCATAGTTTTCACTTTCTCATTACATACTCATGTGTAAACTTTTTATCTTAACTTGTATCACATATGCATTGGAGCTTTACTTAACTTAGAATTGGGGTAATTTTGTCCCCTTATTCATTTAAATATTTATTAAATATTTTTGGATATATATATATATATATATTTTTTTTCTAATGCACATGAATTTTAAATTTTTATAGTTTCATATGAGTAGGTACCCAAATTCCCATTATTATATCATGACACATTCCCTTATTAACCCATGTTCCCATAATTTCCCATACTTAATTGACACACAATTTCTATCTTAAGCTAACCAAAGATTCAATTGGGATATTTAATTATTTTTCCGCTAAGGCTAGTAATGTGGTAAAATATAGAACAAATGGGATTTAAACGGCTCATAGTGGCTAACAAAGGTAATTGAAAGGGTAGGCTTATTTGGGATAAGTGAGCTAAACAAGTAATGGCCTCAATCATATGCATGCATATAAATACATTAAACATTAGACATATAGGATGAAACAAAGTATAGATTACAATCATAGAGAAGTAAACACACAAGAATAAAATATTTATGGTTAAATAATGTAACCATGTAATTAGGCTCAAAATCTCACGGGTTGTGTGTTCTTAGCTTTTTAAACTATGTTCCAAATTACAACTTCAAACAAATTTAACATAAAAGTTTTGATTTAAATTAGTGAAATTTTTCAAAGAAAAAAAATAGGGTCTTAAAAGAAACTTATTATTTCTCAATCAAGTAGAACATGCATGCAATTAACCTATTACTATGCAATCTATTCTATTCTAAAAAAAGAAAAACTAGCTAAATATCCTATTTTATTGGTGTTAGGGGAGAGAAATTACCTCCGGAAGTCAGGTACTGATCGACCTCCCCACACTTAAAGCTTTGCACCGTTCTCGGTGCCATCTGTTAGGAACAAAGGGGGGCTGGTAGCAACATCTCCACCATCGGGACCGTCGTGGCTCCCTGTGCTGGTAAATAAAGTGGAGCCCAGGGTGTCTGGGTCTTCTCTAGATGGTTGGCTTCCAACAATCAGCTCCTTGAGGTATCTAAATATGCGCTTGTTACGGCGCTCTCTCAGCTTTCCTTTCCGGTCAAGCTGGTCTAGCCTCTCATGTATCTGGTTGAGCAGTTGATTTGTTGAAGGTGCTTGCGGTATGGAAGAAGAAGGAATATCTTCTGTTGGTTCGGTGCTCTGGTTGATAGTGGCTGCTATAGGTCTGATATACTTCCCGTTAGGGACATATTGATCATCTCGTGGAATCATGGCCTTGGTGTCCCCAGCTCTGTAGGAGACTCTGGCTGCTGAGACTAGATCTGAAACCAAGGTGGGGAAAGGTAAGTTGCCCACAATTTGTACGTGTCCCATAGCATGCTGAATGTGTATTGGTAAATTGAGGTGCTGGTCTGTAAGGATACACCAAAGTAAAACAGCCATGTCTGCAGTGAAGGAGGACTCATGAGTACTCGAAAAGATGTAATGGGACATGATCTGTGCCCATACGCGAGCCTCCAAGCTGAGTGCTGAAGCCAATATGCCCTTAGGTCGGGAACGATAGTATCTGTAGATCCATATGCTACCAGGTTGTGCAATAACTCTGAGAACGGCGTTCCAGTCAAATTGGTATGTCCGGTGCTTGAGTGAGGCTTCTTGGAGTGCGTCCAATCCTTTTGGAGCAGGGGGAAGATCTAAAGCTTGTTGAATGGCCTCTTCAGTTATGGGAATTTGCTTCTGACGGACATACACAGACTGCAGGGTTGCCATGTGAAAATTTGAGTAGAATTCAACCACCAATGATAGATTAACTTACCGTGGCTGTCTCCGTAAGAATTCTCATTGTCTTTGCTCAATGCGGGGCTCAACAAATTCAGCAATGTTGGTCGGGAGGATAAGAAGGTACTCATTGTTATAATTCCTTTCAGCTAGGATGGGGAACATCTGCTCATAGTAGCGGTTAGGGAACCGCGCCGTGTCCTTTGCTGGAAAGGCTTTCTCTTTTTCATCGACCTTGATGATCCTCTTGATTCGTTTTGTTGAGGGTTTCACCGCTGTTGAAGATGGCTCTGCCATTAATGTTCTTTTTGTTCCTTTCCTTGCTGGTGGTTTGGAAGTAGCTTTCTTTTTGCCTTCCTTGGTGGCCATCCTGAAAAAGGAAAAAGAAAGTAATATGTAAAGCTAAGGGTTCGAGCAAGGGAGCAAACATTATGGGTGATAAGCAATGCACGATAAAGAAGGATGTCGTTAACACATGGTCTAGACTACATGTGAAAAGTTCATCAAAGCTAATATAGGATATGCATGTGATGGCAATTAAATGCAAGATGTTTATTGGCATACCGGTAAAGGCATGAGTAGCATAGATCAAGCATTCAATGTCCAAGTTAGATTACTAAGTCTTTCAAACTAATAATCTATTTGTATTGACAATTATATTAAATCAATAAAATATAAAAGGAGTTTTGTGAAAAACAGGCATTAAAGTAGTAGAATAGAATAATTTTAAAATAGTGTGGAATGCCATACAGGCTTTTTCACAAACACATAGCATGCATGGTAAATATGATGTTGAAAGTATGAACTTGAACATGCAAGCAACCCTATGAAAAGTAATATATAATTGTCAAACAATTCCACAATAACTCACAAGCAAAATATAAAAGAAAAGAATCACCTAGTTAAATATCTAACACCAATTAAAGGAATAAAAAGAAAGAAAAGAAAATATAGATAATAAAAGTGAAAAAAAAAAGAAGAAGAAAACATAAACATAAATAAGAGTAATAAAGGAAAAGTAAAAGGTAAAGAAAGAAAGAAAAGAACTTTGAGAATGGATGTGAAAATTAAGGGGGGAGAAGGTAAAAAAAATGAGAAAGAATAGAGAATGGAGAAAGGGGGAAGAAAGAAATAATAAGGGAAAAGAAAAATTAGGATTTGGGGAAGAAAAGATAAGATATTTTGGCTGATCTGGATAAGCTATGCGCCGTGGGTGACGCGGACGCGTGGGTCACGCGGTCGCGTGGTGTGTGATGTTTTTCAAGTGACGCGGATGCGTGGGTCACGCGGTCGTGTGACTTGATTTGTGCGAGTGGCGCGAGAGCAGCCTCGCATTTGCGCGACTCTCTGTTTCAAACTTATTTTGCCAAAATTTAGGGTGACGCGATCGCGTGAATGGCCATATTTTGAAATGACGCGGCCGCATAGGGCACGCTGTCGCGTGGTAGGGCTGGTGCTTCCAGCACCATTCCAGCCCAGCTCCATCATAACTTGCTGCCATACACCTCTTTTACGTCGATTTTTTTAGGGACACGCAGTCGCGTGGGTGATGCGGATGTGTGGGAGGCGCTTTTTCCAAAATGACGCGGCCACGTGATTGACGCGGTCGCGTGGGCATGGTTGTGCCTAAGGCACGCCTCCAGCCACGCTTTTGCGCGACTTTCTGTTCAATTCTATTTTCTTCCCAACGCACCTATGACGCGGTCGCGTCAACGACGCTTACGTGTCGTGTGCTTTTTTTTTTTATGTAGAATGCAAATGCAACTGTAAATTATATGCAGCTATATGCAGAGATTATGAGAAGAGTCATTAACAAAAATAAAAATAGAATAAAGTAAAATAAAACTAAGACTGAAAAAGAACGATCATACCATGGTGGGTTGTCTCTCACCTAGCACTATGCTTTTACGTCCTTAAGTTGGACACTCGTTAGGCTCATTCTGCTTCTGTTGGTGGGTCTTCCAAGAGGAAAACCTTTAGTTCTTTGTTATTCTTCATCTTCTCACCGTGATAAAGCTTCAGGCGGTGTCCATTGACCTTTAAGAATTTGGAGCTAGAGGGATGATGCAGGTGGAGAACTCCGTATCGGTCTGCCTTTTCTACTCTGTATGGGCCTTCCCATCTTGATCTCAGTTTGCCTGGCATAAGCCTCAGTCTGGAGTTATAAATAAGAACTAACTCCCCTGGTCTGAATTCTCTCCTTTTTATGTGCTTGTCATGAACAGCCTTCATCTTTTCTTTGTATCTCCTGGAGTTGTCATATGCCTCTAAGCAAAGGTTCTCTAGTTTTGCTAGTTGCAGCTTCCTTTCAGCACCAACTTTCTCAAGATTCATGTTACACACCCTCACAGCCCAGAAAGCCTTGTGTTCCACCTCCACTGGAAGGTGGCAAGCCTTTCCGTATACTAAGCGGAAGGGGCTCATCCCAATGGGTGTCTTGTATGCTGTTCTATATGCCCAGAGTGCATCTTGTAGTCTCGCACTCCAGTCCTTCCGATGAGGTTTTACTATCTATTCCAGAATACATTTTATCTCTGTGTTAGAGACTTTTGCTTGCCCATTGGTCTGGGGATGGTAAGATGTTGCTACTTTGTGAATTATTCCATGCCTCTTCAGTAATCCTGTTAGTCTCCTGTTACAAAAGTGAGTGCCTTGATCGCTCACGATTGCTCGTGGTGATCTAAAACGGAAAATAATATAGTTTTTAACAAAAGAAACAACAGTGTTAGCATCATCAGTATTGGTAGGAATTGCTTCCACCCATTTAGAAACATAATCTACAGCTAACAGTATATAAAAGTAACCATTAGAATTTGGAAATGGACCCATGAAGTCAATGCCCCAAACATCAAAAATTTCACAGAAAAGCATAATCTGTTGAGGCATCTCATCCCTCTTAGATATATTACCAAACCTTTGGCATGGGGAACAAGATTTACAAAATTCAGCAGCGTCTTTAAAAAGAGTAGGCCACCAGAATCCACAGTCTAAAATTTTTCTAGCTGTTCTTTGAGGGCTAAAATGTCCTCCACTCTTAGATGAATGGAAAGCCTCTAAAATGGACGGGAATTCTGATTGAGGTACACACCGTCTAATTACTTGGTCAGCACCACACCTTCACGAATATGGATCATCCTATATAAAATATTTAGACTCACTTTTCAGCTTGTCTCTTTGATGCTTAGTAAAATTTAGAGGAAAAGTGTGGCTAACTAGATAATTAGCTACAGGTGCATAACAAGGAACTACTTCAGATACTGCATGTAAGCTATCAAATGGGAAATTATCATTTATAGGAGTGGAATCATCCTTAATGTGCTCAAGGCGATTCAAGGGGTCTGCCACTAAATTCTGGTTACCACTTCTATCCTTGATTTCTAAATTAAATTCTTGTAGCACCAGTATCCAACGAATTAGTCTTGGTTTGGACTCCTTTTTAGCTAATAAATATTTTAGAGCTGCATAGTCCGAGTACACTACTACCTTAGTACCAAGTAAATAGGCTTGGAATTTATCCAGAGAAAAAAGAATAGCTAGAAGCTCTTTTTCAGTAGTAGTGTAATTAGATTGAGCAGCATCTAAAGTTTTAGATGCATAAGCGATTACAAAAGGATCCTTACCTTCGCGCTGAGCCAGCGCCGCTCCTACTGCATGGTTGGAAGCATCACACATAATTTTGAATGGCTAGCTCCAGTCTGGTCCTCTCACAATCAGAGCTTGAGTTAGGGCGATCTTCAGCTTATCAAATGCCTGCATACAGTCCTTACTGAACTCAAACTTAATATCTTTCTGCAACAATCTGGATAAAGGCAATGCTACCTTATTGAAGTCCTTAATGAATCTCCTGTAAAAACCTGCATAGCCAAGGAACGAACAGACTTTCCTCATAGAGGAGGGGTAAGGTAAACTAGAAATAACATCCACCTTTGTTGGATCTACAGAAATAGCAGTATTAGACACAACGTGTCCTAGTACAATTCCTTGTTTTACCATAAAGTGACATTTTTCAAAATTTAACACAAGGTTTGTACTAACACACCTGTCTAATACTCTAGATAAACTATCTAAGAAAAGGCTAAATGAATCACCATATATGCTAAAATCATCCATAAAAACTTCCATACAGTTCTCAACAAGATCTGAAAAGATACTCATCATGCATCTTTGGAAAGTAGCATACGTTCTTTTATAAGCATACGTTCCAAAGGGACATGTAAAAGTAGTTTTCTCCTGATCTTCAGGAGCTATATGAATTTGAAAGTATCCTGTATAGCCATCTAAAAAATAATCATGAGATTTACCTGACAGGTGATCAAGCATCTGATCAATAAATGGCAAGCGGTAATGATCCTTGCAAGTGGCTTGGTTGAGACGCCTATAGTCAATGCAAACTCTCCATGAATTTTGCACTCTAGTTGTCAGGAGCTCTCTGTGCTCATTCTTTATTGTTGTGACTCCAGACTTCTTGGGCACTACTTGTACTGGGCTGACCCATTCACTATCTGAGATGGGGTAAATGATATCTGCTTCAAGTAGCCTGGTCACTTCCTTCTTGACAACTTCTAAGATGGTGGGATTCAATCTTCTTTGAGGCTGACGTACAGGCTTTTCTCCCTCTTCTAAGAATATTCTGTGCTCACAAATTTGGGGACTGATGCCTACTATATCCGCCAAGCTCCATCCAATTGCTTTCTTATGTTTTCTCAGCACACTGAGCAGTTGCTCCTCTTGTTGAGAGGTAAGTTCCCTTGCAATGATAACTGGGAATTTCTGATTATCCTCAAGGTAAGCATACTTGAGGTGTGGAGGGAGGGGCTTTAATTCCGAATTCTGCTCATAGCTAGGTTCTGGATCATCTGGGGCTGGTGATAATGGTAAAGGGTCTTCATTATTTTCAGGAAGTGTCCTCACACTTGGACCTTGCTCCATGTGCTTCTCTTCCATTTTTTCTTAGTGAACTTCAGCTACAGTTTCATTAATAATGTCGCATTAGAAGATAGAATGATCTTCCAGAGGATGCTTCATGGCTTCATTTAAACTGAAACTCACTGTTCTGCCATCTATCTCAAAGGAGTAAGTTCCTGAGAATGCGTCAAGCTTGAACTTTGAAGTCTTCAGGAATGGTCTTCCAAGCAGGATTGATGATGGTCTTCCTGAGTCATTAGGGGGCATTTCCAGGATATAGAAGTCAATGGAAAATGTGAGCCCCTTAATGCTCACTAATACATCTCCAGTAATTCCAACTACTGTAATAATGCTTTTATCTGCTAACATAAAATGAGCTGCCGACCTTTTTAAGGAAGGGAGCCTTAAAGTATCAGATATAGACAAAGGCATTATACTAACACAAGCTCCTAGATCATACATGTAGTCAGAAAAAATTACACCTCCAATGGAACAGTTAACCATACATGGACCTAGATCACTACATTTTTCAGGTATACCTCCCATTAAAGCAGATATAGAACTACCTAAAGGAATAGTTTCTAATTCATTAATTTTATCTTTATGTATGCACAAATCTTTTAGAAACTTTGCGTATTTAGGTACCTGCTGAATAACATCAAAAAAGGGGAACAATTACCTCAACCTTTTTGAATATTTCTACCATTTTGGGGTCAAGTTCCATCTGCTTCCTGGATTTCTTTGCAAGGTATGGAAATGGGATGGGGATGGCATTATTTGCAGCTTCTGCATCCTTTGATGTTTCATTCTACGGTTGAGTTGCTTCTTCTTCAACTATGTTTTGCACGTCCTCTTCCTCTTCAGCATCTTCCATTTCCACTACATCCTCAGCTGGGACATGTTCTGGTGAGCTTGGCTCCTCATGGTTCCTCTCTTGCAGTGTGGTTTTGGACCTTAAAGTGATGGCATTGATGCTACCTTTGGGATTAGGTAGGGGTTGAGAAGGAATTCCACTAGAGTTTGAAGGTTGATTGGTGGAATTGGGTGATGAATCTAACGGGGAGATGAGAGCTTGTAAAGTGGTAGTCAGACCATTTAAAGTAGAGTTCAGCTACGCTTACATGTCTTGTTGCCCTTGTGCAAGAGAACGGAGCATCTTGTCATTTGATGAGGAATTGGAGTAAGTGATCTGAGGAACCTATTGCTGGTTGTGCTGGGGTCCTGGGGACTGTCTTAGGTGAGGTGCTCTATAAGGTTGATTCTAATTCTGCTGTCTGTTGTTATTATTGTTGTTCTACCTCTGGTTTCCATTGTTGTCTATGCCTCCTGTGTTATAGTTGTCCCTCCAACCTTGGTTAGAGTTGTCTTACCATCCTTGGTTATAGTTGCCACCTTGGTTGTAGTTACCACCTTGTTGATTGTATCCTTGATTTGGGCGGTCATAGAAGTTATGAGTGGCTGCCACAGTGTTGTCTTCCTGTTGGAGCTGTGGACATTCATCAGTATAATGACTATAATCAGCACAGATCCCGCATACTCTTTGTGGAACCAACTGTTGGCTTTGCTGTGGTGGGGGAGGCTGAGCTTTATGTGTTTGTTGTTGGTTTATCTGCATCTGTTTCAGTAGGTTGGTCATTTTACATATACTCTGGGTAAGAGTAGTAGTTTCAATGCTAGAAGAAACCTCTGCAACAGCTTTAGAGTGGCTACGCCTCTCCTGTGATTCCTAGTGGACTCAGCTAAGTTGCTGATCAGTTGCCATGCTTCATCTGCAGTCCTATACTTTTTTAGGGAACCATTACTAGCACCATCCAGTGTTGTCTTATCCTAGGGGTTCATGCCTTGAGTGAAGTAGCTGATCAATACTAGTTTATCAATCATGTGATGGGGGCATGCGTCTAGTAGATTATTGAAGCACTCTCAATATTCATAAAGAGTCTCAGATTTGCCCTGAATAATCATTGAAATCTCTTTCCTCAATCTATTAGTAACTTTAGCTGGGAAGTATTTTTCCAAAAATTCTCTTCTAAGCATATCCCAGTTAGTAACAGTCGCTTTAGGTTGGGTGTAGTACCATTCCCTCACTTTTCCCTCAAGAGAAAATGGGAAAGTGGTTAACATAATAGAGGTTTCATCTACACCATGACGCCTAATAGTAGAACAGGCTGTCTGGAAATCCCTAAGGTGCTTGATAGGCTCTTGAGCAGGTAAACCGTGAAACTTGGGCATCGAGTTGATTAGTGCGGTCTTCAGTTGAAAATCCGCAGCCAGATTTGGATAACATACTTGATACGGTTCCAGGGTGAAGTCTGGGGCTCCAGCTTCTTAGAGAGTAATCCTCCTAAATGCTGCCATGTTACCTGTACGTGAATCAACTGAATCAGTAGTAAATGAGCTTGTCTTGCTCTCAGATGGCAGTTTAGATTCACCCTCAGATGAGACTGGTGAATCGATAACAATCACTTCACCACCCTCAGAGGCTAACCAATGTCGAGCTCACCTAATACGTGAAAGAGTTCTTTCAATTTCAGGATCAAAAGCGGCTAAGCTCGGATCAGGCAATGAACGCGTCATTCAATGAGAAAGACATATAGCTCATGGTAACAAAATAAAAATAAAATATGCAAACAAAAATAGAAATATGTACACTAATTAATAATCTAGCACACTATTGCAACTCCCCAGCAACAGCGCCAAAAACTGATGGTCGGCAGAAATTGACCAGTTAAGAAATTAATAACGAAAGGCGTTGCAAGTACAGTTCTCAACCAGCTAAGATCCGCCTTCTCAATTTAAAAAGGGTTGTCACAAAAATTAGAATTAAAAATACTGGGAGTATGAGTCCCAGGTCGTCTCCCAACGAGTTGTAGGAAAGAGTGCTAATTTATTAATTAGAAATTTTCCAGAAGGTTTGAGTTGGATAATGAGTAATTAAAATGATTGTAGATTAAGGTAATAAAACTAAGAATTATTATTAATATAAAAAGCCTTAACTAGGGAATTGATTAATTGGAAGTTCTATCCTTGTTGGAATCTTCTCAAGTGTAATGTAAAGCGGTTGTTGTTTTCACTTAGTTAACCCTTACTAAGTAAAGGAAAGTCAAGTGATTGAACTGATTCTTATCCACAGATCCTAGTCCTTTCCCTTGGGAAGGTCTAGCGTTAGTAGATATAGAATTAGCCAACAATGTCCCTTTTAACTAAGCACTTGAGCATTCCAACTCAAGTGTCTCCTCTTAATCAACCCCCATGTCAAGTAGAAAATCTACTCCATTGACATGGAATTAATATTCATGAAAATATAAGAAGACATAATTAAATGAAATAAAATAGAGATTTAAAATTAATTAAAAATAAATGTAACTCTATATATTAATAAATTCAAAATGCAATATACTTATTTGAATAGGGTCAATGATCAACTGAAAAGAGTAAAGGAATAAGGAAACAAACTAAAGTAATAACTTTGACGGAGGTAATGACTCTTCAGCATCCAAAATCCAAATCAAAAGCATAAGCTACTAATGTAAAGCTAATCTCTCTTCAGATCTAAAACTAAAAGTAATCCTAATATTGATGTATCTGAATGTGTGTGGATGCGTGATGAGTCTCTGCATGTTCCCTAGGTTTAGTCTGTGTTTCTGGGCCGAAAACTGGGTCAAAATGCGGCCTGAAATCGCCCCCAGTGTATTCTGTTATTTTTGCAGATCGCGTAGGTCACGCGTACGCGTCATCCATGCGTTTGCGTCATTCAGCTATTTTCCTTATCACGCGTTCGCGTCGTCCACGCGTTCGGGTTATTCGTGCAGACTTTAATCCACGCGTTTGTGTCAGGCACGCGTTCGCGTGAGCCATGCGCTCGTGTCAGTGTTCGCTGGTCATCTCCTTATTTTCTTGTGTTCCTTCCATTTTTGCAAGCTTCCTCTCTATTCTCTAAGTCATTCCTACCCTATGAAGCCTGAAACATTTAACACACGGATCACGGCATGGAATGGTATAAAGGAGAATTAAAATACATAATTAAAAGATCTCTAGGAAGCAAGTTTTCAACCATGTAAGAATTTTGGGAAGGAATTGTAATATCATGCTAATCATATGAATAAGTGGGTAAAGACTTGATAAAATCACTCAATTAAACACAATATAACTCATAAAATAATGGTTTATCATACCTATCGCACCACCACCAGCACCCCAGCCGACGTATTTACTGGTTCAGCGTCTCTTCCGATTCATGGAGCGTAGTGAGGGCCGCATCATGCGACGCCTTGATCGAGTGGATCAGATGTTTGTCGCACTGGGTGTCGAGCTGCCCCCTATTCCCGACCCTTCTTCATCCGTGGAGGAGAAGCATGAGGAGGAGCAGGCTCAGCCAGAGGCACCTATAGAGACACAGGCTACCCCGGAAGCGCAGCAGACCTCTGTGGAGCCACAGCCTGAGGCCCAGCCAGATGCGACTGTTGACCCTCACCCCAAGCCTTAGCATCGAGGACGATGCTTCATTCTAAGTGTGGGGAGGTCACCGTCATAGCCGTCGGTGGATAGCTATTTTGGGTGAACATTTTCGGACATTTATATCTTAGTTTATGTTACTTTGCTTTATTTTGCACTTTTTGGGATTATTGTATATACTAGTATTGTGGAAACTTTTATTTTAGTTGTTGCATTTTGCACCTTAGATTGGATACATTTCATATTTTTAGTTGGATTTTCTTTATATAGTTGTTTTAGCTTTTGGTTGTGATTAGAAAAAAAAGATTTTGGATTGTTGAAACCTAGTTGACCCTTTTTGCATATGAAATTTGTTTTGATTGAAAAAGGGATAAACTAAGGAATTTTTAGCTTTCTCAATCACAACATTGCATTAATAAGCTTTGTCAAACAATGAGATTTTTCCAAGGAATTTATCTATAGGGCACCACCCCAATTGATTTAAAATTTTTTTTGTGGAACTTGCTTGAATTATATACTTTGTGAAGTATGTTTTGAGCTAAGAACACAAGCTTGTGAGATTTGAGCCTAATGATGTGGTTACATCTTATAACCACTTATTTTCCTTCTTGTGTGCAATTGTTCTCTTCCTATGATTGTGATCCTTTATTTGTTTAATTCTATATGTCCATTATTCCTTGTATTCATGCACTTATGTGATTGAGGGCATTATTTCATAAAGCTCACTTATCCAAATAGCCTTACCTTTTATCTTCCATTGTTAACCAATTTTGAGCCTATGCTTAACCCAACTGTTCTTTATTTTAGCACATTACAAGCCTAAAGTGAAAAATAATAAAAGTCCCTTGTTTGGATCCTTGATTAGCTTAGGCTAGTGAGAGTGTTCATCATTCATGTTTGGGGAGATTTGGGGAACACTGGTTGGGATAAGAGGGTGTTTTGTATTTCTATATTTGGGAATTGGGTGCATACTCATGTATTGAGTAAATGTATAGACCTTATGCATTGATGTTCTTGTACAAAGTTTGAAAGAAAGAAAAAATGAGAAAAACAAAAGAAAAAGAAAAAAAATATATATATAAGAAAAAGAAAGGAAAAAAGAAGAAGAGCAATAAAAAGGGGACAAAAATACCCCCAAAGTAAATCCAATAAGAATCAATGCATAAATGTTGTGAAATGAAAAAGAAAATGCATGAGTATGTGAAAAAAGTGAAGGATGGGTAGTTAGGTTAGCTTTGAATTTGTATAGGTCATTATATAGGTTAGGTGGAAAAGTCTAGGTTGATCAAGGATTCAAATTCTAGTCCACTTAACCATATATGATCCTACCTTGACCCTAGCCCCATTACAACCTTTGAGAAAGTCCTCATGATATTTGTATGCATGTATTGAGTAATTGTTGATTGTTAGATGAAGAACAAATTTTGGAAAGCATGATTAGGGGAGAGTTGAGTGAATCAACCCCTAAACACTTGAGTGACTAGAGCGGATACACATCCGGTGAGGGTTCGATTGCTCAATTACATGTGTTCGCCACTATCATCTATATTCTTGCAAGTTTGTAAATCTTTTTGAGAATTCAATACAATTGTGGGATTGGATTTGATTCTTATTGCTTTAGTCGTTATGCTTGCATAGGTTCTCTTGAGAGTTGACTTGTTTTGACCAAGCAATTGCATTCATAATAGGTAGTTGCATTTAGATAGTTTGCATATAGTTTAGTTGCATTGAATAAATGTCATACCCCTTGTTTCCTTCTTAATTTAGCATGAGGACATGCTAAGGTTTAAATGTGGGAAGGTTGATAAACCCCGTTTTTAGGGTTTATCTTGTGTTGAATTTAGAGTATTTTGTCAACCTTTCCTCACATTTATTCAATGAAATAGCATGGTTTTGTGATTCCTCCTTTATTTGTGCTTAAGTGTGAAAACATGCTTTTAGACCCTTGATTTGATAATTTTAATCTTCCTTTGATTCCACTAGATGCCTTGATGTGTTTGCTAGTGATTTCAGATTGAAAAGGCTAGGAATGGATCAAAGGAGTGAAGATAAAGCATGCAAAGTGGAGAAATCATGAAAAGCCAAAGATTTGGGATGCATTCATGGACGCGTACGCGCAATAGACGCATACGCATGGATCGCGAAATTCCAGGGACGCGTACGCGTGCTATACACGTATGCGTCGATGTCCGCACATGACCTCTTTAATGAAATCATGCCTAGTGATTTTTGAAGGGCTTCTGGCCCAATTTTGAAGCTGAACTTTGGCGGGAAAAGGCTAAAAAGACCAAGGATTGAAGGGAAATGGGGGATTCATTCCATGATTCATCATTATGGAATTAGATATAGTTTTAGCTTAGTTTTCTATAGAGAGAAGCCCTCTCTTCTCTCTAGAATTAGGATTAGGTTTAGGTTAGAATTTCTTAGATCTAGGTTTTAATTCTTGCTTTCATCTACTTCTACCTTTGAATTCTTTGTTTCTACATCTTGTTCTTCTATTCTCTTGTTGTAATTTCTTCTATTTTGTTTCTATATTTTGTTATGGATTTACACTTGTTCCTTTTATTTTCTTTTAATGCAATTTGAGGTAATTCATGTCATTCGTGATTTCCTTGATTGTTGTTGTTAATTCTTTGCAATTAATTGTTATTAGAATTCATTCTTGTTGTCAATTTACTATGCTTTCCTTTTATGCCTTCCAAATGTTTGATAAAATGCTTGGGAGGAGGTTAGAGTAGAATTTTATGTTCTTAACTTGGGAAGGTAACTTAGGAATTCTTGAGTTACTAATGTCCAAGTAATTGATAATTGGTAGCCATTGACTCTAGTTCTCACTAATTGAATTGGTGGATAGCTAGGACTTTTGGACTTGGATTGATATAGCTCATTTGACTTTCCTTTACTTGTTAGAGGATGATTTAATGGATTGATCCTTGCAATTATCTTGTTGTGGTTAGTGATAAGGATAGAGATCCTTGACCACCAAACCTTGCCAAGATCGTTTTATCATTTCAATTCCTTTGCAATTTACTTTTCTTATCCCTTATCCAAAACCCAAAATATACAATTCATAACCAATAACAAGAACACTACCCTGCAATTCCTTTGAGAGATGACCCGAGGTTTAAATATTTTGGTTATTAGATTTATTAGGGGTGTGTTACTTGTGACAAACAAACTTTTGTATGAAAGGATTATTGTTGGTTTAGAAACTATACTTGCAACGAGATTTTATTAGTGAAATTCTATACCATCAAAATACCTCTCATCACAGACCCTATTCAGCCAACTTCTGGTGCTGCCTCCTCTCCTACTGCTGCTGGTCCTCCACCAAAATGACAAAAAACTATTGGTTCCTATGATCTAAATAACAAGGATTTCGATGCTGTGGGTTTCGCTACCGAGCTGATTTCTCCTCACGGTAGGATTCCTTTGGATGATGTGTCAATTCTTCATCATCTTGATTTTGTTGTGAGTAGTAGTATCCGAGTTGCCAATATTGGGGCAACCCTTTCCTGGATTACCAAGGAGTCCCCTGTTCATGCCACTAGGGCTTTTATGGAGGAAGCCAAAGCTGAGTTTGATAGGGTTAAGGGCTTGAAGGATGAGCTGGATGCTAAGGTTGCGAAGTTGGAGTTGGATGTGGAGAAGGAAAAAGCTCGAGCTACTGCTGCCGAGGTAACTGCAAACTTGGCTGAGGAAACGGCGAAAAAATACAAGGAGAGCTACACCCGTACATATGGCGAGCTGCTGGAGACTAGGGAAAGGCTTCAGTCTGCCCAGGCTGATTATGCCGAGCTATAGGGTCACATGGTGGACAGTGTGACGAATGCATATGAGAATTTGAAGGCCCAGGTCCGGGTTCTCGCCCCTGAGCTCGACCTGACTCTATTTAGTCTCGATAATGTGATGGAGGAGGGCAAGATCGTGCCTGCCCCTGATGATGAAGATGAGGGTCCTCCTCCTGCGCCGCCAGCCAAGGCTTCTGCAGCTTCAGCCTCTTCAACTCCTTCAGCCGAGGTGGCTCCCCCTGGGTCTGATCCTGATGTTGAGATACTGAATGGCCCAGATGGGGTTGTCAATGTCAACCCTCTTGCAACCAGGCCTCTCTCTCCTAAGGTTGTAGCTGCCGAGGCGACCTCAGATCCTTGATGACTCTTATCTTTATGCATTTGCATTCGTACAGTCCGGCTTGTGGACTTTGAACTTATTTTTTGTAAATCTTTCTGTGGTTGACTTTTTTGACATTTGGTTGCTTCCTAGCAACTTTATTTTGAAAAAACAAAACACTTTAAACTCTGGGGCCGCCTTTTAGGTGGCTTTTTGAGTCCTTAATATTTTATTATGATAGCTGCATTTTGCTAAACGTTTGGAGTTTTACTTTTTTGCAACCCTTTGAATTTTTGTTTACGTATTTCCCAGTCTGACCTCCTTTGAGTGAGTTTTCTACCTTTGCCTTTGAGGGTCATGCCCTGCTTTAACTTGGCACTGGTCAACCTTGTATCAAGTCGGGCAAACTTTGCGGCTTGGTGGCTGGGCTTTTTAGTGATTCATCCGACAACTTTTTAGTGTTCCTTAGATAGAACCTTTTTAGTTTTGGACGACTTTTCTGTAGCCCTGTTCTGAGGTCGTGCTTTCTTTTGAGTAGAGTTGCATCCTTTTTAAGCACTTTTTGAGCCTTAAGTTGTTTTTCTACCTTTTTGGCTTTCTCTTTTCTTGAGGTCGTACCTGTGCTCCTCTGATGTCGACCCCTGCGACCTCCTTACCTGAGCTTTTTAGTCATATTCCAACAACTTTTTAGGTAGTGTTCCAAGGGAACCTTTTTCTTTATAGTTTGTTTGGACGAATTTTTAGCTCTTGTTTGTGCTCTTGCTTTTTAAGTAGTGTCTTTTTTGCAAGACTTGTACTTTTATAGCTAGGCACTTTTGTCTCGACTTTTTAGCCTTTCTTTGGCCTTGGCGAGTGATGACAAGTCATCTTAGCCTAGTTTCACTAGCCTTTTTCTTTTGTTTTCAATTGAATTATGCACTTTCTTGAGCCATAAGCAAGCCAATTGGGTAGATTTTCATGTTTCCTTTGATTTAATCAACCATGTATGAATTAATACGATTTCATGAGGTTTTATGCTATAATTGTCACATATTATGAAAGAATGAATATCTCATGATTTTGAGCATAGCGCTTTGATATGTTTGGTTGATTAATGATAGGTGAAGAAAGCTTGGAGAAAGGTTGAAGCAAGAAGGAATGGCTAGGAGGAAGAGAGGACAAAAAGTTTGAGCAAAAGTTTGCCTCAAACTTTAGCTCAAACTTTTGGATTAATTGAAAATGAACCAGGGAGCAAAAAGCTTGACCAAAAGTTTGCCTCAAACTTTTGGGCAAACTTTTGGGCAAAAAGCTGGAGCAAAAGTTTGCCTCAAACTTTTGTGCAAACTTTTGGGCAAAAAGCTTGAGCAAAAGTTTGCCTCAAACTTTTTGGCAAACTTTTGGCATCACAAATCAACACCCTGGAGAGCAAAAGTTTGCGCCAACGTTTGCCTCAAACTTTTTGGCAAACGTTGGCGCATGAACAACACACCCTGGAGAGCAAAAGTTTGCGCCAACGTTTGCCTCTAACTTTTTGGCAAACGTTGGCGCCATGAGTGTCCAAGGGAAGGCCAACGTTTGAGCAAAAGTTTGACCCCAAACTTTTGCCCAAACGTTGGTAGCAGCAAAATAGGGTGGCTGATGTGAAAAGTTTGAGTAAAAGTTTGCCTCAAACTTTTACTCAAACTTTTACTCAAGCTTTCATGATTCCAAACCCGGTTCACTTCGGTTCTTCTCCAAACTCCAAGAGCAATCAACCAAGGCCTCTATCAACCCAATTCCATCAAGAGCAAAGGCCCAATTGAAGGCTTGAAGACCATTTGAAGAAAGTGTATAAATAGCATAGGATTTAAGTTTTTCGGAGAGCTTTTCCCTTTTAGTTTTCATAGAGAGTTTTCGGAGAGCTTTTGGTGTTGAGTGAATTTTAATTTCTAAGTCTCGGGGAAGGAGAATTGAATTTCCTTCCTCTTAGTTTTCTTGCTTTCAATTTCAATTACAATTGTCTTGGATCTTGGGTTGGAGAATTGAAGGAATTCTGTTTCAATCTCATCCTGAGACCTCTCTGTTTCTTTACTGCATAATTGAATTTCCATTTGGTTAATTGCTTCTGTCTTCTACTTTCTCTGCAATTTACAATTCTTCGTTTCCTTTGCAATTGTTCTTGTTGGATCTAGGAAGGCATTGAGATCTAGACTTGGTTATCTAGTCTCTTGGGTCCTGAGATCCGGATTTCCCATTTTCAATTCTCTGTTTACTGCTTTCAAGCTCATTTACATTTCTGTTTTAAGATCCGGTTCAATTCAAGTCATCCTTTACTTCTCTGCTTGTTGCAATTTTACTTTTCCTTGTTTAATTTCTGTAAATCCAATTCCCAATTCCCTTTACAATTCAAGCCATTTACATTTCTTGCACTTTAAGATTCTGCTATTTACATTTCTTGCGTTCTAAGTTTCTGCCATTTAATTTCTTGTTCTTTAAGATTCAGCACTTTAAATTTCAGTTCTCTTTAAATTCAATGCAATTTACCCATTCCCTTTACTTTCCATGCAATCTAAATTCTGCAAATCACAAATCACTCAACCAAATCTTGATTCGCTTGACTAAATCAACCACTAAACTAAAATTGCTCAATCCTTCAATCCCTGTGGGATCGACCTCACTCCCATGAGTTATTATTACTTGATGTGACCCGGTGCACTTGCCGGTTAGATTTGTGTGTTTGGAATTCGTTTTCCAAAAATACACATCAAGTTTTTGGCGCCGTTGCCGGGGATTGATTAGATTGACAATGATTAAGTAAAGTGGAGATCTAGATCAAGCATTTTTTCTTTTCTGTCCTTTAATTTTCAATTAACCCGCTAACTGTTTGAATTTTTGCTTAAGCTAACTAAAACTTCATTCTAGCAGTAGATTGAAGTGTGACTGGTTTGTGTGTTTCTTATGTTCTGCTTGTATGTCAGGTACAAGAAGAACCACACCCACCTTTCATGAACAAGACGAAAGAACTCTCAGGAGGTTAAGAAGAGCTGAAAGAGGGAAAAATATTGTTGGAGAAGAGGAATCAGAAGAAGAATTCCAAGATATGGAGGAACATTCAACCAATCCACCTGGTGGAGCAGACAACAACAATAACAACCCACCCCAAAGGAGAGTTTTGGCCTCTTATACCTTTGCAAATGCTAGACATTGTGGAAGCAGCATTCTCACCCCTAATGTCAATGCAAATAACTTTGAATTGAAGCCACAACTCATTACATTGGTCCAAAACAACTGCTCGTTTGGGGGAGGACCATTGGAGGATCCAAATCAACATCTATCTACTTTCTTAAGGATTTGTGACACTGTCAAGTCCAATGGCGTGAATCCTGAGACCTACAAGCTTCTGCTGTTCCCGTTCTCATTAAGGGACAAGGCCGCACAATGGCTTGAAACTTTTCCTCAAGGAAGCATCACTAGCTGGGATGATTTGGTGACTAAATTTCTAGCCAAATTTTATCCACCTCAAAGAGTCATCAGGCTGAAAACTGAGGTGCAAACATTCACACAATTAGATGCTGAAAATCTGTATGAAGCATGGGAGAGATATAAGGCTCTGCTGAGGAAATGTCCACCAGAAATGTTCACTGAGTGGGACAAGCTACAGAACTTCTATGAAGGACTCACTCTAAAGGCTCAAGAATCATTTGACCACTCAGCTGGAGGATCATTGCAACTGATGAAAACAGCAGAAGAAGCTCGAAATCTTATTGACATGGTGGCCAACAATCAATATTTCTTTGCTCACCAAAGAAATCGCCAACCATCACAAAGGAGAGGAGTAATGGAGCTAGAAGGAGTGGACTCAATCTTGGCTCAAAACAAGATGATGCAGCAGCAAATTCAACAACAATTTGAGCAAATGGCCAAGAGGATTGATAGCCTCCAAGTTGCAGCAGTTAACACAAGCCAACCATCATCCACATGGGGGCAAAATGAAGAAACTCAAGAAGAACAACAACAAGAGCAAGTACAGTATATGCACAACCAAGGACCAAATGAAGTGTATGGTGATACATACAATCCATCCTGGAAGAACCACGCAAACCTCAAATGGGGAGATAATCACACCCAAAACTAACAACCATGGCAGAGGAACTCAAACCAAAACAACCCAAGAAGCAACCAAAACCACAACCAGCAGCAAACTAACCAGAACCCCTACAGAAAACCTTAAAACAACTACCCCAACCCCAACCAGTACCAATCCAATAACCAACCCACCAACCAAAATGCCTACCATCCACCACCCACATCTCATAACCCACCTCAAGTATCACCTGAATCTCAAAGACTCACTAACTTGGAGACCTTGATGGATAAAATGTTGAAACAGCAGGAAATGACAACCAAGAACCATGAAGCCTCCATAAAGAGTCTAGAGAGGCAAATTGGGCAAATCTCCAAGCAGATCTCTATTGAGAGACCTTCAAGCTCTCTGCCGAGTGACACAATTCCAAATCCTAAGGAAGAATGCAAGGCAATACAATTAAGGAGTGGGAGAACATTGATGAGCAATAATGACACTACAAAGAAGCAAGCAGAGAGCAGCAAAAGGCCAATAGAAGATGAGGAGCAAACAAAGGCAGATGAAACCAAGGATCAAGTTGTGATGCCAAACAAGAGCATTGAAAAACTCAAAGAGAAGGACAACCAACCACACGGTTCAAAAGAAGTAACTCAGGGACAGCAGCAAATAGGAAAGAGCATCACACCTCCACTGCCATATCCCCAGAGGTTCAACAAAGAAACTAAGGACCAACATTTTCATATGTTCCTTGAGACTTTTAAAAAGCTGGAAATCAATATTCCCTTGTCTGAAGCACTTGAGCAAATGCCTCTGTATGCCAAGTTTTTGAAGGAGCTTATCCACAAGAAAAGAAGTTGGCTTGAGAAGGAAACCGTGTTACTCACCGAGGAATGCAGTGCTTTGATTCAAAGGGGCATTCCACCAAAACTCAAGGATCCAGGAAGCTTTGTAGTCTCATGCACCATTGGCAGAATAATTCTCAACAAAGCTCTCTGTGACCTTGGTGCCAGCATCAACTTAATGCCTCTCTCAATGATGAGAAAACTTGCTATAGAAGAGCTTAAACCCACCAGGATGTCATTGGTCATGGCTGACAGATCAATCAAAACACCCACTGGAATTGTGGAGAATCTGTTGGTGAAGGTTGGGGAGTTTATTTTCCCAGCAGATTTTGTGATTTTGGATACTGAAGAGGAAGGAAACAATTCAATCATTTTGGGAAGGCCATTTCTAGCCACAGCAAGAGCCACTATTGATGTAGAAAAAGGAGAAATGATCTTCAGGGTCCACAATGAAAAAATGGTCATAAACGTCTTCAAGTCAATGCAACACATTCCCGAGCAAGAGGATTATGTGAGAGTGGACATGATAGAGAGTTTGGTGGAAGAAATGCTGGAAGAAAGTCCTCAAGAGCAAGAAGGAAATCAAGGGACAACAGAGGAACAAGTAGCTGAGACTTCTATTGAGCAAGATGAAAAACAAGACAAGAAGGAAGAAGTACGAAAACAAGAACTGAAACCATTACCCACCCATCTCAAATATGCATTCCTTGGCACATCGGAGAGCTTCCCAGTAATCATTAATTCATCCCTGACAAAGAAGGAAGAAGGAGAACTTCTTGATGTACTCAAAGCTCACAAAGATGCTTTAGGATGGACCATTGATGACCTGAAGGGAATCAGCCCTGCAGTGTGTATGCATAAGATCTTCTTGGAAGATAATTCCAAACCAGTGGTTCAACCACAAAGAAGGCTAAATCCCACAATGAAGGAAGTTGTCCAGAAGGAAGTAATGAAGTTGTGGAATGCAGGGATAATCTTCCCAATATCTGACAGCCCATGGGTAAGCCCGGTTCAAGTTGTACCAAAGAAAGGAGGAATGACGGTCATCACTAATGAGAAGAATGAGTTGATCCCTACTAGAACAGTGACTGGGTGGAGGATGTGCATAGACTATAGAAGATTGAATGATGCCACCAGGAAGGACCATTTCCCTCTCCCATTCATTGATCAGATGCTGGAAAGGTTGGCCGGCCATGCCTATTATTGCTTTTTAGACGGATATTCTGGGTATAATCAAATCGTGGTGGACCCCAAGGACCAAGAGAAGACTGCCTTTACATGTCCATTTGGAGTCTTTGCATACCGGAGGATGCCCTTTGGGCTTTGCAACGCCCCTGCCACATTTCAAAGGTGTATGCTCTCCATTTTCTCTGATATGGTCGAAAAGTTTTTAGAAGTCTTCATGGATGACTTCTCTGTTTTTGGTGATAATTTCAATGCTTGCCTAAACCATTTAACCCTTGTTTTGAAACGGTGCTAAGAAACTAATTTAGTTTTGAACTGGGAGAAATGCCATTTCATGGTACCCGAAGGGATTGTTCTTGGCCATAAAGTTTCAAGAAAAGGGATAGAGGTTGATAAGGCAAAGGTTGAAATCATAGAAAAATTCCCTCCACCAATTAATGTGAAATCTGTTAGAAGTTTCTTGGGGCATGCTGGATTCTACAGAAGGTTTATCAAGGATTTTTCAAAAATAGCCAAACCTTTGAGTAATCTGTTAGTGCTTGATAACCCTTTTGTCTTTGATGAAAACTGCCAGCATGCCTTTAAAACTTTGAAAAACAGACTCACAACAGCACCAATCATCACACCTCCAGATTGGGAGTTACCTTTTGAACTCATGTGTGATGCAAGTGACCTTGCAATTGGTGCTGTACTTGGGCAAAAGAAGGGAAACTTACATCATGTCATATACTATGCAAGTAAAGTGTTGAATGAGGCCCAAAAAAATTACACCACAACAGAGAAGGAGTTGCTAGCTGTAGTTTATGCATTTGATAAGTTTAGATCATACTTGATAGGATCCAAAGTTGTGGTTTATACTGACCATGCTGCACTTAAGTATTTGATGTCAAAACAGGATGCTAAACCTAGACTTATCAGGTGGATATTGCTCCTACAAGAGCTTGACATTGAGGTAAGAGACAGGAAGGGCACTGAAAACCGGGTTGCTGATCATTTGTCGAGACTACCACATGAAGCAATTCAAAAAACCTCTCAACCCGTGAATGAAAGCTTCCCAGATGAACACCTATTGCAGATCCAGCAAGCACCTTGGTTTGCTGACATAGCAAACTACAAAGTGGGAAGGAAGATACCTCAAGAGTTCTCTAAGAAACAAGTGAAGAAGTTAATCCATGAGGGAAAAAAATTATTATGGGATGAACCTTTCCTGTTCAAGAGATGTTCTGATGGAGTAATTAGAAGGTGTGTCCCTGAGAGTGAAATGAGGGATATCCTGTGGCACTGCCATGGTTCAGCTTATGGTGGACACTTTGGCCCAGAGAAAACAGCTGCAAAGATATTGCAGAGCGGCTTCTATTGGCCAACTATCTTCAAGGATGCCAGAGAATATGTTCACCAATGTAATGAATGCCAGAAAGCAGGAGGATTAACAAGAAGGAATGAGATGCCTCAAAACTTCATCTTGGAACTGGAATTATTTGATCTATGGGGAATTGATTTCATGGGGCCCTTTCCCCCTTCCTATTCTTTCAGATATATCTTAGTCGCAGTGGAGTATGTCTCAAAGTGGGTGGAAGCCATAGCCACGACCACCTGTGATGCACAGATTGTCCTCCAATTCCTTAAAAAGCACATTTTCACAAGATATGGAGTGCCCAAGGGTCTTGTCAGTGATGGTGGTAGTCACTTTTGCAACAAACAGATGGAGAAGCTCCTCCACAAATATGGAGTAATCCATAAAGTGGCCACACCTTACCACCCTCAGACTAATGGCCAGGCTGAACTAGCAAATAGGGAATTAAAGAAGATCCTAGAGAAAACAGTGGGAAGCACAAGAAAAGATTGGGCTAGGAAGCTAGAAGATGCATTATGGGCATATAGGACAGCTTTCAAAACTCCTTTTGGCAAGTCACCCTTTCAGCTATTGTATGGCAAATCCTGCCACCTCCCTGTAGAGCTTGAACACAGAGCTTTTTGGGCCACTAAACTCCTCAACCTTGATTCCCAAGCTGCAGGAGAAAAAAGGCTGTTGCAACTAAATGAGTTAGATGAATTCAGGATAGAAGCTTATGAGAGTGCTAAGATATACAAGGAAAGAGCTAAGAGGTGGCATGACAAGAAGATCACAAAGAAGGAATTCAAGCCAGGACAGCAAGTGCTCCTGTATAATTCAAGGCTTAAGATTTTTCCTGGCAAACTGAAGTCAAAGTGGACTGGTCCATACTTGGTAACAAAGGTTTTTCCTTTTGGGAGTATTGAACTGCTAGATGAAGCAACAAAGAATCAATTCATAGCAAATGGTCACAGAGCAAAGCTGTATTTGGGAGGACAATGGGATAAGGAAAAAGAGGTCCAGAACCTACAGCCTTCTTGAAAGGAATTGAAAGATGTCAAGCTAGTGACAATAAAAGAGCGCTTGTTGGGAGGCAACCCAACTTGAGGTAGTTTTCTTTTCATAGCTTTTTCAATAAAAATGTTGAATAATTAATATGTATTGCAAGGAGCTAAGTTTGGTGTTGCACAATAAAAACAACTCAAGGGAGAATGGAGGATTCCAAGTTTGGTGTTCCACCAAAACCTCATTCAAAAGCACATTTTAACTTCCTGCACATTGCTAGTTCCAAGCAATCAAACAGATTATTCAACCACTTAACTGCTTTTTTTTTTTAGTCTTAAACTTCATAACCTTTAGCAAGGACACAAAATTTTGCCTAGAGTTAACCTGCTGTATCCAGAAAAGTGGCAAGAAATTAAGTTTGGTGTTCCCACACCAAATTAAATCCACAAGCCACACTCAATTCATGCATACTAACTGGTCATCTTAGGGCTTGAGAAGCAAGCAACTTTTGAGAATTATGCAGGGAATTCACCACCATTTGAAGATACTATGCATCATAACTCAAAAGGGCACAACAGAAGGAAGGACAAAGGAACTGCAAACCAATAGGTTGTATTTACACTTAACTCTTACTGTTGAAAAATGTTTTGACTTGTGTTTTGTTAAAGTGTTCATCTAATACAAGTAGAATCACTCTTAGAATAAGTAAGCTAGTCTATGTGTGTGCTTGTGTGTTTACTTTCACTGAACAAAAAGCATGCTTTGTCCCCTGCATTTTCAATTCAATAAAAGAAATGTTTGAATGTGAAGTGAAATAGTTCTCTGTTAGATAGAAGTACAATAAAAGTAAGTGGTGGTGTGTGTGTGTGATTGTATAATAGCTCACTTTAGTGAATAAAAGAACTAGGATGTCTCCTTCTAAGTATAAAGTGGCCTACTGTCTATGAATCTCAATCAAATAAAAGTCCTTGGTTAGACAAAAAAACAAAAAGAAAGAAAAAAAAAGGGGAGAAAAAGAAATAGCCAAAGAGTGGCAGAACAAAAGAAAAACAAAAAGAAACAAAGCTGGACACCAATAGCTTGAACCTTAGAATATATGCCTGTGGTGTCTTTGTATTAGGATCTGCTTGGATTATTAAGCTCTTTGGAGTGCATCAACACTTGATGACTTGGGTTAACTAACCCGGGATCATCAGCTGAAAGTCCACTATCAAGAGCAACCTAACTACAAGGCATTTAGTAGCCCAAAGAGGTGCTGGGCATCAATGTTCTAAGAAGGAATGTGAGCCAAGTGTCTATAGTGAATAATGTGTCAAGTATAAAGAAAAGGAAATGAACTTGCTACACATGACACTCAAATAAAGCTTATGAACAAAATAATAGCCAAGGATAAAGAAATAATGAGAGGTCATAGCAGTATGTTACTTGAAGCTTGAAGGAGACTTTCTAGGCTTAAGAGTCAATAAGAGGTGAGTGTTTACATATCCACATAAAACCCCATGAACTACCAATAACACTCTACTAGCATGAACATCCTCTTCCATTTCATTCTTTCTTCTCAATAAATCATTTCTTGCTTGGGGACAAGCAAGCTTTAAGTTTGGTGTTGTGATGACAAGTCATCTTAGCCTAGTTTCACTAGCCTTTTTCTTTTGTTTTCAATTGAATTATGCACTTTCTTGAGCCATAAGCAAGCCAATTGGGTAGATTTTCATGTTTCCTTTGATTTAATCAACCATGTATGAATTAATGCAATTTCATGAGGTTTTATGCTATAATTGTCACATATTATGAAAGAATGAATATCTCATGATTTTGAACATAGCTTTGATATGTTTGGTTGATTAATGATAGGTGAAGAAAGCTTGGAGAAAGGTTGAAGCAAGAAGGAATGGCTAGGAGGAAGAGAGGACAAAAAGTTTGAGCAAAAGTTTGCCTCAAACTTTAGCTCAAACTTTTGGATTAATTGAAAACAAACCAGGGAGCAAAAAGCTTGACCAAAAGTTTGCCTCAAACTTTTGGGCAAACTTTTGGGCAAAAAGCTGGAGCAAAAGTTTGTCTCAAACTTTTGTGCAAACTTTTGGGCAAAAAGCTTGAGCAAAAGTTTGCCTCAAACTTTTTGGCAAACTTTTGGCATCACAAATCAACACCCTGGAGAGCAAAAGTTTGCGCCAACGTTTGCCTCTAACTTTTTGGCAAACGTTGGCGCCATGAGTGTGCAAGGGGAGGCCAACGTTTGAGCAAAAGTTTGACCCCAAACTTTTGCCCAAATGTTGGTAGCAGCAAAATAGGGTGGCTGATGTGAAAAGTTTGAGTAAAAGTTTGCCTCAAACTTTTACTCAAACTTTTACTCAAGCTTTCATGATTCCAAACCCGGTTCACTTCGGTTCTTCTCCAAACTCCAAGAGCAATCAACCAAGGCCTCTATCAACCCAATTCCATCAAGAGCAAAGGCCCAATTGAAGGCTTGAAGACCATTTGAAGAAAGTGTATAAATAGCATAGGATTTAAGTTTTTCGGAGAGCTTTTCCCTTTTAGTTTTCATAGAGAGTTTTCGGAGAGCTTTTGGTGTTGAGTGAATTTTAATTTCTAAGTCTCGGGGAAGGAGAATTGAATTCCCTTCCTCTTAGTTTTCTTGCTTTCAATTTCAATTACAATTGTCTTGGATCTTGGGTTGGAGAATTGAAGGAAATCTGTTTCAATCTCATCCTGAGACCTCTCTGTTTCTTTACTGCATAATTGAATTTCCATTTGGTTAATTGCTTCTGTCTTCTACTTTCTCTGCAATTTACAATTCTTCGTTTCCTTTGCAATTGTTCTTGTTGGATCTAGGAAGGCATTGAGATCTAGACTTGGTTATCTAGTCTCTTAGGTCCTGAGATCCGGATTTCCCATTTTCAATTCTCTGTTTACTGCTTTCAAGCTCATTTACATTTCTGTTTTAAGATCCGGTTCAATTCAAGTCATCCTTTACTTCTATGCTTGTTGCAATTTTACTTTTCCTTGTTTAATTTCTACAAATCCAATTCCCAATTCCCTTTAGAATTCAAGCCATTTACATTTCTTGCACTTTAAGATTCTACAATTTACATTTCTTGCGTTCTAAGTTTCTGCCATTTAATTTCTTGTTCTTTAAGATTCAGCACTTTAAATTTCAGTTCTCTTTAAATTCAATGCAATTTACCCATTCCCTTTACTTTCCATGCAATCTAAATTCTGCAAATCACAAATCACTCAACCAAATCTTGATTCGCTTGACTAAATCAACCACTAAACTAAAATTGCTCAATCCTTCAATCCCTGTGGGATCGACCTCACTCCCGTGAGTTATTATTACTTGATGCGACCCGGTGCACTTGCCGGTTAGATTTGTGTGTTTGGAATTCGTTTTCCAAAAATACACATCAGCGAGATGTCTTCATCCCTTTTCAGTGATCCTTTCGTTGGTCTGACTTCTCTATCGGGCCGTGTTAAGTTATTTTTAGTAATCCATTTTTAGTCAGACCTCGTCAGGTCGCTTTCTATGGATTACCTTTTATAACTTCTTGCATTAACTTGCTTCTATTGCTTTCCCCTTGCCGACCTTTTTGTAATCGGGCGATGAATTTGGTTTTCACCTTGCCGACCTTTTCCACCTTGCCGACCTTTTTGCGTTTTATGAGCTTAGATTAATGCGTCTTAGTTGGAAACTTTTTAGGGAATCTAAAAACTTTATTCAAATGATAATAAAAGATAGAAATATAAACAAGAGAGTATACATATGAGTGCTTACCCTTCTAGGTTGGGCAATTTTGTAGATCTTGGCCTGGCGCCTCATTAAAAAACCTTTTTAGGAAAAAGAGTGCACCTTGACCTAAGATCTTTTATTATTTTCTAACTATAGTACTTTCTTAGGTTACAGGCATATCATGACCTTGGTAGCTCTCGCCCCTCGAGGTCGGACACTTTGTAGTAACCTTTTCCCAGTACTTCTACAACTCGATAAGGTCCTTTCCAGTTAGCTGCTAGCTTCCCTTTTCTTGATCGACCTGCTCCAATGTCATTTCGGATTAAGATGAGATCGTTGGTGGCGAAGCTTCGCCGGACTACCTTCTGATTATACCTTAAATCCATTCGACACTTTAACGCTTCCTCTCTAATCTGAGCTCTTTCTCAGACTTCTGGAAGTAGGTCGAGCTCCTCCCTTTGAATTTGGGAGTTAGCCTCTTCATTGTAGAGGATCATCCTGGGGGATCCTTCTTCTATCTCCACTGGAATCATTACTTCCATTCCATAAGCAAGTCGGAAGGGTGATTCTCCTGTGGTGGAGTGTGGAGTTGTCCGATATGCCCATAGGACTTGTGGGAGTTCTTCAGCCCAAGCTCCCTTCGCGTCCTATAGTCTTCATTTTAACCCAGCCAGTATGACTTTATTGGCAGCTTTCGCCTGTCCGTTGGCTTGTGGATGTTCTACAGATGTGAATTGGTGCTTTATTTTCAAGTCAGCTACCAAGTTCCTGAAACTTGTATCAGTGAACTGAGTGCCATTATCTGTGGTGATGGAGTATGGGACCCCGATCCTTGCGATAATGTTTCTGTATAGGAATTTCAGACTTCTTTGGGTGGTGGCAGTCGCTAAGGGCTCTGCCTCAATCCATTATGTGAAATAGTCTATTCCTACAATGAGGAACTTGACTTGTCTTGACCCCTGGGGGAAGGATCCAAGGAGGTCAAGCCCCCACTTTGCGAATGGTCAGGGTGACGTAACACTGATGACTTCTCTGGTGGAGCGATATGAAAGTTAGCATGCTTCTGACATGGTGGACACGTCTTAACGAATTCTGTCGCTTCCTTTTGTAAGGTTCGCCAAAAGAACCCAGCGCATAGTACCTTTTTAAAAAGAGCTCGTGCTCCGAGGTGGTTGCCACACATACTGCTATGTTCTTCTTCCAGGACTTCCGTTGTGTTAGAGGTCAGTACATATTTTAGGAGGGGTTTTGAAATCCCTCTCCTATATAGGATGTTGCCCACTATTGTGTAGTACTGTGCTTCTCGTACTAGCCTTTTTGCCTCCTTTTTATCTGTGGAAAGTGTCTCAGTTTTGAGGTAGTTGATTATGGGGGTCATGCATCCTTGATCCTGACTTGATATGGTTAGGACCTTTTCTTCTTCCGAGATTGATGGACTTTGCAATGTTTCTTGGATGAGACTTCTATTATTGCCCCCTGGTTTGGTGCTGGCTAGTTTTGAGAGTGCATCAGCTCGAGCATTCTGTTTTTGAGGTATGTGTCGGACCTCATATCCTCCGAACTGTCCGAGCTGTACTATGGTTTTGTCCAGGTATGTTTTCATGGTGGGATCCTTAGCTTGATAGCTCCCTTCTTTTTGTGAGGTAACTACTTATGAATCACTGTAGATGGTAAGCCTTTGGACTCCTACCTCCTTAGCCAGCCTTAAACCAGCCAATAGTGCCTCATATTCAGCCTGATTGTTTGTTGCAGGGAATTTGAACTTTAGTGATAACTTGATTTGGGTTCCCTGATCACTTTCAATAATTACACCTGTGCCACTTCCGGTTTTGTTCGAAGAGCCGGCCACGTAGAGATTCCATGTTGTAGGAGTTCCCAGGGTGTTAGTGTACTCGAGAATTAAGTCAGCCAGATACTAGGATTTGATAACCACCCGAGCTTCATATTGAAGATCGAATTCGGATAATTCGATTACCCACTGTAGAATTCTTCCAGCTAAATATGTTTCTGTAGGATGCCTTTTATGGGCTGGTTGGTCCGAACTCTGATAGTGTGAGCTTGAAAGTATGGGCGGAGTCGCCGAGAAGCGAGTATGAGGGCGTAGGCAAACTTTTCTATCTTTTGATAGTTTAGTTCCACCCCTTGTAAAGCCTTGCTGATGAAGTAGATGTGTTGTTTTCCACTTTCGTCTTCTCTGACTAGTGCTGAGGCTATCGCCTGGCTTCCCACTGCTAGGTATAATATGAGTTCTTCACCTTCTCGTGGTCGGGTAAGAATGGGTGGTTGCCCCAAGAATTTTTTGAAATCTTGGAAGGCATGTTCACACTCTGTGGTCAATTCAAACCTCTTTCCCTTCCTTAATGTTGCGTAAAAGGGGAGAGATCTTATGGCTGATCCGGCTAGAAATCTAGACAGCGCTGCCAATCTGCCGTTGAGCTGTTTTACCTCTTTGACGCAGGTCAGACTTTTCATGTTGAGTATAGCCCGACATTTATCTGGATTTGCCTCGATTCCTCTTTGGGTGAGCATGAAGCCTAAGAATTTGCCAGCTTCTACCGCAAAGGTGCACTTTGCGGGATTAAGTCGCATAATATGCTTTCTTATGGTGTCGAACACTTGGTGAGGTCGGACAACAACGATTCCTCACTTTGTATTTTTACCAGCATGTCGTCTACATAAACCTCCATTAGCTTTCTGATATGGTCAGCAAAGATTTTGTTCATCAATCTTTGGTAAGTAGCTCCTGCATTTTTGAGTCCAAATGGCATGACTATGTAGCAGTAATTTGCTTTTAGGGTTAGGAGCGAGGTTTTTTCTTGATCAGGTGGATACATCGGGATTTGGTTGTATCCTGAATAAGCATCCACGAAGGAGAGGTACTTGTATCCGGAAGAGGTATCCACTAGAGTGTCTATATTTGGGAGCAGGTAGGGGTCTTTTGGGCAGGCTTTATTAAGGTCGGTGTAGTCGGTGCACATCCACCACTTCCCATTTGACTTTTTTACCAAGACAACGTTGGCTAGCCATAATGGGTACTTGACCTCCCTTATGAACCCTGCCTCCAGTAAGGCTTGTACCTGCTCTTCCACAGGTTGGGACCTTTCTGGGCTGAGATTCCTACGCTTCTGTTGCACTGGCCAAGATCCGGGATATACCGCCAGTTTATGGCACATTAACTTGGGATCTATGCTGGACATGTCTGCGGCCTTCCATGCAAAAGGATCGGCATTATCCTATAGGAATTGTATCAGTGGCTCCTTTAAGTCTCCCTTTAAGGTTGCCGCTATATTTGTTGTTTTATCTTGGGCATCCCTGATCTGGACTTCTTCAGTCTCCTCTTCAGGTTGTGGACGAAGTTCTTCGTGAACTAGAACTCCCCCGAGTTTGATGGTGTTTATTTTCTCTCCTCTGGGGTTGCCTTTAAGGATCATACTTTCGTTGTAACAGTGCCGCATAAGCTTTTGGTCTCCTTTTATCATGGCGATCCCTTCAGGAGTTAGGAACTTCATGCATAGATATGGGGTGAAAACTACTGCGGCGAGCTGGTTCAGAGTTGTCCGACCTATTAGGGCGTTATAAGCTGAGCTCACGTCGACTACGATGTAGTCTATGCTTAATGTCCTTGACCGAGTTCCTTTTCCAAAGGTTGTATGCAGTGAGATGTATCCTAGTGGTTGGATTGGGGTGTCCCCAAGTCCGAACAAGCTATTTGGATATGCTCTGAGCTCTTTATCTTGCAGACCGAGTTTGTCGAAGGCAGATTTGAACAAGATGTCTGCGGAGCTTCCTTGGTCTACCAATGTTTGGTGGAGATTAGCATTGGCAAGTATGATGGTAATGACCATGGGATCATCGTGCCCCGAGATGATACCTGTGGCGTCTTCTTGGGTAAAGGTAATAGTGGGGAGGTTGGGTAACCCGTCGCCTTCTCCGACATGATATACCTCTTTAAGATATCTTTTGCGAGATAATTTAGAGATCCCTCTTCCTGTGAATCCTCCATTTATCATATGAACATGTCTCTCAGGGGTGTGTGGTGGACGTTCAACTCGTCCAGCCTCTTCATCCCTTCTTCTCTTTTCTCAGTTCATCCGCTTTACTGGCTAAGAACCGGTCTAGTCGCCCTTCTCGTGCCAATTTTTCTATGACATTCTTTAGGTCAAAGCACTCATTGGTAGAATGCCTGTAGATTCGGTGGAATTCGCAGTAGTTTGTCTGACTTCCTCCTCTCTTGTGTTTAATCGGACGAGGCGGTGAAATCTTCTCAGTATTGCATATCTCTCGGTAGACATCCACAAGTGACACCCGAAGAGGGGTGTAGTTGTGGTATTTTCTAGGTTTCTCAATAGGCTGGTCTTCTTTCTTCCTGGATTCTTTATCGTTGTCCCGTGGTGGGTAGAAGAATTCGGTTTTTGAGCTATACCCCAATCGAGAGTTCTCCTCCATATTGATATATTTTTCCGTCCTTTCTTGAACCTCATTTAGAGATGTTGGGTGTTTCTTGGATATTGAGTGGCTAAAAGGTCCTTCTCTTAGGCCGTTGATGAGCCCCACGGTGGCCGCTTCTGTTGGAAGACTTTGTATGTCGAGGCATGCTTTGTTGAATCTTTCCATATAGCTGCAAAGGCTTTCCCAATCTCCTTGTTTAATTCCTAGTAAGCTCGGAGCATGTTTGGCTTTATCCTTCTGGATGGAGAACCTGGCGAGGAACTTTTTAGCAAGGTCATCAAAACTTGTGATTGACCTTGGAGGCAAACTCTCGAACCACTTTATTGCTGTCTTAGTTAGGGTAGTCGGGAAGGCTTTGCATCGAATTGTGTCCGAGGAATCCGTGAGGTACATCCTGCTTCTGAAATTGCTGAGATGATGGCTTGGATCCGATGTACCATCGTATGGTCATGTCAGGAGCTTTGAAATCCTTTGGGACTTTAGCTTTCATTATCTCTTTAGTGAAGGGGTCTTGCTCCTGGTAGAGGCTATCTTCATGACTGGATCGATTAATTTTAGCTTTGAGATCGGCCTCGAACTTTAGGAGTTTGTCCTCTAGCTCTCGGCGCCGTCTCGTTTCTCTCCGGAAGTCTCTTTCGGGTTCCCGCTCATGTTCAGCTTCCTTTTCGAGCTGCTTGAGACGATCCTAATATTTTCGGAGGGCATCTAAAATTTCTGTGTTTGGAGACTGCTTGTCTCCCTTGGGTTGAGGTGCATCCATAGATGTGGTATTCATGTTTTTAAGCGGGGTTCTATTTTCTAAGTTAGAGTCCTGATCGTTGTCAAGGTTGTCTGCCATGATGATGGAATGACTTCCAGGTTCTCCGGCAACGGCGCCAATGCTCTGTGGGTTACTTGAAATGTAAAAGTGCATAATCTAAATGACATTGAAACTTAAATTGCAGGAATTGTAAATGGGAATTAGGTATTGGGAATCAAGAAATTCAAAAGAACAGAATTAAAGATTGATGATGGATGAGATCACTAGGGATCAGAGATGTTGATTTCTCAAAAATTAATGGTGATCAATTCCTTCTCAATCATGTAAGATAGATCCAGGGAAGATTATAAATAATTGGGTCCCAATCTCTTGGTGACTCAATTTCTCTCAACACAATCAATTGCCACTCTCGTGATCTAATTGATCTTGAGAAGAGATGAAGTTCAACAACTAATCCTCAATGCCACACAACTCTCAAGGTCTCAATTAAGGGTGGTTACATCTCACATACCAACCCAGAATATATTAACCAAGAGAATTATGAGAGGAGAAACTCTAAACTGACTTCTGTGACTCCTTTCTCAAGTTCATCACATAATTCAAATAGATTCAATCCCTCTCTCGATAGTAATTAAATCTATAAAGAACAAGAGTTTTCACTCGGATAAATCGACTTGAATTGAGAGGAAAAGAAGAATTATTAATTCATTGAAACCAACAGAGCTCCTCCCCCTAGTGAAATGGGGTTTAGTGATTCATAGCTCCAAATGCAAATTGAAATTCAAAACTAGGAATTAAAATAAGCATAGAAAAGAGAAAGAGAATGAAAACTGTAAACAGAAATGAAACTAAATGTAATATAAAATCTCAGCAGAAAGTAAAATTCATAAAATGCAAAGAGGTACAAAAGAGATCTAAAAGAAAGAGATTGAAAAGAAGATCCAGAAGCTAAAAGTGCTAATTCTAAAAGTATCCAAAAAGCCCCATTCTAATGATTAAGACCCTCCTATTTATACTAGTTCAGTGGCTGCCTCAGGTGCAGTTGCAAGTGGCTTCAAGTGGGCTTTCTAATTGATCCGCTACTCTGCTCTAGGAGAACGTAGCATTTTTAGGAAAACAGAGAGCTCATACATCCACGCGTATGCGTCTCCCACGTGTACGCATCACTCTGGTCTTCAATACTTGTCACGCGTACGCATGATGTACGCCTGCGCGTCCTTTGTTAGTGCTCTCCTTGAGAGCGTAGCGCTCACGCCAAGAGCGCTCTACCACATGAACGTGTCACCCACTCATACGCGTGGCCTTCAAAACATCACTTCCATGCTGCCACTTTATCCACGCGTTCACGTGATCCTTTCCAAATGCCACACCCACGCGTACGCGTCACCTACATGTATGCGTCGATAGCCAAACTCCAATCCTAACTTTGAGCATTGTCGCAGGCGCTCGTTAATGGAGAGCGTAGCGCTCTTGGCTTGAGAACGTAGATCACTCCCACGCGTACGCGTCATCCATGCGTACACGTCCCCGACGCGTGCGTGTTGTTTAGCAATCTGGCAATTCTATGCGTACGCGTCTCCCACGCGTACACTCGTATGTGTCATTCTGGTCTTCAGTGCTTGTCACGTGTACGCATGACGTACGCCTATGCGTCCTTTGTTAGCGTTCTCCTTGAGAGCATAGCGCTCGTACCAAGAGCGCTCTACCACGCGTACGCGTCACCCACGTGTATGCGTGGCCTTCAAAACATCACTTCCACGCTGCCGTTTTATCCATGCATTTGCGTGATCCTTTCCAAATGCCACACCCATGAGTACGCGTCACCTACGCGTACGCGTTGATAGCCAAACTCCAATCCCAACTTTGAGCGTTGTCGCAGGTGCTCGTTAATGAAGAGCGTAGCGCTCTTGGTTTGAGAACGTAGATCACTCCCACGCGTACGTGTCACATACGCATACGCATCGTTGAAGAACGTAACGCTCTTTTGAAAGTGAGCGTAGCGCCAAGTAGTATACTACAGGTGAACATAGCGTTCTTTGAACAAGTGTAGCACTCTTCTTCTGTTTCTGATTACAAGGACAAAAAATGCATCAAAGCTTTGCCATCTTATGCACTCAATTTTATAATTCTTTCATTCAACATTTTATTGAGTTATTTGCATAAAAATTACCAGAATTCACTTAGTCCTTGCCATATTAATGCATGAGGATCAATTTCATCAAAGTGCTTGTTTATTTCAAAGAAAATGCATGAAATGAGACTAAAATTAATTAAACTAACTAGCTAATCTAGCTAAAATGTGAATGCATTACAACACCAAACTTAAACCTTGCTTGTCCTCAAGCAAGAAAAGAACTATGCACAAAGGTTTCTCTTAATTGGAATGAGTTGAGGAATAGCTTGTAATGCCTTGTGAGTGAAGTGATTAAGTGACAGTGGGATGAACTCTAAATTATATGTTCATACAAGGATTCCAGTGCTTATTAGTCCCTACATTTTGGAAGTCTTAGACCTTAGGAGTTTCATTCAAATGATATTTTGGAAATCTCTTTATAGATAATCACCTTGAAGCAGCATTTATTTTTTAAAATTTTTCTTTTCTTTTTGCATCTTGGCCTCGACTCTAGGTGTCATGTCTCAAAGCGGCTTTTTAAGATAAGCTTTCAGTAAATACTCCCAAACTAGTTGGTTTAAGGTATTAGGTGTTGAAGCACCCTTTAGGATTTACTTGCTCAAGCCTCTTTCTTTGACACAAATCTACCACAAGCATTTAACTAGGATAATAACTCTTTGAGTTCTTGTTTATTTCTTTATCATCCTAGTAATTGATGCTCAGAGCCTTGGGCCTTCTTCTTTGTTTTTTTTTTGTTTTCTTTTAATGCTACTTCTTGGATCAATAGATGTTTGAGAGTTTCCACAATAATTCTTTGAACTCTATTTCCTGCCTATGAGCTCCCATGCAAGTTTTCACAAACATGCAACCTCAATACACAATCATAAAATCAGAACCACCACTTCTCTTAATCTTTTGCTTGCCTCAAAACAAATTTTTTATTTCTCAATCCTTCTTTTCAAAGAAATGTTCTCTGTTAGCATTCTTATAGATATTGAGTGCAAGTAATTTTTCAAGAGTATGGTGCTACGAGCCATCCAACATCTTAGTTATTAAGCTATAAAGAAGCTCTACTGAGCAAACAAACAGGGGCACAACATCAACTTCAAAACAATTTTAAATACAGGACAATCACTTAACAATACAACCTTTTGGAGTTCATTTGCTTTACTCCTTATCATCATCATTGTTCGTCTTCACATCCCTCTTTGTTTCTTTGGTTGATGATGCTTAATCCTTCCAAAAATCGAAGTGATTGTGATAAACCCCATTTTTAGGGTTTATCTTATATGGATTTTAGGGGTTTTATCAATGTTCTTTCACACTTATTCTTACTTAATGCATAATTTTGTGTTTCTTTCCCAATTTTACTTCATAGTTGAAAACATGCTTCTTTTGCACTAAATATGCCACATTTTAGTCTTCTTCTATTACCATTCGATGCCGTGATCTGTTTGTTTCGTGATTTCAGAGTTTATAGGGCAAGGATGGCCTAGAAGAGAGGAAGGAAGCATGCATAAATGGAAGGAGCATGGAAAATGGAGCTTTGGAGCTTGAGCAGCGACGCGTACCTGTGCCTTATGCGTACGTGTGGATGCGCACTGCCAGGATCACCGCGAAAAAGCCAAGGCTAGAAGCCGGCGTATTCGCATGGCTGGGCAAGAACCTCATGGATGCGGACGCGTACTCTACGCATGCGCGTGGATTGTAAAATTCCAAGGATGCGCACGCGTTCTTTACGCGTATGCGTCGGTGCTCACACGTGATTTTTAAGTGAAATTGTGCTTGGCGACTTCACAGAGGCCGTGGGGCCCAATCTGAACCAACTTTGGCGCCAAAAGGCTTAAAAGGACCAAGGGATGAGTGATGAGAAGACTTTTGTGTGGTTTAGAATTCACAATAAATTCTCGTTGCAAGTATAGTTTCTAAACCAACAACAATCCTTTCATACAAAAATTTGTTTGTCACAAGTACAAACCCCTAAATTTATAAACCGAAGTATTGAACCTCGGGTCGTTCTCGCTAGGAATTGTAATAAAGTGTTCTTGTTATTGGTTATGAGCTATGTTTAAGGTTTTTGAGATATTAGACATGAAATTTAAATGGCAATGAAAATAAACTAACAACTAGAAAAGCTCTTGACAAGGAATGAGAACTAGAAGTCCTATCCTAGTTATACTCCTCAATTGTGACCACAATTGTCCATTGCTTCCACTTAGTTAACCTCTAACCATGGAGGAAAGTCAAGTGGATGAATCAACTTGATTCCACAAGTCCTAGCCAACTCCCAAGGGAAAGACTAGCTTTAGTGGTATCCAAATCAATTAGCAACTTCTAATTATCAATCAACAAAGGAATTAGATAACTCAAGCGTCACTAATTACTCCACCTAGGCCAAGAGGGACAAAATCTACACTACAATCCAACCAAGCATTTCATCAAACACTTGGAAACCATAAAAGGAAAGCAAAGTAAATTGATAACAACAATGAAATCTAACAACTACTTATTGCAATGAATTAATATCAACAATCAAAAGAAACACAATTATTATGAATTACCTCAAATTGAATTGGAAGAAAATAGAAGGAACAAGAGTAGATCTACAATAAAGCATAGAAACAATATAAAGAAAATTACAACAAAAGAATAGAGGAATCATCATTGCAACAACAAAGAATTGAGAAGAAGAGGAAAGCATGAATTGGAACCTAGATCTAGATTATTGAACTAAACCTAATCCTAATCCTAATTCTAGAGAGAAGTTAGAGCTTCTCTCTCTAAAACTAACCTAAACTAAACTAATGATCAAAAGTGTCTAAAGTATGTGAAGCATGTTAATTCCCCTTAAATCCTTGGCTTAAATAGCATCAGAAATGAGTTGGATTGGGCCCACAAGGCTTCTAAAATCGCTGGCCACGAGTTGCTCTAAGTGAACCATATGGCAGCAAAGACACGTGCGCGTACAGTGCGTGTACGCACTACCATACGTATAGCAACTATGGCAAATCTTATATCGTTTCGAAGCCCTGGATGTTAGCTTTTCAACACAACTAGAACCATGTCATTTGGACCTCTGTAGCTCAATTTATGGTCGTTTAAGTGCGAAGAGGTCGGCTTGACAGCTTTTGCGATTCTTTCATTTCTTCATGAGTTCTCCAACTTTACATGCTTTTTCTTCATTCTCTGAATCCAATCTTTGCCTCCTAAGCCTTAAATCACTTAACAAACATATCAAGACATCTAATGGAATCAAGGTAAATTAAATTTAGCTATTTTAAATCCTAAAAAGCATGTTTTCACACTTAAGCACAATTAAAGGAGAAGTTATAAAACCATGCTATTTCATTGGATAAATAGGAGAAAGGTTGACAAAACTCTCTAAATTCAACACAAGATAAACCCGAAATATGGGGTTTATCAACCTCCCCACACTTAAACCAAGCATGTCCTCATGCTTAATCCAAGAGAAAGCAAAGGATACCAACATTTATTCAATGTGAGCTAATCTAAATGCAACCTAAACTATATGCATCTATCTATATGAATGCAACTAAATGCAAAATGATTCTACCTACTTGGTTAAAAATAATTCAATCTCCAAGACATACATGCACAAGTAGGGCTAAGGTCCTATGACGACTCATGAATCCTACCAATTTAAATATCAAAATGAAGTTCAAGTAGACTTGCAAGAAGAATGCTCATGAAAGCCGGGAATCAAGGAATTGAGCATCAAACCCTCACCGGAAGTGTTTGCACTCTAGTCGCTCAAATGTGTAGGGTCGATTCTCTCAATTCTACCCTAATCATGCTTTTTAAGATTTGTTCTTCTTCTAACAATAAACATTTATCTTATGCATGCATATAAGTATCATGAGGTCTTTTCTTTAGGTTGTAATGGGGCTAGGGCCAAGGTAAGGATGCATATTTGGTCAAGTGAGCTTGAAATTTAAATCTTTGATAAGCTTAAACTTCCCACCTAACCTATATAGCAACATATACAATTCTAAACAAACGTAACTACCCATTCTTCACTTTTTCACATACTCATGCACTTGCTTTCATTTCACAACACTTATGCATTGATTCTTATTGAACATTACTTTGGGGCATTTTGTCCCCTTTTTCTTTCTTTATTTTTATTTTTCTTGCTTTTCTATTTTTTTTCTTTTCTTTTCCATATTATTTTTTTTCTTTTTTTTTTTTGTTTCTTTTCCTTTTTCTTGTTTCTTTTCCTTTTTCTTTTGTTTTTCTCATTATTTTTTTCTTTCAAACTATATACAAGAACATCAATGCATAAGGTCTATACATTCATTACACATGAGCATGTACCCAATTCTCAATATTTACAACAAAAATACAAAACTACCCTTTTATTTTTCCAATGTCCCAAGATTTCCCACACTTGAATAATACACACACTCTAGTCTAAGCTAATCAAAGATCCAAATAAGGACATTCATTGTTTTCCACTTAAAGGCTTGTAATGTGCTAAATTAAGAACAAGTGGGTTAATCGTAGGCTCAAATCAGCTAACAATGAAAGATAAAGGGTAAGGCCATTTGGGTAAGTGAGCTATATGAAACGATGGCCTCAATCATATAAATGCATGAATACACAAAATAATGGAAAAATAAGTGATTATAAGATGTAACCACACCATTAGGCTCAAATCTCACAAGTTTGTGTTCTTAGCTCAAAACCATGTTCCAAAATAAATTCTTTCAAGCAAGTTCAATAAAAAGTTTTCAAATCAGTAGGTTGCCCTAAAAACAATTTTTTGCACCAATCCAAACATTCCAAACCTCCAAACAGTTACCAAAACACCCTAAAACCTTATTTAACATATGATACTACCAAATAAACTCAACAACTAGTAAAAACATGAAATTAAACTACTTTTACCAATATTTACAAAAGAGAAAATGAAAAGATATTACCATGGTGGGGTTTCTCCCACCTAGCACTTTTGTTTATTGTCCTTAAGTTGGACTTATGGGGAGCTCCTCTCAAGGTGGCTTGTGCTTGAAGCTATCCTTGAACTTTCACCAATGCTTGGTTCTCCATTGTGCCCCAAGATTTCTTATTTGTTGCACCAAGTGCTGATGGAGTTCTTCACAAGCTTGGGGCTCCCAAAGTTGATCCTCTTTTTGTGATCCGAGATCCCACACTTTATTTTCACATCCGTCTTGAAGTTGATCATCATTATTAGTCCATCCGGGTGGTGAATAGGGTCAATTCTCAATAAAATGTCCAACAATCCTCCTAGACCCATCTAGGTGAGCACTACTCCAACCTTTATATCTCATGTTTGATGCATCAACCATAATGAGCCTTGATTTGCAACGCCAACCACGAAACATCTTTCTTTTACGCTTCATCCCACAAAGCATCCTAAGTTGACCATCCGTTTCAAGCAAACCATATTCAAGTGGGAAAATAAAGCTAATAGAAATGAGTTTCACCCACTCAAATGAAGGTGTAGATGGCAACCTAGGCAAAGGTGATTCCAAGGGTCTTGACAAAGCGTATTCAATTCCCCTCCTTCTTTTTCTAAGGATTTCCACCTCTTCACAAGACTTCACAATTATAATCCTTTGTTCAACAATTTTATCTAAACCTTTTCTCCTACTCAAGTCATAAATGGGAGGATGAGAAAAATTTACCTCCATATTACTTTCCATCTTGTTGGGAGAAGGTTCTTCATGCTCAAAGGATTCTTCACCACTAAGGTTTGATGCTTGATCTTCAATTCCAAGGGAACTCACTTCTTGCTCTATCCCATCCAAGTTTTCATAAGGGATATACCTTGGGGGTTGTGCACATTCCTCCTTAGCATCAAATTCAATCATCTTGGATGGGTTTTCTTCAACTCTATGCTCCTATGGAGGCTCCGCATCTCCTAAGTCTTCAACCAATTCTTCCTCTTCTTCAACAATTATAGCTTCCTCCAATTGTTCCAATACAAAGCAACTTCCCTCCTTATCCACCAATCTCTCCTTCATGTTATGCTCTTCATTTGATTCTCCATATGTAGCCATGGGAGTCCCTTGAGTATTTAAGCATTGGGATGGTAACCGGCTCACCACCTCATCCAAGGCGGCCGTGAATTATTGCACATCCTTTTTCATCTCCTCTTGTCCTTGAACAAGAACATCAAGGATGTCATCATTGGAGGTTGGGGTGGATGGAAGGGTTCATCAATTTGGGAGAAGGATTCATAGTAGGAAGGTGGTTCTTGTTGGTAAAGTTTTGGTGGTTCAATAATTTCCACTCTTTCCACTTGTTGCACAACACGCTCCATGGTTGCTTGAAATTGATCCAATGTTTTCTTGAGACGATCCCGTGACTCTTGTTCCGCTTGGATATCATGAGTAGGATCATATGGCTCTTGGATTGATGGGCATGAGTATTCTTCCATGGGAGGTTGTAGTGGAAAGTAGAATTCATCTTGGTAATAATATGGAGGAGGTGGCTCTTGGAAGTGGTAATGTTGGGATGGTGGTGGCTCTATATGTGATTCACATGGCTCATATGGTTGTTGTAATGGTGGATATGGATGAGGGTCATATGAAGGTGGTTGGTGAAAAGTGGCTTGTGAGTATGATTGAGGGTTATGTTGAGGATATGACTCATCGGCATATGGTGGTGGTTGATGGGATATTGTGAAAACGAATTCCAACACCCAAGACTCACCGGCAAGTGTACCGGGTCGCATCAAGTAGTAAAACTCACTTAGATTGAGGTCAATCCCACAGGGATTGATGGATCAAGCAACTTTAGTGGGTGATTAGTTTAGTCAAGCTAACATTGAAGTAATTTGAGTGAAATTAAGCCAACAGAAAGTAAATTTACAGTAATTATAAAGTGCAGAAAGTAAATTGGATTGAAACTTAAAGAGCAAGAAATGTAAATTGACAGAATCTTAAATGACAAGAAATGTAAATTGCATCAAATGTAAAGGGAGTTGGGTGCAGGAAAATTAAAGAAAGCAATAGCTCAAGCAATTGAAAAAAGAACAAGCAATTGGAAATTTAAATTGCAGGAAGAATAAAGGAAGTTGGGTGCTGGAAATTAAAGAAATCAAACAAGAAAGTGTAAATAGCAATCAAACAGAGAAGTAAAAGATGCAATAACATGCAACAGATCTAAACAGAAAAGGAAAATTGCTTGAAAAATTCAAAACAGCAAGATATCTCAACTTAATTGCAAATTCCAAAAAGACAAGTGAAGATCTCAGGGGATCAATAAGAATAGAAAACAAGTCTAGATCTCAACCCCTTCCTTGATCCAGCAGAAGACAATATTGTAGAAGAAAGAAAGAGGAAGCAGTAAATGAAAACTCAGGTTTAATTCTCAATTCACTAAGATTATGCAGGAGAAGAACAAAGAGAAGCTTCAGATCAAGAATGAAACAGAATTCCTTCACTCTCAATCCAAAATTCAAAACAAAAATGAAAACTAAAAGAGAGAGCTCTCTAATCCTAATGCTCCCTAGTGGAGCCAGCCTTCTAATACTCTCTATTAGAGCCAACCTCCTATGAAAATGAGAATGATGCATTTATATAGGCTTTTTACAAAATGAAAATAAAATAAAATTGAAATGAAAAACAAATTAAATGAAAAATCCTAAGTCTAGCTTGTTCTTGTGCCTTTGAGTGATGATGTGGGCTTTGCTTGCTTTGGATTTGAAGAGAGATGGGTTTGATTGGCCTAGGTTTAATTGGTTTGGACCATGGGTCAAGCTTGGTTCAAGTTGGTTTGGTGTGGGACACCTCCCAGGGCAATGCTCGGCTCTCACCAAGAGCGCAGCATCCTTACTTCCTTGGTGAGGCTCCAGCTTCAAGCCTTGGTGAAAGCATTTGGGGAGCAATTTTCCTTGAATTTTCATGAAGAGAGCACGATAATGCTCTCCAAAAGAGCGCAGCGCTCTCCAAGTGAGTGCTACTTTGATGGACTTCCTTTGGTCTCCCTCTTCGAATCCTGGTGGTTGCACTTTGGTCTATTTTTACTTATTTTTGGTCCTTAAAGATGCATTTCACTTGTTCCTCAATTTCATGCCAAATATGGATTGCCATATATCGTTGGAAAGCTCTGAATGTCAGCTTTTCAACGCAACTAGAAGCACATTAATTAGACATCCGTATCTCAAGTTATAGCCCTTTGAAGGAGGCATGGTCATGTTGTGAGCGCCCAAGTGTTAACTTAGCGAAAATTTTGCTTCCAAGCTCATTTTTGCATCACGATAATGCTCTGCTCTTGGCAAGAGCGGAGCTTTGTGTACTGATTGCCAATCTCCTTTAATTTGGTCATGGGCCACGCTTTTAAAAGCGTGGCCTAAGGCTCCAAAGTGTGCTCCAACTTCAAAGTGTGCCCCAAAGCTCTTTTTTTCTCCTTTTTAGCTTATTTTGTGCTTTTTGCTCCTTTTTCTTCTTATTTCCTAAAAATTTATAAAATCAAAAGATCAAGAAAATATGCCATTTAAGTACAAAAGCATTCACTATTTAAGCACAAATCATCAATTTATTGTATGAAAAAGCATCGAAAAATATGACATGGTGACATGTCATTAGTGGTTCTTGAAATTCACAAGGGAGTTCACCATAGCCATTAGATTGATATGCATCAAAGAATGGATCTTCTTCATAGTGTATTGGTGGAGGTTGTTACCATGAAGATTGATCATGTGCATGTGGCTCCTCCCACGTTTGATTGTTCCATCTTTGATACACATCTTCATTGAAGTCCTCATTTCCTACAACATAGTTGTAATCACACTCATAGCCAAAGTAGTGAGAATTCATAATAGCAAGAGAAAATAAAAAAAAACTAGTAAGAACTAATAAAAACTAACTCCTAAAACAAGCAAAAACTAGCAAAGAAGCATATTAACATATATACAATAGCCAATAACATAACACCATTGCAAGTCCCCAGCAATGGCGCCATTTTGATGAAAAGACTTTTGTGTGGTTTAGAATTCACAATAAATTCTCGTTGCAAGTATAGTTTCTAAACCAACAATAATCCTTTTATACAAAAATTTGTTTGTCACAAGTACAAACCCCTAAATTTATAAACCGAAGTATTGAACCTCGGGTCGTTCTCCCTAGGAATTGCAATAAAGTGTTCTTGTTATTGGTTATGAGCTATGTTTAGGGTTTTTGAGATATTAGACATGAAATGTAAATGGCAATAAAAATAAACTAACAACTAGAAAAGCTCTTGACAAGGAATGAGAACTAGAAGTCCTATCCTAGTTATACTCCTCAATTGTGACCACAATTATCCATTGCTACCACTTAGTTAACCTCTAACCACGGAGGAAAGTCAAGTGGATGAATCAACTTGATTCCACAAGTCCTAGCAACCTCCCAAGGGAAAGACTAGCTTTAGTGGTATCCAAATCAATTAGCAAATTCTAATTATCAATCAACAAAGGAATTAGATAACTCAAGCGTCACTAATTACTCCACCTAGGCCAAGAGGGACAAAATCTACACTACAATCCAACCAAGTATTTCATCAAATACTTGGAAGGCATAAAAGGAAAGCAAAATAAATTGATAACAACAATGATATCTAACAACTACTTATTGCAAGGAATTAATAACAACAAGCAAAAGAAACATAATTATTATGAATTACCTCAAATTGAATTGGAAGAAAATAGAAGGAATAAGAGTAGATCTACAATAAAGCATAGAAACAATATAAAGGAAATTACAACAAAAGAATAGAGGAATCATAAATGCAACAACAAAGAACTGAGAAGAAGAAGAGGAAAGCATGAATTGGAACCTAGATCTAGATTATTGAACTAAACCTAATCCTAATCCTAATTCTAGAGAGAAGTTAGAGCTTCTTTCTCTAAAACTAACCTAAACTAAACTAATGATCAAAAGTGTCTAAAGTATGTGAAGCATGTTAATTCCCCTTCAATTCTTGGCTTAAATAGCATCATAAATGAGTTGGATTGGGCCCACAAGGCTTCTAAAATCGCTGGCCACGAGTTGCTCTAAGTGAACCATATGGCAGTAACGACATGTGCGCGTACAGTGTGCATACGTGTCACCATACGTGTAGCAACTATGGCAAATATTATATTGTTTTGAAGCCCCGGATGTTAGATTTCCAACGCAACTAGAACCACATCATTTGGACCTCTGTAGCTCAAGTTATGGTCGTTTAAGTGCGAAGAGGTCGGCTTGATAGCTTTTACGATTCTTTCATTTCTTCATGAGTTCTCCAACTTTACATGCTTTTTCTTCATTCTCTCAATCCAATCTTTGCCTCCTAAGCCTTAAATCACTTAACCAACATATCAAGGCATCTAATGAAATCAAGGTAAATTAAATTTAGCTATTTTAAATCCTAAAAAGCATGTTTTCACACTTAAGCACAATTAAAGGAGAAGTTATAAAACCATGCTATTTCATTGGATAAATGGGAGAAAGGTTGACAAAACCCTCTAAATTCAACACAAGATAAACCCTAAATATGGGGTTTATCAATGAGGGAATTGATATTCATTCACACATTTAGATATTTTTAGTTAGTTTTGGAAGTTACATTTTTAGAGAGAGAAACTCTAGCTTCTCTCTAGGTTTTTGCTTCTCAATTTGGATTTCTCTTAGATTTATTGGTGAGATCTATTGTCAATTCAATTCTAAATTGTTTCAAGTTGTAGATCTAATCCTTCTACTCTCAATTTAGTGTTCTTGTTGCTCAAGTTACTTTGGATCTTAGATTTGGATTGTGTTACTTTGATTTCCATTAATGCATTGAGGAATTTTATGTTCATTGTTGTTAATTGTTTGTTTGTTGTTAATCTCTTGTAGTGGATATCTTTGATTTGAAGTTTCTTCTCAATTTTACAATGTCTTTCATTCTTGCTCTCTAAGTGTTTGAGAAAATGTCAATTTTAGCTATGGAGTAGACTTTTCATTCTTGGCTTGGGGGTTGAGATATTGGAGACACTTGAGTTATCAATGTCCTTTGTTGATTATCAATTGGAAATTGCTAATTAATTTGCATGTCACTAAAGCTAGACTTCCCTAGGGTTTGACTAGGATTTGTGAACACAAGTTGATTATCTTCACTTAACTTTCCTTTATAGTTAGAGGTTGACTAAGTGGAGCAATAACCAATTTTTGTCACAATTGATGGAGATTATGATGATAGGAATTCCAATTCTCACCCCTAGCCAACGCTTTTACATTGCTTAATTGTCATTCACACTTACTAGCTTATTCTTTTCTTGCATTAAACTGCAAAATACCAAGACAACTTCTAACCAATGATGTGCATCTTAGAGCAACTCCTAGGGAGAACGACTCGGGACAAATACTCTCAGTTATTGATTTTGAATTGTGGATACACATTTTCTAAGTTTGATGTGGGATTTCTTGTTGGTTTAGACTATACTCACGATTTGATTTATTGATAAATTCTACACCAACATAAAATCGCTCATCAAAATGGCACCATTGCCGGGGAGTTGCACATGAGTGCCATGTTGTTGGTTAGTGTAAATATGTGGATATGTGCATACTTTCATTTTTCTTGATTGTGTGTGTTAGTTAGGATTAGTCTTTGTTTAGTTCATTTTATTGTCATGAGCTCTATATCTCTTTCCTTGAATGACGCGTTCTTTACCAGATCCGAGCTTAGCTACATTTGATCTTGAGATAGAAAGAACTTTGCTTCACATTAGACAAGCTCGGAGAGGTTGGCCTTTGGAGGTGGTGAAAAAGTTTTTACCAATTCACCTACCATATCCGAAGTTGATTCTGAATCGTCATTCGAAGAAGGCGCTGTTTACTCTTCAATCGATACTACTAATAACTCCTCTATTGATCTAGGTATGGACACTATGGCCGCTCCAAGACGAGTTACTCTTAAGGAAGCCGGTGCTTCGGATTTTGTTCTTCAACCTACTCAAGTGCGTCATCCGGAGTTGAATGCTAATTTCAAGCTCAAAACCACTTTGATTAATCTTCTTCCCAAGTACCAAGGACTTCCCGCTCAAGATCCTATTAGACACCTTAAGGACTTTCAAGGTGTATGTTCTACTACTCGGCGGGAAGGCTCTAGTGAAGTTGCAGTTTGGTTGTATGCTTTTCCTTTCTCTCTCGAAGGGAGAGCCAAGGAGTGGTTCTATTCTTTGCCCAGTAGGATTGTTAGCGATTGGGACTTGCTTAGAAGGAAATTCTCAGACAAATTCTTTCCTGCGGTGCTGACCGATAAGTTGCAGAAAGAACTTTCATGCATTGTCCAGGGTGAATTGGAAACTCTGTACGAGTATTGGGAACAGTTCTGAAAGCTTTTTGACTCATGCCCCAACCATATGATTGACACTCTAGTGTTGATTAGCTATCTTTGCCAAGGAATGAAACCGCAAGACAAGATCCTCCTAGATGCTTCAACCAATGGTTCCTTGACAAAATATAGAACAGCGGAGGAAGCATGGCAATTGATCAACAATTTGGCCGAGTCCACCTTACATGCTAGACAAAAGAGCAATCATCCTAGAGCCGTAAATGAAGTCTCCTCTAGTGGTAAGACCGCCGCTCTTACCAAAACCTTGGGCGAGATGACAATTATTCTAAAGCAACTCCAAATAAATCAATAACAACCTCCACCTCCTCAACAACAACAAAGTCAATAATTGGTTCCCCAAAGAGTATGCGGTATTTGCTCTTGTTATTTCCATTACACGGATAAATATTCGAGTCTCCAAGAGGACAACACGATAGCAGCTACCAATGCCTACTATAACCGTCCCAACCAAGGATATCATCAACAAGGAAGCAACTACAATCAAGGGTATCTTCAACAAGGAGGCAATTACAATCAAGGGAGTAACAATTATAATCATGGTTGGCAAGACAACTCCAACCAAGGATGGCGAGACAATTATCATCAAGGAGGTAGGGACAATGGAGGAAATCAAAGGTGGAACAACAACAATCGACAAAACCGATACTCACAAAACCCTCCATATCAACAACCAAACCAAGGAAGAAACTACCAAACCTACCAACCGCCTCATTAAAGGCAAGCACCTTAACCCAACCAACCACAAGCCCCTCAAATCACCTATCCTTCCACTTCCTCCAATCAAGATGAAACACTCCGTTCCATTCTTCAAGGACAAAAAGAACTTCAGTCCACACTTGCCTCTAGTCTTACCGGTCTTACTTCTACCCTCCAAATTCTCAGAGCCCGCATGGAACCACCTTCTACCTCCACTCCTCAAGCTTCAAGTTCTAGTGCCATACCCTATGAACCTCTACCCAACCCCAAGAGTCGCATCAATGTCATCACCTTAAGGCTGGAACCAAATTACAAGAGAGGAGTCCAAAGGAACCAAGCCTAATAATAGTCACTCAAGATGAGGATGTGGTTGAAATAGAAGAAATTGAAGAGGAGGATGAATCACATGAGGTAGTTGAGGATGAAGTCCCCTAACCAAGGAGTGAAATCTCTAAAGATGAGAATGTCTTTGAGGAAGTTGCTCAACCAATCCCATTTTCTACACTGGCAAGGAAGACCAAGAAGCATGTAGAGCTTGACCCAAAAATGGTGGAGATGTTCAAGAAAGTTGAGGTAACTATCCCTCTCTTTGATGCTATCCATCAAGTACTTAAATATGCCAAGTTTCTTAAAGACTTATGCATGAACAAGGAAAGAATTCATGAGTTACAAACTATTCCATTGGGGAGTTCTATTTCGGCTTTAATGGGAGCAGTACCGGAAAAGTGTGGTGATCCGGGCCCTTGCTTAGTCACTTGTACCATAGATGGTGTCCAATTCATTGATTGTATGTGTGATCTTGGTGCATGCGTTAGTATTATGCCTCTTTCCGTTTATCATATATTGAAGCTCCCACCATTGAAGAGGTCGGCGGCTAGGTTTGTCCTGGTGGATAAAAGCATAATAACTATGACGGGTATTGCAGAAGATGTGTTGGTAAACATAAAGGCTTTGGTATTTCCGATTGATTTTCATATCCTTGAGATGCTGCCTAGTAAATCTGAAAGGACATCGTCTATCTTACTTGGGAGGCCATTTTTGAGGACCTCCAGGTTCAAATTGGATGTCTATTCGGGAACTTATTATTTTGAGATTGACGGAAGAGTTGTAAGCTTTAGTCTTGATAAAGCCATGAGGCACCCACCGGAGGATCATTCCATACTCCGGTGTGACTTGATTGACAATGTTATGGCCGAAGTACATAATGCTAATCTTGATAAGAAGAGTATTATTGAAGGACCAAGTGTGGGGAACCCCCACGAATGTGAAGAGAACACCGTACCCCCTCCGGATCCACCATAAGTTCAAATGCCAAGTCAAGAACAAAGTGTAGAGTTGAAACCACTTCCATCCCACCTAAAATATGCCTATCTTGATGAAGCTCACAAGTTCCCGGTAATTGTTGCAAGGGAGCTCACTTTCCACCAAGAGGAGAGGTTGCTTCATGTTTTGAGGAGGAACAAAAAGGCTATAGGGTGGAGCTTGGCGAACCTAGTGGGTATAAGCCCCCAAGTGTGTGAGCACCGAATCTTCCTAGAGGAAGGAGCTAGACCCGTTCAGCAACCTCAAAGGCGTTTGAATCCTACCATTCTAGAGGTTGTAAAAGAGGTAACCCGGTTATTAGAAGCGGACATAATCTATCCCATTTCGGATAGTGAGTGGGTAAGTGACGTTGGGATTTTTGCCAGTAAAGAAGTTCATAAAAACAGTCGCATTGTAGATATAGTCTCTAAACCAACAGAAATCCCTTCGTACAAACGTTTTGGTTGTCACAAGTAACAAACCCCTTAAAATTGTTAACCGAGTATTTAAACCTCGGGTCGTCTTCTCAAGGAACTGCAAGGAAGTATGTTCTTATTATTGGCTATAAAGGTTGTAATCGGGGTTTAGAAGGTGAGAAGCAAGTGATTTGAATGACAAGTAAAGTAGATGGCAATTGAAATAAATAAATACTGTAAAGTAACTTTTGGCAAGGTAAGAGAAATTAGAAGTCCAACTTAGTTATCTCTCTCAACAATAATGAAAGTTGAATCTAAATTCCACTTAGTTAACCTTTACTAAAGCAAAGGAAAGTCAAGGGACTAATTAGTTTGACCTTCTAATCCTATTTAATTCCTAAGAAAAAGTTGGGATTATTGAAGTTCAGTTCAATTAGCAAGATAGCGATTATCAGTTATGCTGAGTTTGATAATGTTGAGTTACTGATTTCTTAACCAAGACCAAAAGGGAAAAAAGTAAAATTGTTGGAATAAAAATGTCCTCAAATGGAAAGCAATGGTAACACAAATTAATGAGAAAGCAATCAATAACTGAAATACCTCAAATAATCATTAATTCAAATCATAACATGGAAAGGGTTCATAAGTCAAGTTGGCAACAATTATAGATACGAATAAAAGCATTAAAGTAGAAGTAGCATAGAAACATAAATTAAAGTAAATGCTAAACCTGGATCGAGAAGTCCTAAATCCTAATCCTAAGCGAGAGAGGAGAGAACCTCTCTCAAACTAAATCTAAATCATGGAAAGTAGTAAAAAATGCGAGCTCCCTCTGAATGGATGCATTCCCCCACTTTATAGCTTCTAATCTGTGTGTTCTGGGCTGAAAACTGGGTCAAAATCAGCCCAGAAATTGCTCCCTGCGATTTCTGTTACGTCCAGGTTGCGGGCACGTGACGCGGAGGCGTCGTCCACGCGGCCGCATGGATTGAAGTTCGCAGATGCAACGCGTTTGCGTGGATCACGCATTCGCGTCACCTAGCGTCAAGGCAACTATAGCATATTATATATCAAATCGAAGCCCCAGATGTTAGCTTTCTAATGCAACTAGAACCGCGTCATTTGGACCTCTATAGCTAAAGTTATAGCCATTTGAGTGCGAAGAGGTCAGGCTAGACAGCTTAGCAATTTCTCCAACTTATTGTATTCCTTCCACTTTTGCATGCTTCCTTTCCATCCTCTGAACCATTCCTGCCCTGTAATCTCTGAAAACACTTAACACACATATCAAGGCATCTAATGGTAATAAGAGAGGATTAATAATAAGCAAATATAAAATCAAAGAAGCATGTTTTCAATCATAGCACAAAACCAGGAAGGAAAATGTAAAACATGCAAATAGTATGAATAAGTGGGTAAAGAGTTGATAAAAATCACTCAATTGAGTACAAGATAAACCATAAAATAGTGGTTTATCAACCTCCCCACACTTAAACATTAGCATGTCCTCATGCTAAGCTCAATAGAAGCTATAAAGATGAAGAGGAGTGGTAGAATGCATGAAATGCAACCTATCTGTATGAATGCAACTATATGCAGAATGTTTCTACCTACTTGGTTAAAAGTAAACAAATATTTTAAGAACATACATGAACTGGATTTCACTAATACAAATCATAAAAATGAAGTACAAATAGACTTGCAGAAGAAAATAGCTCATGAAAGCCGGGAACAAAGAATCGAGCATCGAACCCTCATTGGTAGTGTATACACTCTAATCACTCAAGTGTTTAAGGTTCGATTCTCTCAATTCTCTACTAACCTTGCTTTCTAAGGCTTGCTCTTCATCTAACAATCAACATAAATTTAATGCACAAATACACAAATCAAGAGGTCTTTTAACGGTTGTAATGGGGTTAGGGTCAAGGTAGGATTGTATTTAGCCAAGTGGACTAAAATCTGAATCCTTAATTAACTTAAACTTGCCACCTAACTTTAGACAATCCATATAATCATAATATAATATCTAACTATCCATTAACCATGTTTTCCACATATTCATGCATTCTAATTTTCAAGTACAGTACATATGCATTGCTTTCACTTACTTTGGGGCATTTTATCCCCTTTTTGCTTAATTGTTCTTTTTTTTTTCTTTTTCTCTTTTTCTTCTTATATATATATATATATATATTTTTTTTTCTTTTATTTTTCTCAATGCATATGATTAAATTATTGAATGTATGAACATGTCCTAAACATTTCTTTCACATTTTCATAAAGATATATAACACTCAATTCTTAAACCAAATATTTCCAAACCCACTTTTCCCCACACTTAATTCATGAGCACTCTCACTAGTCTAAGCTAACCAAGGATTCAAATTAAGGACAATATTGTTTTCCGCTTAGAGTTAATGATGTGCTAAAGTAAAGAACAAAGGGGTAAAATAGGCTCAAATTGGTTTGCAAAGGATAATGAAAGGTAAGTGATGAGAGAACTTTTGCGTGGTCTAGAAATTTGCGGATAAATCCTCGTTGCAAGTATAGTTTCTAAACCTTCAAAAGTCCTTTCATACAAACATTTTGGTTGTCACAAGTAACAAACCCCTTTGAAATTGATAACTGAGTATTCAAACCTCGGGTCATCTTCTCAAGGAATTGCAGGGAGGTATGTTCTTATTATTGGTTATGAGTTTGTAAATTGGGGAAATTTGGAGTTTGGACAATGGGCACAGGTATATTTTCAAAGCAATAAAAATAAATAAATAACTGTAAACTAAACTCTTGGCAAGTATGAGAACTGGAATTTCTATCCTAGTTATCCTTATCAAGTGTGAAGAGAATTGGGTTGTAATCCCACTTGGTCAGCCTTTATTAAACAAAGGAAGGTTAAGTGGACTGATTAGCTTGATTCTCAAGTCCTAGTCAATTCCTGTGGAGAGACTAGTGTTAGAGCAATCCTAGCTAAAGCAAAATCTGCCAATTTTAATCACTTGCTGAGTTTGATAACTCAAGTACTACCAATCACTTGACCAAAGCTAAAAGGGAGAAAAATATCTAAATTAAATTAAAAGCATCAATATAAGCAAAGCAATCTTAAATATGAAAATACCTCGAATTGCATTAACAAAAGAAATTAAATCTGGCATAGATATTCATAAATTAAATTGAGAAAATAAATAAAAATAAAGAACCTGGGATTGAGAGTCACTCCTAAAACTAAGAGAAATCCTAAATCCTAATCCTAAGAGAGAGGAGAGAACCTCTCTCTCTAAAAACTACATCTACTCCTAAAATTGTAAATTATGAGAGCCTCTTTTATGAATAGATGCATTTTCCCACTTTATAGCCTCTAATCTGTGTTTTCTGGGCCACAAACTGGGTCAGAAACAGTCCAGAATTCGCTGGTTTCGAATTTTTGCCACGCTGGATTTCCGTCATTGCGACGCGGCCGCATAGATCACGCGGTCGCGTCGCCTAGCGTCAGAGAAACTATAACATATTATATATCAAATCGAAGCCCCGGACGTTAGCTTTCCAACGCAACTGGAACCGCGTCATTTGGACCCTTGTAGCTAAAGTTATAGTCGTTTGAGTGCGAAGAGGTCAGGCTGGACAGCTTAGCAATTTCTCCAACTTCTTGTATTCCTTCCACTTTTGCATGTTTCCTTTTCATTCTCTGAGTCATTCCTGTCCTGCAATCTCTGAAATCACTTAACACACATATCAATGTATCTAATGGTAATAAGAGAGGATTAATATTAGCAAATATAAGTCCAAAGAAACATGTTTTCAATCAAAGCACATAATTAGGAAGGCAAATGTAAAACCATGCAAATAGTATGAATAAGTGGGTAAAGAGTAGATAAAAACCACTCAATTGAGCACAAGATAAACCATAAAATAGTGGTTTATCAGTAAGGCCATATGGGTATGTAAGCTCAGCGAAACAAAGGCCTCAATCATATAAGTGCATGTATACATCAAACAATGGAAAAATAGAATTAAGCAAGACAAAGATTACAATTTTAGAGAGAAAAATACACACTAAAACAGAATTTTGGTTGATAAAATGTAACCAATTCAAATAGGCTAAAAAATCTCACAGGTTTTGTGTGTTCGAGTTCTAAACCATGTTCCAGTATAATATCTCTTCAAACAAGTGTAACATTAAATTTTATTCAAATTAGTGAAATTCTCTAAAAATTTTCTTGAAAAAGAAAATATTACTTCAACCAAGTGGTAAAATATGCAAAAAATTAAACAAATATGCAATCAAACATGCAAATGCAACAATGAATAAGGAAAATAAATCATTGGTGTTGATATAGAGGAGTAACTAACCCATGGAGATCGGTATCGACCTCCCCACACTTAAAGATTGCACCGTCTTCGGTGCATGCTGAGATGTGCAGGTGGACGGGTTGCTCCAACTGATGCTTTTCTCCAAGGATTGTGCATATGGACTTGTCTGTTTTCCCATGCAAACGCCTTCCGGTTCCCTTCCGGGTGGCCATCCTGAAAGAAAAAGGGAAGAAAAAGTAACCCAGTAATAGAGATAAGAAAATAAATGGAGTATGGTTGGGTTAATGCCAAATGAAAAGGGTCTCATTTACATGGAAGCTTCAACATGTAGGTGAGAAAACAATAGAAGCCATGGCATACCAGTGGTGCAGAATATGCAACCAAGGGGAGGAGTGTGGGTAAAATATCAATATAAGTTCATGTCAATGCAAGAAGGAATTCAAATATCATAAAAGAATAGCATTGATTTAAATAATATTACCCAACAGTGTAAACAAGTCACTAAGCACCAAGATAATACCAGAAAAGATATAATAGTTGAATAAGAACATTTGAACACCAATAATTTTAGAAAAGAAAATAAAAATATGCACAAAATTAATATGCAACGAATGAAAGTATGCAAATAAATAAAATAAAATAAAAGATAAGAGGAATGAGAAGAGTAAGAAAGAAAGAAGAAAGAAGAAAAGATAGAAGAAATTAGGATTGGGGAAGAAAAGATAAGATATTTGGCAAATTAGGATAAGCTGTGCGGCGCAATCGACGCGATCGCGTGGGGCACGCGGTCGCGCGACTTGCGCTTAAACTGATTGACGCGGTCACGTCGGTCACGCGGTCGCGTGACCCATTTTATGCTGCTGGCGCAAGGGCAGCCTCGCGCTCTCACAACTCTCTGTTTAAATTGCATGTTGCCAAAAATCTGGGTGACGCGATCGCATGGGGCATGCGATCACGCGAGTGGCCACTTAGTAGGATGTGACGCGGCCGCGTGGGGCACGCGGTCGCGTGAGATGGACTGCGCGTCCAGCGCCAGTCCAGCACCACTCTAGCACAACTTTCGGCTGTGCACCATTATTACGTCGAAATCCTAGTCACGCGGCCGCGTGGGGCACGCGGTCGCGTGGGAGGCCATTATTCCCATATGACGCGGTCGCGTCAGCGACGCGGTCGCGTGGGACGATTTGTGCCATTAGCACGCCTCCAGCCACGCTCCAGCGTGACTCTCTGTTCGTTTTTATTTGCTCCCCTCTCCTTGCGACGTGGACGCGTCGCTGATGCGGTCGCGTCGCGTGGCTTTTTTTTTACGCATGAAAAATGCAGAATGCAATGATTAATGTGAATGCTATGCATGATCCCAGGTTTAATAAAACAAAATAAAACTCAAAAACAAATAAAATTAAATAAAAATGAAAAAAGAACGATCATACCATGGTGGGTTGTCTCCTACCTAGCACTTTTATTTAAAGTCCTTAAGTTGGACATTTGGTGAGCTCCCTGTTATGGTGGCTTGTGCTTGAACTCATCCAGAAATCTCCACCAATGTTTGCATCTCCAGTAGCCTCCGGGGTCCCAAACTAAGCAGGTAAAGCCCTTAAGAAGCTTCAGACAAATTTTCAGGCTCCCGGGGTGACGAATGTCAGAATAGATTCCAGGATCCCAAGCTTTGCTATTAAATCCGGCTCCGTCTTGATCTATATATTTCCATCCGGGCGGTTTAAAAAGTAGAATCTCACCATGGTGACCAAACGTTCTCCGTGATTCATGCAATTGAGCATGATACCAATCCATGTACTTCGAGGTGAAGCGTGGAACCTTATTGAACCTTGTGCATCAGCTATGAGTACGAGCCATTTCCCTCTTACTCTTAAAGCCGCAAAGAGCTCTAAGCTGGCCATCTGTTTTAAGCAAACCATATTCAAGTGAATAAGTAAAGTTATAGGTTAAGGATTGTACCCACTTGAAGCTTGTATTAGGTGGTAATGGCCTTGGGATAGGTGTTTCCGGTGGTTCTGTAAGTTCTACTCCCTTGTGCTCTTCTGTGAATTCCTCCACTTCCTTGCAAGGTTCTACAAGTGTATCTGTGTCCTGGTCAAAATCTTCTATGTCTTCCTCATCACTTGAGTCATAGATTGGAGGTTGAGAGAAATCTACCTCCACATCATCTTCGTATTCACTTGGGGAAGATTCTTCGAACTCAGAGAATTCACTTGCGGATGCCAGTTCATTACTAAGAGAATTTGACTTGTGACTATCATCATCAAGGGAATTTGTGTCCTGGGTTATTCCGTCTGATTCTTCATAAACAACTTGCCTTGGGGGTTGTGTACTATCCTCCTTAGCATCAACTGTAACGTCCTTGACGGAGTTCTCCTCAGTTCTAGATTCCCATGGAGGTTCAGCATCTCCTAGATCTTCAACCAACTCTTCTTCTTGAACAATGACAGCTTCTTCTACTTGTTCTAGTACGAATTCGTTCTCTGTCTTATCCACTGGAGTTTCTGGTATCTCCTTCATGCTACGCTCTTCGTTAGACTGTTCACATGGGACTGTGGCTGATCCTTGTGTATTTGAGTGCCTAGAAACCCATTGAATTACTACTTGCTCCATTTGTCGAATGGTTGTTTGAAATTTATTCACTGTTTCCTTTAGGCGAACCTCTGCTTCTCGGGTTGCCGGACTTGGGCATGATACATAGGAAAGTGGTGGTGATTGGGAGTGATTGGATTGGTACTGGGGTAAGAAAGGATCATATGGTGGCGAATGGTGAAGAGAAGCTTGTGAGTGTGGTGGTTCGAGGTTATGTTGAAATGATGGTTTGTATGCACGGGGTGGGGCTTGTTGGTAGTTACAAGGCTGTCCACCATATCTTTCAGCTGGGTATGCACGGTAGAATGGTCTTTGTCCAGGATATCTCGGAGGGTGTTGCTGCCTAAAGGGTTGATTGGATCCTCTTGGCTCCATCCATCCTTGATTGGTCTGACCTTGATGCATATTCCTGCTGTAACTTCTATTTCCTTCAACAAAGTTAGAACCAAACTCAAAGCGAGAGGGGTGAGAGTTCATGGTAGCAAATAGAGATAAAAAGGAAAAACAAAAATAAATAAACAAGTAAAAGAAAAATATTTACAATAACCAATAATAAGGCACACGTTAGCAGTTCCCCGGCAATGGCACCATTTTGACGTTGGGATTTTTGCCAGTAAAGAAGTTCATAAAAACAGTCGCGTTGTAGATATAGTCTCTAAACTGACAGAAATCCCTTCGTACAAACGTTTTGGTTGTCACAAGTAACAAACCCCTTAAAAATTATTAACCGAGTATTTAAACATCGGGTCGTCTTCTCAAGGAACTGCAAGGAAGTATGTTCTTATTATTGGCTATAAAGGTTGTAATCGGGGTATAGAAGGTGAGAAGCAAGTGATTTGAATGACAAGTAAAGTAGATGGCAATTGAAATAAATAAATACTATAAAGCAACTTTTGGCAAGGTAAGAGAAATTAGAAGTCCAACTTAGTTATCTCTCTCAACAATAATGAAAGTTGAATCTAAATTCCACTTAGTTAACCTTTACTAAAGCAAAGGAAATTCAAGGGACTAATTAGTTTGACCTTCTAATCCTATTTAATTCCTAAGAAAAAGTTGGGATTATTGAAGTTCAGTTCAATTAGCAAGATAGCGATTATCAGTTATGTTGAGTTTGATAATGTTGAGTTACTGATTTCTTAACCAAGACCAAAAGGGAAAAAAGTAAAATTGCTGGAATAAAAATGTCCTCAGATGGAAAGCAATGGTAACACAAATTAAAGAGAAAGCAATCAATAACTGAAATACCTCAAATAATCATTAATTCAAATCATAACATGGAAAGGGTTCATAAGTCAAGTTGGCAACATTTATAGATACGAATAAAAGCATTAAAGTAGAAGTAGCATAGAAACATAAATTAAAGTAAATGCTAAACCTGGATCGAGAGTCACTCTTAAAAACTAAGAGAGGTCCTAAATCCTAATCCTAAGAGAGAGAGGAGAGAACCTCTCTCAAACTAAATCTAAACCATGGAAAGTAGTAAAAAATGCGAGCTCCCTCTGAATGGATGCATTCTCCCACTTTATAGCTTCTAATCTGTATGTTCTGGGCTAAAAACTGGGTCAAAATCAGCCCAGAAATCGCTCCCTGCGATTTCTGTTACGTCCAGGTCGCGGGCAAGTGACGCGGAGGCGTCGTCCACGCGGCCGCATGGATTGAAGTTCGCAGATGCGATGCATTCGCGTGGATCACGCGTTCGCGTCACTTAGCGTCAGAGCAACTATGACATATTATATATCAAATCGAAGCCCCAGACGTTAGCTTTCCATTGCAACTAGAACCGCGTCATTTAGACCTCTGTAGCTAAAGTTATAGCCATTTGAGTGCGAAGAGGTCAGGCTGGACAGCTTAGCAATTTCTCCAACTTATTGTATTCCTTCCACTTTTGCATGCTTCCTTTCCATCCTCTGAACCATTCCTGCCCTGTAATCTCTGAAAACACTTAACACACATATCAAGGCATCTAATGGTAATAAGAGAGGATTAATAATAAGCAAATATAAAATCAAAGAAGCATATTTTCGATCATAGCACAAAACCAGGAAGGAAAATGTAAAACATGCAAATAGTATGAATAAGTGGGTAAAGAGTTGATAAAAACCACTCAATTGATAAAAGATAAACCATAAAATAGTGGTTTATCAGTAAGCCCCGTCCAAGTCATCCCAAAGAAGTCCAGGGTTACTACAATCAAGAATGAGAGCGGGGAGCTTATAGCTACGAGGGTGCAAAACTCATGGAGGGTGTGTATTGACTACCGGCGTTTGAATACGGCCACTAGGAAGGATCATTTTCTGCTACCGTTCATCGATTAAATGCCTGATCGATTGTCTGGTAAATCTCATTACTGTTTCTTAGATGGCTATTCGGGGTATTTTCAAATCTACATTGCTTTAGAAAATCAGGAGAAAACTACCTTTACATGCCCCTTTGGAACTTATGCCTACAAGCGCATGCCTTTTGGCTTATGTAACGCACCGGCAAATTTCCAAAGGTGTATGATGAGTATATTTGTGGATCTTCTAAAGCATTGCATGGAGGTGTTCATGGACGATTTTAGTGTCTATGGGGACTGTTCATACCCTGGGTTGAGCTATACGACCCGGTCTCGCTGAAGACAAATCGACCGACCTCTTTTGGACAGGTTCCCTGACCTCTTCTCAAAGAAGTATGGCCACATCGAAATCAGAGGCCCAAGCAGGCCCAAACGAGGGAGCACAAGTCTAATCTAAAGGTGCCAAAACCAAAAGAAAGATAAGGCGGCCCCCCTAAAAAGATAAAGATGACTTCACTTAAAGATAAGATAAGATAACTAACTTAACTCAAAAGAGGGTCACTCTGCACTATTATAAAAACACTTGAGCACCCATATATAACTCATACACTGATTCTACACAAGAAAAACCTGCCTAAAGCACGTGCTAACTTAAGCATCGGAGTCTCTTGTAGGTACCACTACCCTCTGGTGACGAAGGATCAGCAGCACCATCAAGCCCAACAAATTGGACACAGCAGCTCCGGCCACCTCCGCAGATCTCGTCCGAGATCGACCCACAGTTTCAGGTAAGCCTCGGAACATTGGCACTGTTACCGGGGAACATGGAAGTCATTCCATCATCATGGCAGACAACCTTCACAATGACCACAATTCTGATTTGGAAAACCGAACACCGCACAGAAACGCAGACATCACAACAAAGGATAAAACTCAACCGAACGGAGACAAACATTCTCCAAATATAGAAATCTTAGAAGCCCTCCGAGAACAGGAGAATCATCTTAAGCAGCTCGAACAGGAGGCCGAGCACTAGCGCGAAGCCGAAAGAAACCTCCGGAGAGAAACTAGGCAACGCCGAGAGTTAGAGGGCAAGCTCCAAAAACTCGAAGCCGACCTTAAAATCAAAACCATTCAGTCCGGTCACGATGACAGCTCCCACAAGGATCAAGATCCCTTCACCAAAGAAATCATGAAAGCTAAAGTTCCAAAGGATTTTAAAGCTCCCGACATGACTCCATACGACGGTACCTCCAATCCAAGCCATCATCTCAGCAATTTCAGAAGCAGAATGTATCTCACCGACGCCTCGGACGCTATTCGATGCAAACCCTTCCCGACTACTCTAACAAAGACAGCAATTAAGTGGTTCGACAGTTTGCCTCCTAGATCCATTACAAGTTTTGACGATCTAGCCAAAAAATTTCTTGCCAAATTCTCCATCCAGAAGGGCAAAGCCAAACACGCCCCAAGCCTGTTAGAGATCAAACAAGGAGACCGGGAGAGTCTTCGCAACTATATGGAAAGATTCAACAAAGCGTATCTGGACATACAGAGTTTGCCAACAGAAGCAGCCATCATGGGTTTCATTAATGGCCTACGAGAAGGACCTTTTAGCCACTCCATATCAAAAAAGCATCCCACATCTTTAAATGAGGTACAAGAACGAGCAGAGAAATACATCAATATGGAGGAGAACTCTCGACTAGGAGAGACCTCAAAACCCAGGTTCTCCTACCCATCTCGAGACAAGGATAAAGAGCCCAAGAAAAAAGAAGATTGAGACGAAGAGAAGCCTAAAAAATACCACAATTACACCCCTCTTCGGGTATCTCTTATAGATGTTTACCAAGAAACATACCACACTGAGAGGATCCCACCACCTCGGCCAATCAAAAGCAAAAAAGGAGGAGAAAATTGGACAGAATACTGCGAGTACCACCGAATCTACGGACATCCTACCAACGAGTGTTTTGGCTTAAAGAATGTCATAGAAAAATTGGCAAGAGAGGGACGACTAGGTCGGTTCTTGGCCAAAGCAGATGAACCTAAAAAATGAAGAAGATACGAAGAGGTCGGACGGGCTGAGCAACACCCTCACACCCCGGAGAGACATGTCCATATGATAAATGGAGGATTCACAGGAGGAGGGATCTCTAAATCATCTCGCAAACGACACCTTAAAGAGGTATATCATATTGGGGAAGGAGAGAAGTCCCCCGACCTCCCCACTATTACCTTTACCCAAGAGGACGCAGCAGGCATCATCCCTGGACATGACGATCCCATGGTCATCACTATCATATTGGCCAATGCAAACCTTCACCGAATATTGGTAGATCTAGGATGCTCCGCGGATATCTTGTTTAAATCCGCCTTCGACAAACTCAGACTACAAGATAAAGGGCTCAGAGCATACCCAAACAGCCTGTTCGGGCTGGAAGACACTCCAATTCAGCCACTTGGATTTATTTCATTACACACGACCTTCGAAAAGGGAACCCAGTCAAGGACACTTAACATAGATTACATCGTAGTCGACGTGACCTCAGCTTACAACGCCTTAATAGGTCGGACAACACTAAACCAGCTCGAAAGGTGAGTAGTCTCGGCGCCATATCTATGCATAAAATTCCCGACTCCGGAAGGGATTGCCATGATAAAAGGAGACCAGAAAATTGCACGACGTTGTTATAACGAAAGTCTGAACCTTAGAGGAAAAGGAGAAGAAATCAACACTATTGAAATCCGGGGAGTTCGAGGTCGCGAAGAACTCCGTCCACAACCTGAAGGTGAGATCGAAGAAGTCCAGATCGGAGATGTCCTGGATAAAACAACAAATATTGGGGCAATCTTAAAGGGAGACACAAAGAAGTCTCTCATACAGTTCCTAAGGGATAATGCCGATATCTTTGCATGGAAGGCCGCAGATATGCCGAGCATAGACCCCAAACTAATAAGCCATAAACTGGCAGTATACCCAGGATTTCGGCTAGTGTAGCAGAGGCATAGGAAGCTCAGACCAGAAAGGTCCCAAGCTGTGGAAGAACAGGTACAAGCCTTACTGGAGGTAGGATTCATAAGAGAGGTCAAGTACCCATTATGGCTAGCCAACATTGTCTTGGTGAAAAAATCAAACGGAAAGTGGCGGATGTGCACTGACTACACCGATCTCAATGAAGGATGCCCAAAAGATCCCTATCCACTCCCAAGTATAGACGCTCTAGTAGATGCCTCCTCCGGATACAAGTACCTCTCCTTCATGGATGCTTATTCAGGATACAATCAAATCTCGATGTACCAACCTGATTAAGAAAAGACCTCATTCCTAACCCCAAAAGCAAATTACTATTATGTCGTCATACCATTCGAACTCAAAAATGCAGGAGCTACCTACCAAAGATTGATGAAGAAGGTCTTCGCAGACCATATTGGGAAATTAATGGAGGTATATGTGGATGACATGTTGGTAAAAACACAAAGTGAGGAATCTCACCAAAGTGTTCGACACCATAAGAAAGCATGGCATGCAACTTAATCCTGCAAAGTGCACCTTTGCAGTAGAGGCTGGCAAATTCCTGGGCTTCATGTTCACACAAAGAGGAATTGAAGCAAACTCGGATAAATGCCGGGCCATACTCGACATGAAAAGTACAACCTACATCAAAGAAGTACAATAGCTCAACGGAAGACTGGCAGCCCTGTCCAGGTTTCTAGCCGGGTCAGCCTTAAGATCTCTCCCTTTCTATGTCACACTAAGGAAGGGAAAGATGTTTGAATGGGTGGCAGAATGCAAGCAAGCCTTCCAGGATTTCAAAAAGTTTTTAGGACAACCACCCATCCTTACCTGACCACGGAAAGGGGAAGTACTTGTATTATACCTCGCAGTAGGAAATCGGGCAATAGCTTCAGCACTAGTTAGAGAAGATGAAGGTGGGTAACAACCCATCTACTTCATCAGCAAAGCTCTACAAGGAGCCGAACTGAACTATCAAAAGATAGAAAAATTCACCTACGCTCTCATACTTACTTCTCGTCGACTTTACCCATGTTTTCAAGCTCACACCATCAGAGTTCGGACCAACCAACCCATAAAAGGCATTTTACAGAAGACAAACTTAGCAGGAAAAATTCTACAGTGGGCAGTCGAGTTATCTGAATTCGACCTTCAATATGAAGCTTGGACGGCCATCAAATCACAGTATTTGGCCGACTTCATTGCCGAGTATACTGACACCCCGGGAATTCCTACCAAATGGAATATCTACGTAGATGGTTCTTCAAATAAAATCGGGAGTGGCGCAGGGGTGATAATAGAAAGTGATCAGGGAACCTAGATCGAACTCTCCTTAAAATTTGACTTTCCAGCTTCAAATAATCAGGCTGAATACGAAGCATTACTAGCTGGTTTGAGGCTGGCTAAGGATGTTAGAGTTCAAAAGCTTATCATCTTCAGTGATTCACAAGTAGTCACCTCACAAATAGAAGGGAGCTACCAAGCTAAGGACCCTACCATGAAAAAGTACCTAGACAAGACCAAAGAAAAGCTCGGACAACTTGGGGAATATAAGGTCAACCATATACCTCGGGAACAGAACGCTCGAGCTGATGCACTCTCAAAGCTAGCCAGCACTATACCAGGATCCAATAATAGAAGCCTCATCCAGGAAATACTACAAAGCCCATCAATCTCGAAAGGAGAAAAAGTCCTAGTCATATCAGGTCAGGATCAAGGGTGGATGATCCCCATAATTAACTACCTCATGTCAGAGACACTCCCCATAGACAAGAAGGAGCCAAAGAGGCTAATACGGGAAGCACAGTACTACACCTTAATGGGCGACATCTTATATAGGAGAGAGATTTCAACACCCCTCCTAAAATGTATACCGACTTCCAATAAAAGGGAAGTCCTGGAAGAAGTACACAGCGGCATGTGCAGCAACTACCTGGGAGCCCGAGCTCTTTCCAAGAAGGTACTCCGGGCAGGATTCTTTTGGCCAACCTTGCAAAAAGAAGCAAGAGAATTTGTTAACACGTGCCCACCATGTCAAAAGCATGCTAATTTCCACATCGCCCCACCAGAGGAGCTCATCAGTGTGACATCACCTTGGCCGTTTGCAAAGTGGGGACTCGACCTCCTCGGACCCTTTTCCTAAAGATCGGGGCAAGTCAAGTTCCTCATTGTAGGGATAGACTATTTCACAAAATGGATTGAGGCAGAGCCCCTACCTAATGCCACTGCTCAAAGAAGTCGGAAGTTCTTGTACAGAAACATTATTACAAGGTTTGGAGTTCCTTACTCCATCACCACAGACAATGACACTCAATTCACTGACACAGGTTTCAGAAAATTAGTAGCTGACCTGAAAATAAAGCACCAATTCACATCTGTAGAATACCCACAAGCCAATGGATAGGCAGAAGCTGCCAATAAAGTCATACTAGCTGGGTTAAAATGGAGACTACGGGACGCAAAGGGAGCTTGGGCTGAAGAGCTCCCACAAGTCCTATGGGCATATCGGACAACTCCACACTCCACCACAGGTGAATCACCCTTCCGATTGACTTTCGGAGTGGAGGCAATGATCCCAGTAGAAATCGAAGAAGGATCCCCCAGAATGATCCTTTACAATGAAGAGGCCAACTCCCAAATTCAAAGGGAAGAACTCGACCTACTTCCAGAAGTCTGAGAAAGAGCTCGGATTAGAGAGGAAGCGTTAAAGTGTTGAATGGCCTCAAGATAGAATCAGAAATTAGTCCGATGAAGCTTCACCAACAATGATCTCATCCTAATCCAAAATGACATCGGAGCAGGTCAATCAGGAGAAGGAAAGCTAGCAGCTAACTCGAAAGGACCTTATCAAGTTGTAGAGGTACTGGGAAAAGGCTACTACAAGGTGTCCGACCTCGAGGGGCGAGAGCTACCAAGGTCATGGCATGCCTACAACCTAAGAAGGTACTATAGTTAGAAAGTAACAAAGATCTTAGGTCAAGGTGCACTCTTTTTCCTTGAAAAGGTTTTTTAATGAGGCGCCAGGCCAAGATCTACAAAATTGCCCAACTTAGAAGGGTAAGCACTCATATGTATATATTCATGTCTGTATACCTATTTTCTATTTGAATAAATATTTTCAGATTCCCTACAAAGTTTTTGCTACCAAGATGCATTAATCTGAACGCAAAAATTCATCATCCGATTTCTACAATATCGATAAGGTGAGAACGAAACTCACCGTCCGATTTCGACAAAGATCGGCAAGGTGAGAACCAAACTCACCGTCTGATTTCGACAAGATCGGCAAGGTGAGAACCCAACTCACCGTCTGATTTCTACAAGGTCGGCAAGATGAAAGCGATAAAAACAGATTAATGCAAGAAGTTATAAAAAGTAATCCATAGAAAGAGGCCTGATGAGGTTTGAGTAAAAATGGATTACTAAAAATAACTTAAGAGGGTTTGACAAGTAGAAGTCAGACCAAATCGATCAAAGCGACAAAAAGTTATAAAAAGTAATCCATAGAAAGAGGCCTGACGAGGTCTGAGTAAAAATGGATTGCTAAAAATAACTTAAGAGGGTTTGACAAGGAGAAGTCGGACCAAATCGATCAAAGCGACAAAGAGTTATAAAAAGTAATCCATAGAAAGAGGCCTGACGAGGTCTAAGTAAAAATGGATTACTAAAATAACTTAAGAGGGTTCAACAAGGAGAAGTCGGACCAAATCGATCAAAGCGACAAAAAATTGTAAAAAGTAATCCATAGAAAGAGGCCTGACGAGGTCTGATTAAAAATGGAATACTAAAATTAACTTCAGAAGGACCGACCAGAAGAAGTCGGACCAAATCGATCAAAGTGACGAAAAGTTATAAAAAGTAATCCATAGAAAGAGGCCTGACGAGGTCTGATTAAAAATGGAATACTAAAAATAACTTCAGAAGGACCAACAAGAAGAAGTCAACAAGCGTGCGCTAAAAGGGACACAACTCTGCCCAAAAAGCCACAATTCCACAACAAGGCTATCAAAACTGTTCAGACTAACTAAAAAGGTTCTACAAGAACACTAAAAGGTTTTCAAACAAGTTGGCCCCAAAAAGATCACCTCGACAAACAAAAAGAGGTCGGACAGCAAAGTATCGACACTTTATAAGTCACCAAAGCACAGTCAACATATCAAAGAAACACGGATATTATAAAGAGCACTAAAAACTCAGAGGGCCACCTGAAAGTCAGCCTCAAGAGTTCAAAAGTATTTTTACCAAAATAAAGTTTTTAAGAAATGCAACCAAATGTCAAGTCACACCACACATAATTACAAAAACCAGAGTTCAAAAGCCCACAAACCGGGCTGTCCAAACACATAAAAAATCACAAAGAGTCCGAGGTCTTCTCAGCAGCATCCTGAGTAAAAGAGGGAGGGATGGTCTTCAAAGGAGTTTCATCTACCGTCCTATCTTCCCAATTTAAAATCTAAACATCAGGATCAGACTCGGGATGGCCGACCTCCGTAGCAGGGGTGGAAGAAGTTGTGGCAGTAGAAGCTGATGACAAGTCATCTTCTGCTAGCTTTTCAAGTATTTTTCACTTGTTTCATTAGGTTTTATGCACTTTCTTGTATTATAAGTAAGTGATTTGGAGTGGATTTGTATGGTTATGTCAATTCAATCAACCATCAATTATTTGCCACAAAATCATGAGGTTTAAGCTAGAATTAGTTGGTTTTTGAATGATTTAGAAATCTTGTGAATTTGGTGATGCTTTGATTGGTTGTTTTGATTACTTGTAGGTGAAGAAATGATGAAAAAAAAGGAAAAAGGGATCTTAGAGCACGCTTTGGACCTTAGGCCACGCTTTGAAAAGCGTGACCCAAGACGTTAAAGTGTTGCGCATCAAAAGAGGCGAGGGGCAGCGCTCGAATAATGAGCGCAGCACTCGAATAATGAGCGCAGCGCTCTCTAATTGAGCGCTAGAGGAAGAAGCACCAAAGCAAAAGCAAGGGGGCTGCGTTGAGTGCCCAAACAGAGCGCTCAAAGGAACCAAAGAAAGCAAGGGCGCTACGTTAACTCATTTACCTTTTTCATGGCCTTCATGCAAAGAAAGCTAGGCACAACACTCACAAAATAGGGCAACCAAGGTTCGAAATGGGGGCAATGCGCTACAAGGCTTGGCATGAGGAAATTGCAAGCAAGCAAAAGGAAACGGCCAGGGCTCGAAAGAGGGAACCATGCGCACAAGCAAAGGGCACTACGTTCTCTACTCCAACTGAGCAATACATCACAAGGAGAATTGTCCCAAAATGAAGCCAGCAAGGTTCGAAGAGAGGTCCAAGCTCACAAGCTCACTAAGGCATGCGCACACATAGCGCTACGTTGCCTTACCTAACTGAGCGCTACAACCAAAGGCTTGGCACGAGCCTGGGACAAGGCAAAGGAGCGCTACGTTTCCTTACTTCACTGAGCGCTCCACTGGAAGGTGGCCCTGGGTCCAATTTCAATTAAAAAGCCATCTTGGATTCACTTCTTCACGAATTTTGAAAAGCCTACTCCAAGTCCTAATAACCCAAAATTAGAAAGTGTATAAATAGGAGTTAATTTGATTTGTAAAGACCTTTTTGCTCACTTTTACATTTTAACTTTTAGCTCAATTTTAGTTTTGATTTTAGCTTTCATTTTGGTTTTGGGAATTGGGATTGAGATCTGAGTTTTCTTTCTGATTTTTCTTGCTTTGGCAGCTTCTACTTTCGGTTTTGAATTTTGTATTGAGATTGAAGACATTTTGTTTCAATTCTTGATCTGAAATTCATCTCTATTCTTCTTCTGCATAATTCTGAGAATAAAGGAATTGGATCTAATTTCATTTGCTGCTTTCATTTTCTTTTCTTCTGCACTTCTGCTATCTATTCTTAGAATTTGAATTGAGATTGAAGAGCTCCATTGATTCTAACTCCTAGAATCATCCTTCACCTCTCTTCTCACTTGTTCTATGGATTGGATCTGAGTTTAGCTTTCTGTCTTCACTTTCTTCTTCTGTAATTACTTTTCTGCTTGATCAAGAGAGCAATTGAGATCTAGATTTTCTTTCTAATCTCATTTCTCTTCTTGAATCTTCAATTTATCTTTAAGAATTTCATAATTGAATCAAGTTTTTTCGCTGTTTGTTTCTTCAAGAAATTTTCCTTTCTGTTTTGCTACTGAATTGAATCCTTTCATCTAATAGCTTTCTGATTTGGTTCAATTTACATTTTCTTGTTAAATTTTAAACCCCAGCTCCTGAATCCCTTTAATCTTCAAGCAATTTAAGTTTCTCAGCAATTTAAATTTAGTCATTTAGTTTTCTTGCACTTTAAGCTTTAGCCCTTTACATTTCTTGCAATCTAAGTTTCAGTCATTTACATTACTTGCACTTTAAGTTTCAGCTCAATTTACATTTTTTGCACTTTAGATTCTGTTAATCTCCCCTCTCCCTTTTATTTTCATGTAATTTAGCTTCTGTTAATTACAATTCACTCAAATCATCAACTGTTTACTTAACTAAATTCATCACCTAACTAAAATTGCTCAATCCATCAATCCCTGTGGGATCGACCTCACTCATGTAAGTAATTACTACTTGATGCGACCCGGTACACTTGCCGATGAGTTTTGGTGTGGAATTCCAATTTCCACCCCATCAGAAGCCTTGAGTGGCGGCTCAGGGGAAGGACCTTCCTCTTCATCTTCATTTGGGACAGGGACAATCTTACCATCTTCCACAATATTGTCCAAACTAAGAAGAGTCAGGTCGAGCTCGAGAGCAAGAACTCGGACCTGGGCTTTTATGTTCTCATAGGCATCAGTCACACTACCCACAAGATGGCCCTAAAGCTCAGCATAATCAGCATGAGCACACTCCAGCCTCTCCCTAGTCTCCAGCAGCTCACCATAAGTGCGAACATAGCTCTCTTTGTGCTTTTTCGCCATCTCCTCAGCCAGATTTGCAGTGGCCTCAGTAGCGTAGCTCGGGCCTTCTCATTTTCCACATCCAGCTCTAATTTGATGACCCTTACATCAAGCTCATCCTTCAGCCACTTGACCCTGTCGAATTTTGACTTAGCTTCCTGCATAAAGGCCTTCGTCGCATGGACGGGAGAGTCTTGGATCGAGCGAAACAAAGCTACACCCATGTGAGCCATCTGAACACTACTACTGGTGATGAAATCCAGATGGTGAAGGATGGACATATCATCCATAGGAAGTCGACTGTAAGGAGCGATTTGGTTGTCAACAAACCCCACATCATCAAAGTCAGGGGCATCCAAGTCGTAAGGTTCAACAGTCCTCTGCCTCTTTGGAGGAGGACCGGCAGTAGGGGAAGCGGCAGCACCAGAGGTCAGCTTAAGGGGATCAGAGGAAATCACATGAACTTAAGGATTCGGTATAACCTTCCTCGGTCCAGCAGTGCTCGAGGTCAACTTCTTCGGAGGGACCTAAGAGGATCCCTCCCCCGAAGCCTTCGCCGAGATATTTTGAGCAGCGGTTGCTTTCCTGGCCCGTTTAAAGGCCTTCATGGAATATGAGGTCTTCACCATCTCTAAAAAAAAGAAAAGTAGCAAAATCAAGTTTGGAGTAAAGAAACGGACGAATAAACAAAGAAAAGCTACAAAGAAGTCGACAACTACCCAATTCAGCTCGAAGAAGGGAGGGATCCCCTAAGAACTTCTTCGTGTCGAGATGGGGAGGTTCTCCCTAATTTTCCTCTAACACATGCACAAAGGCCTGCTCGACCTCATCTAAACTTTCCCACGAATACCTAGTCACTACCACATTCTTTTGCCAGTACAGAGGGAAAGTGGGTTCGTTATTTTCATCCAAAAAGAAAGGCCGAGCTCCTTCAACAGCTCAGACCTTGAAATAATAATTTTTAAAATCCCTAAAAGACTCGTCATACATGGAGAACAATTTCTTTCCCTGGGCAGCCCGGAAAGAAATCCAGGAAGCTTTTTTCTTAGCTACCCGATGTTTCGTCAAGACAAAAAGATAAAGAAAGAGAGTTTGAGAAGGTCGGACATCCAGTTCCTGACACAACAATTGAAAGATTTTTATGAAACCCCAGGAGTTCAGATGGAGTTGAGAAGGAGCCACGTTACAAGACCACAACAGTTCGGTCTCAAAAGAGGTAAAAGGAATGGTAATATTCAATTGGCTAAAAAAGTAGTCATACGCATAGAAGAAGAGACGTTCTCCCTGAGTTAGGGAAAGAAAACAAACCCTCTCCTCAGGGTCAGGCGACACTAGCTCATAATTTTTCTCTTGGTCCCTATCACTACAAATCCTATGATGCCTCCTAAGTCGCACACAATATTCAGAATCAACCACAGTGACACATATCAAAACAATTGAATCCAGCCAGTCAGACATGCCATCCGGGACATTAGTAGACATTTAGACAATGTTTTTGCGAGAAGACATGGGTCAACTATTCCTACAAGAAAAGAAAAAGGGGTTACTACCATACAGCTCGGACAAATATAAAAACAACTCAAGAAAATGCATACAAATATCAAAAGTCAGATACAGTAGCAAAAAGGGATACCGCAGGACTCACACCAAGGTCCAGGGGCACCCTTTGGAGGCAATAACAAGACAAGAAACCAGAAAGAAGATGATCGACAGTTTAAGCTCTAAAACTCACAGAAGGTACAAAAAGATCAATTCCTCTCTGGCAAAGAACACTTCATACAAAGCAGCAAGAAAACCACCATCATCAAAATAGATCGAATGGAAATCATCAAAAGATACAATCTTCCTATCATTTTAAGGCTACAAAATTCAAAGAAAAAGATCTACGCATACAGAAGTCATATGAGAAAAAGGGATAGGGACAAGTGACAAACCAAAAAAACCTAAAATAGCATCTTTGTGCACATCACAGTAATTGATCAGACACAACAACGTAGAAAGATGCAAACTTTATTAATACAACAACACAAGCATGCAGAAAGAGCGGCGGGAAAAGTAAAAAAGAGAAGAAGAAAAATCAACCTGCAAAGAAGTGGGGACGATAATCAAACGGAGACCGAAACGATGACTGAAACGATGCCAACAGTCGCTTTTCGAGCAAAGAAAACGGAGGCGCGAAGACGTAAAAACAGAGGGGAAGGAGAAAGAAGAAGTTGTACCGAGCAAAGAGAAGAGAAACTGAAAAAAGAGACTTTAAAATTCAAAATGGAAATGCAAAGAGGGAAACAAGGAAACGACAAAAGGGGAGTTAATGAGTCTTAAACCCTCGCACATTCCCAAGAAAAGCACAAAACGCGCGCTACAATTAAAGAGAAAGAGAAACGCTTCGCAATTAAAAAACCTTAACGGGAGATCAAGTCAGAGCAAAATGCTCGAGCACGGCTTCCCCGCAAAAGGGGTCGAAGTAAAAAAGAACATGACCTCGAAAGAGAAGACCGAGCTCGAACAGAGGCACTGTTCATACCCTGGGTCGAGCTATACAACCTGGGCTCGCTGAAGACAAACTGACTGACCTCTTTTGGACAGGTTCCCCAACCTCTTCTCAAAGAAGTTCAGCCACATCGACATCAGAGGCCCAAGCAGGCCCAAACGAGGGAGCACAAGTCCAATCTAAAGGCGCCAAAGCCTAAATAAAGATAAGGCGGCCTCCCCTAAAAAGATAAAGATGACTTCACTTAAAGATAAGATAAGATAACTAACTTATCTCAAAAGAGGGTCACTCTACACTATTATAAATACACTGGAGCACCCAGGTATAACTCATACTCTGATTCTACAAAAAAAAAAAAAAACTGCCTAAAGCACGTGCTAACTTAAGCATCGGAGTCTCTTTCAGGTACCACCACCCTCTGATGACGAAGGATCAGCAGCACCATCAAGCCCAACAAGTCGGACACAGCAGCTCTAGCCACCTTCGCAGATCTCGTCCGAGATCAACCCACAGTTTTAGGTAATCCTCGGAACAGGGACTCTTTTGATCTTTGCTTGGAAAACCTTGCAAAAGTATTAGAGAGGTTTACTAAATCAAACCTTGTTTTAAATTTTGAGAAGTGTCATTTTGTGGTTAAACAAGGTATTATTTTAGAACACATTTTCTCTAATAGTGTCATTTTATGGTTAGACAAGGTATTGTTTTAGAACTACCTCTCTCTCAATTGTTGCAAAAGGATGTTGAATTTGATCTAAGTGAAGAGTGTATGGAAGCTTTTGACAAGCTCAAAGTTGCATTGACCCAAGCTTCCATTGTAAGAGGGCCCAACTGGAGTCGGCCATTCGGGATAATGTGTGACGCATCAAACTATGCGGTGGGAGCCGCGCTAGCACAGCGTGAAGGTAAAAATCCTTATGTCATTGCCTATGCCTCTAAAACTTTGGATGGAGCCCAATCTAATTACACTACTACTGAGAAGGAATTATTGGCTATTGTCTTTGCTTTGGATGAATTCTGAGCTTATCTACTTGGCTCAAAGGTGGTAGTGTACTCAGATCATGCGGCATTGAAATATTTGTTGGCCAAGAAAGAGTCTAAACCAAGGTTGATCCAATGGGTTTTACTATTGCAAGAATTTGATCTAGAAATCAAAGATAGGAGTGGTTCACAAAATCTAGTGGTAGATCACTTGAGTCGCCTTCAGCACACAAAGGGCAATTCCACTCCTATTAATGATACCTTCCCCTTTGAGGGCTTGCAAGCAGTCTCTGAAGTGACCCCTTGGTATGCACCTATTGCCAATTACTTGGTGGCTTGCACCTTTCCTCCCAATCTCTCCAAGCATCAAAAGGATAAGCTTAAAAGCGAATCCAAATATTATGTATGGGATGACCCATACCTTTGGAGATGTAGTACGGATCAAGTAATTAGGAGGTGCATCCCACAAACCGAATTCCAATCTATCTTGGAGGCCTGCCACTCCTCTGAGGGAGGTGGCCATTATGGACCTCAAAGGATGGCAAGGAAGATTCTTGATTGTGGATTTTGGTGGCCAACTCTTTTCAAAGATGCCTCTCTCTTTTGTAAATCTTGTTCACAATGCCTTAGGTTTAGTAATATCTCCAAGAAGGATGAGATACCCCAACAAACTATGTTATTTCGTGAGATCTTTGATGTGTGGGATATTGACTTCATGGGGCCATTCCCAAACTCTAATGGTTTTCTCTACATTCTACTAGCTCTTGACTATGTGTCCAAATGGGTGGAAGCGATACCTACCCGGACAGATGATGCTAATGTGGTTCTTCTTTTGTGAGGAATAACATAATTTGTCGCTTTAGATCACCACGAGCAATCGTAAGTGATCAATGCTCACATTTTTGCAACAAGAGAATGACAGGGCTAATGAAGAAGTATGGTATCATCCACAAAGTGGCCACGGCCAACCATCCCCAAACGAATGGCCAAGCCGAGGTTTTCAATTGGGAGATCAAGCACGTATTGGAAAGGATTGTGAAGCCTCATAGGAAAGACTAGAGTGCTAAGCTCACTGATGCGCTATGGGCCTACCGAACGGTCTACAAGATGCCAATTGGCATGAGCCCGTTTCGGTTAGTCTATGGCAAAGCTTGCCATCTACCGGTGGAGATAGAGCACAAGGCATATTGAGCCGTCAAAGAGTGCAATTCAAGTTTGGGGGGGCCGGAATTGAAAGAAAGCTACAATTAGTGGAATTGGAGTGCTTGAGATTGGAAGCCTATGAGAGTTCTAGACTCTACAAGGAGAGAATGAAAGCGGTGGATAATAAGAATATTCGGAAAAGAGAATTTAGAGCTAGAGAGGTTGTTCTTCTCTACAACTCTAGACTAAGATTGATGCCCGGAAAGTTAAGCTCATGATGGGAAGGACCTTATAGAGTGGAGAAGGCAGAGCCGTTTGGGGTCTATCACTTGCGTAATCCTTCAAATCCCGACATCTTCAAGGTTAATGGGCATCGATTGAAGCTATACCATGGAGAGAAGATGAAAAGTAACAAAGAGGTTGAGGTGTTCCTTTTGGAGGATGCACCTAATGGCGAAGAGAATTGAGCTAATGACCGTCCAACTTAAGGACGTTAAACAAAAGTGCTAGCTGGGAGACACCCCACCATGGTAAAATCTACCTTTTTGCCTCTTTTGTATATAATTCTTGAACTCTTGCTTGATTTGGTGAATGCTTATTTTAGAGATTGTTTGGATAGACTTGATTTTAGTTGACTTAGTTGTGATACTCATGAAGGTTTGTCATTGATCTTGGTTAGGTTAGTTTCTTAATGTTGAAGAAAACACTCCATTTTGAGTATTGCATGGATTTTTTTGAGTGTTTTTGACCCTTTTAGCTTGAATGCTTACCAAGATTGTGTTGAAAATGCATCTCTTCATGTTTATGAAAAAAAAGGGGTATCCACGCGTGAGCGAGCTAGACGCGTACGCGCCGATGGCCTTCACGACTCCTGGTACAAAAAACCAGAGAGTTATGCGAGAATTGAGCCAGCACTGAGCCCTACGCGTGACCCCACTCACGCGTATGTGCGCATGATGTATGCGCGTCTCTGGTTCTGATCGCGACCCACACGTAAGCGTGGGTGATGCGTACGCGTCGACTGCGCCCTCTGCAACTCTGGGTACATTTTCCAGAGACTTAGGCAAGATTTGTGCTGATATTGTGGCTCACGCCTAACCTTGCCCACACGTATGCGTGGATGATGTGTACGCGTCTCTGTGCTGATCTGCGCATCCATGACGCGTCCGCGTCGATCGCGTAAATTCCCCTATTGGTACATTTTTCCTGAGAGTTGCCTCGAATATCGCGTGACCACTGTGCTTGGAGCCCAGCTCCCACCCACGCGCAAGTGTGGGCGACGCTTACGCGTCGCTTGCTTTATGGCCATACAGGCGTACGCGCGCTTAACGTGTACGCATCGATAACCCTCTAAGCGAACTCCTGGTACTTAAACCAGAGAGTTGTGCAAGAGTTATGCTTACATTATGCTACTAGCGCAATTGCCCCCATGAGTGCGCGCCACTTGCGCATCCGCGTCCCCTCTCTTCTGCTGCCCACGCATAGGCGTGGGCGACACTCACGCGTCCCTATGTCTTTCCGCTCATCCACGCGTACGCGTGGATGGTGCTCTCGTCGATTTCGTGACGCAACTTACCTGAATCATGCCCTGTTTTAAATTTCTTCCATCATCTTCTTCTATTCCTCCTTTCCTTCTTCCTCAACCACTTCTACCACCTTATCTCCGCCCATTACCACTGGTGGCATCAACCACCGGCAACCACCACTTCCGGGGTCCCACAGTTTTCACTCTCCTCTCTTTTTTTCCATTTCTCTTCTCCTCTCTTCACTTGCATTCTACTTCACTCTCTTCCCCTTCTCACAGTATTACTCACCTTTCTTTTTTCTTTTTTTCTTTGTTTTGTTTCAATTTTTCCATCTTTAGTTGCCCTTCTTTGCATTTCTTCTTACTTAGATTCTCATTCATGCATTCTTGTTTATTTGTTTGCTTTTTTTTCTATTTGCCATGGGTATTGAGGGTGGAGTTATCTCTTGCATTATTAGGTTATTTTGCAATGTTTGATTTCTTTGTGATATGTGGTGCTATATGACGATTGGTAATGCATTTTGGGGGTGCTACATTGTTACATTTCCTCCACTTGCTTATTGCTTCAAAATTGCACACCAAGTGTTTGATGAAAGGCACCTAAGAGTTCTTGTTTTAATTTGACATAATGCTTTCAACTTAGTGCCCCTTCTCATTCACTTGCTTGTTCCTATGTGCATTGAGCCTATTGTTCTTCATGTTTCCCATTCACATGCTCATCCCTTATGATTTACTTCTTGTTATTGATGCTTGAGCATATGCTTCTGATGCCTTTTACTTGCATGCTTATATCCCTCTTGCATCACATGCTAGTGACTTGCCTATTGTTCCCATTGTTGTCTTGCTTACATGTTGCAGCTATCATGTCTTCAGGACACTTATTCTTTTGTGGCTTTTTTTTTCACTTACATGATACTATTCATGTGTTGTTCTTTGAGTTTAATGTCTTTTCTTTTCCTTCCTTTTTCAGGTTGGTCATAAAAAAGGATAAGGAAATGGCACCGAAGAAGCCGCCTACCAAAAGGGCACCTCAAAGATCCACCACCAAGGCGCACCAAGCACCAAAAGCTAAGCCCCTCTTCAAGAAGGCGAGGAGCATCATTAATGTTGATGAGCAAGAGAAGGACAACCCTGCGAGGGATTCTACTAAGTTTCCCAACCGTTATTGTGAGCTCATGTTCCCCCTTATGATTGAAAGAAACTATCACTCTGAACCTCTTCTCGCCCCTCCGGCCCACATTGTTCAGTTTGTGATACCCCGCATTGAGCGACGACAGTGGGGGTTTCTCATAAGAAGACCGCAGGAGGCCAACCTTTCTTGGGTGGTAGGATTTTACTCCAACTACCACTCACCTTCTCTCGCATTAGTTTTTGTGCGTTAGAAGCAAGTCCCCGTCTCGGAGGAAGCTATTCAAGGAGTACTTAAGACCGTGCCATTGGCGGATGGGATAGACACTTACCAAGAGGACTTGTCGCAGCGTTGTGAATATGGTTTCGATTGGATGCTTACCAAGAGGACTTGACGTGCATTTTCTCTTTGTAGAGGCTCAGGCATGGGCCCAAATCTTATCCCATTATGTGCTTCCAACCACCCACGGGTCATCTATCACCGTGGAGATAGCCCTATTGGTTTGGTGCATACTTACAGAGAAACTGGTCAACATCCCTCTCCTCATCCGATATGCCATGGGTCGTGTCAATGTTAGGGGAAACCTACCCTTCATTGCTTTGGTAACCGAGTTAGTTGCTGCTGCTGGAGTCCCTCGGGAGGCCAAAGACTGGAAAGCACTGATTCCAGTAGAGGGCGACGTCGTCCCAACCGGAAAATATCTCAAGCCTCCGGCAGAAACCGATAACTTTGACATAGCTATTCCTGTGGGCATCCCCACCACTTCATCCGCACCACCTAAATCATCCCACCAACTGCTTGAGGATCTCCGTAAGAAGATGGACCGATATGAACGGCGGAACCAACGCCGGTTTGCTTATGTGGAGAAGCTTTTGAGTTTTGTGACCCCACCTTTGGAAGAACCAGAGATCTCCACATCCACCTCGAACTTAAGTGAAGATAGCCATCATGAAAGGGATAGTGGAAGTTCCGGACCCGATCGCCCCTTGCGCCTTACCGATAGCACGGAGGACCATGCTAATTCTTAAGTGTGGGGAGGTCGTTCGACCGATCTCCGTAGGTGATGACATGTCACCATGTCATGTTTTTCTATACTTTTTCATACAAGAAATTGATGATTTATGCTTGAATATTGAATGCTTTTATGCTTAATTGATACATTTCTTTGATCTTTTGATTTGATAAACTTTGTAGGAAATAAGAAGAAAAAGAAGCAAAAAGAGCACAAAATAAGCTAAAAAGAAGAAAAGAGGAATTTTGGGCACACTTTGAAGTTGGAGCACACTTTGGAGGCTTAGGCCACACTTTTAAAAGCGTGGCCCATGACCAAATCAAGGAAGAGAAGCGTGGCCCAAAGGAAGAAAAGCGTGGCTCAAAACAAGGAGCAAGAGCACAAAGCTCTTGCCGAGAGCTTTAGAGCTCTTGTGGAGAGCTTTACTTCAAATAATCAAAAGCCAAGCTCTTGCCAAGAGCTTAAAAGCTCTTGCCAAGAGCTTTTTCGGGCTTGCCTCAAGGAAAATGAGCATTGGAAGCAAATTTTCTCTAAGTTAAAATATGGGCGCTCACAACAAGACCATGCCTTCTTCAAAGGGCTATAACTTGAGCTACAGATATTTGATTGATGTGCTTCTAGTTGCGTTGGAAAGCTGACATTTAGAGCTTTCCAACGATATATGGTAATCCATATTTGGCATAGAATTAAGGCACGAGTGAAAGACATCTTTAAGGGCCATAAACAAGCAAAAATGAATCAAAGTGCTTCCACCAGGATTCGAAGAGGGATACCAAGGGAAGACACTAGGCGCTACTCTTGTGCCAAGGAAAATGGCCAGCAAGTGCTTCACCCAAGACTTGAACCATGGACCTCAAGGACAAGTAAAGCTCTTGCCAAGAGCTTTTAAGCTCTTTCAAAGAGCATTGTTCTCTTGTCACAAGGAAGGAACGTGCGCACACTTTGTCAAGAAAGGGAACCAAAGCTCTTGGCCAAAGCTCTTGCCAAGAGCCGAGCTTTGCCCTGGGAGTGTGACCCATGGGCTGAAAATTCAACCAAAAATCCAATTTAATTCAATTCCTCACCAAATTGAATCAAGGCCAACCAAACCCATTTCTCTTCAAATCCAAAGCAAGCAAAGCCCACATCATCACTCAAAGACACAAGAACAAGCTAGAATTAGGATTTTCATTTAATTTGTTTTTCATTTCAATTTCATTTTAATTTGAAAAAAACCTATATAAGGCATCATTTCCATCTTTGTTAGGGGGGCTCCATTAGAAAGTATTAGGGGGAATTGGGAAGGGGAATTGATCTCTCTTCTTCCTTGTTCTTGCTTCTACACTTTTTACTCTTTGTTTTGGATCTTGGGTGGAGAATTGAAGAAATTATGTTTCAATCTCACCTTGAATTCTCTCTTGTTTAGTTTTCTGCATAATTGAATTTCAATTTCTGTTTACTGTTTCATTCTTCTACACCTTCTGCAATTTACTTTTCCTTATTTCTTTGCAATTGTTCTTGTTGGATCAAGGAAGGATTTGAGATCTAGACTTGTTTTCTAGTCTCTTCCACTCCTAAGATCTTCAACCTTCTTTTAAATTGCTACAATTAAGCATCAGTCACTTTCCGTTTTACTTCTTCAAGTAATTTTACTTTTCTGTTTGAAATTAGCTATAATTTCCTTCTGCTGCAAGTTAAAATTCAATTTACATTGAGTTTGCTTTTGATCTTTGGTTTCCATTGCTTCTGTTCTCATTGCTTTCAATTTACTTTCATGCAATTTAAATCTTCTTGTTCCTCTGCACTTTACATTTGATGCTTGCTGTGAGCTTTATTTACATTTCTTGTAACTTTACATTTTCTGCAATTTCTCTAAGTTACTGATTTACTGCTTTCATTTAAATTTCCTGCACCCAATCCCCTTTACATTTTATGCAATTTACATTTCTTGTCATTTAAGATTTTGCCAATTTACTTTTCTTGCTCTTTAAGTTTCTGTCCAATTTACTTTTTGCATTTTTAAATTCCTTGTCATTTACATTCTGTTGGCTACAATTTCACACAATTCACTCAATGTTAGCTTAACTTAACTAATCACCCACTAAAGTTGCTTGATCCATCAATCCCTATGGGATCGACCTCACTCTAAGTGAGTTTTACTACTTGATGCGACCCGGTACACTTGCCGGTTAGTTTTAGGTGTTTTGGAAATTCGTTTTTCCATAAAAACACCATCAAGTTTTTGGCGCCGTTGCCGGAGATTGAATTAGATCAACAATGATTAAGTGGGTGAGAAGTTTAGATCAAGCATTTTCTTTATTTTTGTTTTCTATTTTAAATTGAAACCAAGGTGTTTGAGTTTTTGCCTCACTAAGAAATTCTCATCTCTGATATGAGTAATTTCAATTTTCGTTGGTGTTGTGTTTTCCAAAATTCAAATGGAGTTCAACTCATCTTATGATCAAACAAATTTTATGGGATATTACCCACCATCACCAATCTCTAATGGTGGCTGGGAATATCACCAAGAAAATACAAATTCTAAGCACTCCAATCCATTTAGATTTGCTTCAGAGACATAAGATGAGCAAGAGAATCATATGGGATATTTTCCTCCACCACAAAATGATGCATGTCATTATTCTAATGGTGGCTGGGAGTATCACCAAGGAATGAAAGAGCATCCACCCTCACGTCCCAATTTCTCATTTGAAAGATCTTCATCACTTGATGATGCCTCAACACAAAGTTTCCTCCAAAATCCGTACAAGTCATCCCATCAATCACACAACTCATTCCACACCCCTCAACACAACTTCACCACAATACATCCATGTCACCAAAATTATTCTCAACCTTCATCTCTTGAACCAACAGATGAGGATTACCTTCAAGCCATTGAAATACACAGAAAACTCGTGGAAAGATACACAAAATCCCCATCCTGGAAAGAAATCGTCTTCAAGAAGATGAATGGGCCCTTAGAACAAACAAGGGGGAACTTAAAACCATCAAACAGTATGGATGAAGACCAATTGATGGATGTGAAGGATAAAGTGGAAGAGCAAGATGAGGAGGCTACTGCATCAAGTGAACTTTCAATGAAGAATGAGGTGGTTGAAAATGAAACTGCACTTGAGATGACAAGGGAACATGAAGACTCACAACTTTCACAAACGTCCCTGACCCAAAAACTCTCAACAATTAAATCTGTGATTGAAAAATATGAAGAGGAGATGAAGAAATATTGGAAAGTTCAGTAAACCTCCTCAATGAAAAAGCTATTAAGTCAAATGTTGAGTGCAAGGGAGGAAGTGGAAGAGCAAGAAAGTGAGAAAGACAACCAAAGAATTTCAAACTCAAGTGAAGCAGAGAAGTACATGAAGGAAAAGCTCATGGAACCACCAATTCAAAAGGCTCTGGATGAATACAAAACTCCAATAATCACACAGCAACCAAGTCTTGAATCCAAAGAAGTGAAGGCAACTAGCAAAAATACCAATCCTGTCCCTAATCCAGCAAGCAAGATCAATCAAGCTATATACAAAAGGAAGCTTGCTGAGGAAAGGCCAAGACAAGGGACAATAGTTGAATCTTCTCCCCCCTTAAGGTCATTTCTCTTAACAAATTGGAAGAAGAGGAAGAAAGTGAAGAACAGGTAGACCGTAGGTACATTTCTTTCTTTGCTTTGTTTAAATTCAATAAATTGGCATATGGTTACATTCTAAGTTTGGTGTTGCCTTGCAACAAATTGTTTTCAATATTTTTGGATGATTGCATCAAATTAAAAAATGAAAGTGACACACCAAGATTCTAAGTTTGGTGTGCCACTTATTTTCTATGCAATTTATTCAAGCAACACTACTTGTCTGCATAATCATAATGCCTCAGCAGTTTTATTTTTCTCTTTTAATTTGACACTTTTTCATTAATCATTTTTCTATTTTTTTAAATGATTTCATTTTAGTTTGCTTATTTACTGTGTTTTTTAATACATTACCAAGAGAGCTTTATACATGACAGATTCTTGGCTTGGTGATTGTACTTAACAAATAACAACTTTACTTACTTAGTTTTAATTCAAATAAATTGACATATGATTGCATTCTAAGTTTGGTGTTGCTATGCAACAAAATTTGGTTCCAATTCTTACAAGATACTTGCATTAATTCCAAGTGAAAGTGTCACACTAAGTTTGGTGTGCCACTTATATCTTTATGCAATGTATCATACACACCTTCTTATGTTTGCAATAAAAAATGTCTCTGTCTCTTGTGCCTTGATTGTTATCTTTAATTTTGCTTGCTTGAAACACATGTATTGCTAACATTTCATTGTGTGAGACACTCATGATCCATCTCAGCCCCATAGCCATTGTTCTGATTGTTGCTTGAGGATGAGCAAGCATTTTGAGTATGGCAAGAGAAAGGGAAGAATAAGAGGAAAATGACAACAATAGAGAAGATGGACTACAAGGTTGTAAAGTTCCTTTTTCTCTCCTTTGTCTCTAGCACTTTATTTTGCATGATTGTCTTTATATTCTCTGTATGCATGTGTGGTATGAGTAAGCATAGCTTGAATATTGATTTGTAACATGTTGCCATGCCATTATGACTACCAACTTGAGTTTTGTAAAGCTTAAAGCAGTAAAGTATCATGATCATAAATAAACAAGGCATTAAAGTAGAACTTAGCATGTGCATACAAGTATTGGAAAGCTAGTATGATTAATTATTGCTCAATTGCATTGGATTTTATTTAATTGAAGTTTTCATCTAGGACATTTTGTGAAATCTTTTGAAAATCATGAAAACCTTGAAAAAGCAAATACAATTAAAGCAAGAAAAGAAAAAGGGAAAGAATGAGAAAGCTGAAGGCTCTGAGTACCAATGGCAATTTATTTGTTAAGTACTTGTGGTGTTTATGTATCAAGCCAAATGCTTGAAAACAAAACACTTAGAAGTCAAGGCTAGGCTCAAGTACAAAAGCACTCCCTCAAAGCTCAAGGTTCTGAGCATCAATGATTAGAGAATCAAGAAAAGAAACAAATGAGCTTAATGAAGTCCTCTAATTAAATGCTTGTGGTGCTTATGTATCAAGTGTTAATACTTGAAAACAAAGCATTTAGAATCGTAGCTTTGTTATTAACTCATGGGACAAAGCACCCAAAAGGAGAAGCTAATAAGAAAATCAACAGCTAGTTTCAAAGAAGAAATATAAGAGAAAGATTTCATAAATTGAGCTAGATAGAAGCATCAATCATTTACATCTCTTTTGTGATTGAAGCATGCTTAGAAAACTAGCTAACCATAAACATTGAGTTGCTATTCTTCTTACCTTGAATTGTCAATCTTTAATGCATGATTCTTTTCTTGCTTGGGGACAAGCAAGGTTTAAGTTTGGTGTTGTGATGACATGTCACCATGTCATATTTTTCTATGCTTTTTCATACAAGAAATTGATGATTTGTGCTTGAATATTGAATGCTTTTATGCTTAATTGATACATTTCTTTGATCTTTTGATTTGATAAACTTTGTAGGAAATAAGAAGAAAAAGAAGCAAAAAGAGCACAAAATAAGCTAAAAACAAGAAAAGAGGAATTTTGGGCACACTTTGGAGGCTTAGGCCACACTTTTAAAAGCGTGGCCCATGACCAAATCAAGGAAGAGAAGAGTGGCCCAAAGGAAGAAAAGCGTGGCTCAAAACAAGGAGCAAGAGCACAAAGCTCTTGCCGAGAGCTTTAGAGCTCTTGTGGAGAGCTTTACTTTAAGCTCTTGCAAAGAGCATTGTTCTCTTGTCACAAGGAAGGAACGTGCGCACACTTTGGCAAGGAAGGGAACCAAAGCTCTTGGCCAAAGCTCTTGCCAAGAGCCGAACTTTGCCCTGGGAGTGTGACCCATGGGCTAAAAATTCAACCAAAAATCTAATTTAATTCAATTCCTCACCAAATTGAATCAAGGCCAACCAAACCCATTTCTCCTCAAATCCAAAGCAAGCAAAGCCCACATCATCACTAAAAGACACAAGAACAAGCTAGAATTAGGATTTTCATTTAATTTTTTTTTTATTTCAATTTCATTTTAATTTGAAAAAAGCCTATATAAGGCATCATTTCTATCTTTGTTAGGGGGGCTCCATTAGAAAGTATTAGGGGGAATTGGGAAGGGGAATTGATCTCTCTTCTTCCTTGTTCTTGCTTCTACACATTTTACTCTTTGTTTTGGATCTTGGGTGGAGAATTGAAGAAATTCTGTTTCAATCTCACCTTGAATTCTCTCTTGTTTAGTTTTCTGCATAATTGAATTTCAATTTCTGTTTACTATTCATTCTTCTACGCCTTCTGCAATTTACTTTTCCTTATTTCTTTGCAATTGTTCTTGTTGGATCAAGGAAGGATTTGAGATCTAGACTTGTTTTCTAGTCTCTTCCACTCCTGAGATCTTCAACCTTCTTTTAAATTGCTGCAATTAAGCATCAGTCACTTTCCGTTTTACTTCTTCAAGTAATTTTACTTTTCTGTTTGAAATTAGCTATAATTTCCTTCTGCTGCAAGTTAAAATTCAATTTACATTGAGCTGCTTTTGATCTTTGGTTTCCATTGCTTCTGTTCTCATTGCTTTTAATTTACTTTCATGCAATTTAAATCTTCTTGTTCCTCTGCACTTTACATTTGATGCTTGCTGTGAGCTCTATTTACATTTCTTGCAACTTTACATTTTCTGCAATTTCTCTAAGTTACTGATTTACTGCTTTCATTTAAATTTCCTGCAACCAATCCCCTTTACATTTTATGCAATTTACATTTCTTGTTATTTAAGATTTTGCCAATTTACTTTTCTTGCTCTTTAAGTTTCTGTCCAATTTACTTTTTGCATTTTTAAATTCCTTGTCATTTACATTCTGTTGGCTACAATTTCACACAATTCACTCAATGTTAGCTTGACTTAACTAATCACCCACTAAAGTTTCTTGATCCATCAATTCCTGTGGGATCAACCTCACTCTAAGTGAGTTTTACTACTTGATGCGACCCGGTACACTTGTCGGTTAGTTTTAGGTGTTTTGGAAATTCATTTTTCCATAAAAATACCATCAGTAGGTAACACCCAAAAAAACTTTGATTTTCTTTTGTTAATTAGGATAGATTGCATGGTTAGGTTTTTCTTTTGAACACCTTTTGCATGATTAATGTTTCTTGTTAGGACTACTTGGTTAAGATGATGACTTCTATTCCAAGAAACTGTGTTTTTAGGGCACCCTACCAACTTTGAAAATTTTTTGGTGTTAAGCTTGCTTGAAGAATGTAATTTGGAACATGGTTTTTGAGCTAAGAATACAAGCATGTGAGTTTTGAGTCTAATTGCGTGGTTACCTCTTATGGTACTTATTTCCTTTCTTGTGTGCATTGTTCTCCTTCTATGATTGTGATCCTTGATTTGTTTGACTCTGTGTGTCCATTATTGTGTGTATGAATGCATGTATGTGATTGAGGCCATCATTTTATTTAGCCACTTGCCCAAATAGCCTCACCTTACAATAACCATTGTAAGCCAACTTTGAGCCTACGATTAACCCACTTGTTCTTAATTTTAGCACATTATAAGCCTAAAAGAGAGAAAAATAAAAAAAAAAGAAAAGAAAAATGAATAATAAAAAGAAAAAGAAGAGAGAAATAAAAAGGGGACAAAATACCCCAAAGTAAGGTTCAATAACAATCAATGCATATGTGTAGTGATAAAAAAATGCATGAGTATGTGAAAAAGTGAGGAATGGGTAGTTAGGTTAGCACTTAATTGTATAGGTTGTTATATAGGTTAGGTAGGAAGCTTAGGTTAATGAAAGATTCAAATTGTAGTCCACTTAGTCATATATATAACCCTACCTTGATCCTAGCCCCATTACAACTTAAGAAAAGACCCATGATACATGTATGCATGCATAAAGTAATTGTTGATTGTTAGAGGAAGAAAAATTTTTGGAAAGCATGAAGCAGAGGAGAATTGAGTGGTCAACCTTACACACCGAGTGAATAGAGTGCAAACACTTCCGGTGAGGGTTCGAGACTCAATTCCTTATTCCCGGCTCTCACTAGCGTTCTTCATGCAAGTTATACGCACTTCACTTTGATGATTGGAATTGGTAGAGTTCATATATTGTTTATCAATTTGCCCTGCGTGCTTATATATGTTCTTGGAATATTGATTTGCTTTTGACCTAGTAGATAGTAGCATTCATTTTAGTTGTATTCATATAAGTAGATTGCATCTCATAAATCCCATTCTCTTGTGATTCTCTGGTCTTTTGCTTTCTTTTAGCATGAGGACATGCTTAGTTTAAGTTGCGGGGAGGTTGATAAACCCCATTTTTAGGGTTTATCTTGTATGGATTTTGGGAGTTTTATCAATGTTCTTTCACACTTATTCATACATAATGCATGATTTTGTGTTTCTTTCCCAATTTTACTTCATAGTTGAAAAGATGCTTCTTTTACACTAAATATGCCACATTTTAATCCTCTTCTATTACCATTCGATGCCATGATCTGTTTGTTAAGTGATTTCAGAGTTTATAGGGCAAGGATGGCCTAGAAGAGAGGAAGGAATCATGCATAAATGTAAGGAGCATGGAAAATGGAGCTTTGGAGCTTGAGCAGCGACGTGTACGCATGCCTCACGTGTACGCGTGGATGCGCGCTGCCAGGATCGGCGCGAAGAAGCCAAGGCTAGAAGCCGGTGCATTCGCATGGCTGGGCAAGAACCTCATGGATGCGCACGTGTACTCTACGCATGCGCGTGGATCGTAAAACTCCAAGGACGCGCATGCGTGATTTACGTGTACACGTCATTGCTCGCACGTGATTTTTAAGTGAAATCGTGCTTGGCGAGTTCACAGAGGCTGTGGGCCCAATTTGAACCAACTTTGGCGCCAAAAGGCTTAAGAGGACCAAGGGATGAGAGAATTGATATTCATTCACACATTTAGATATTTTTAGTTAGTTTTGGAAGTTACATTTTTAGAGAGAGAAATTCTAGCTTCTCTCTAGGTTTTTGCTTCTCAATTTGGAATTCTCTTAGATTCGTTGGTGAGATCTATTGTCAATTCAATTCTACATTTTTTCAAGTTGTAGATCTAATCCTTCTACTCTAAATTTAGTGTTCTTGTTGCTCAAGTTACTTTGGATCTTAGATTTGGATTGTATTACTTTGATTTCCGTTAATGCATTGAGGAATTTTATGTTCACTGTTGTTAATTGTTTGATTGTTGTTAATCTCTTGTAGTGGATATCTTTGATTTGAAGTTTCTTCTCAATTTTACAATGTCTTTCATTCTTGTTCTCCAAGTGTTTGAGAAAATGTCAACTTTAGCTATGGAGTAGACTTTTCATTCTTGGCTTGGGAGTTGAGATATTGGAGACACTTGATTCATCAATGTCCTTTGTTGATTATTAATTGGAAACTGCTAATTGATTTGCATGCCACTAAAGCTAGACTTCCCTAGGGTTTGACTAGGACTTGTGAACTCAAGTTGATTATCTTCACTTGATTTTTCTTCATAGTTAGATGTTGACTAAGTGGAGCAATAACCAATTGTTGACACAATTGATGGAAATTAGGACGATAGAAATTCCAATTCTCACTCCTAGCCAAGGCTTTTACATTGCTTAATTGTCATTCACACTTACTAGCTTATTCCTTTCTTGCATTAAACTCCAAAATACCAAGACAACTTCTAACCAATGATGTGCATCTTAGAGCAACTTCTAGGGAGAATGACTCGGGACTAATACTCTCGGTTATTGATTTTGAATTGTGGACACACATTTCTAAGTTTGATGTGGGATTGGTTGTTGGTCTAGACTATACTCACGATTGAATTTATTGATAAATTCTACACCAATATAAAATCACTCATCAGACTGCCTACAATGAACTTTGGAAGTTGCTTGTCCCCAAGCACTTGAAAGGTAGTTATCATGCATATATGCCTATGAATTCTTGAACTATAAGTGGTGTCCGGACACCAAACTTAGTTCCTTGCTTACTTCTATATGCCAAAATTGAGTGCATCTTTCATGCATGTATACTACATCATGTGCTTTAAACCTATGAGGAAATTAAGTGTAAAACTAAAAGGTAAATAAATGAAATGCAAGTTTAGTCAATCTCTATGAATGTTTGGAATTTGTGACTATTCATAATTATCTCAAGGGTTACTTTGTGCTTAATTGATGTCACTGGTGGGACACCAAACTTAGTCTCATGCATTCGCCCTTGATTTTGTTTCTCTGTTGGTGCAGTCACATTGGTGTAGAACACCACTTAATTCCTCACAATACACAAAAATTGAACTAACCATTTATTTTGAAAAGAGTATGAAAGAGTAGTTACCTAAGGTTGAGTTGCCTCCCAACAAGCGCTCTTTTAATATTACTAGCTTGATGGTTGTCCCTCATTAGGAAGGATGATGATCATAATGCCTTAGCCCTTCCCCTCTCACTATGAGCTTTTTCCCAGTATCATTCTTGATGACTTCCACATGTTCAAGTGAAAGGATTTTGTTCACTGTGTAGTATCCCAAAAAATGTGGGGATGTTTCAATTGGTTGGTAGATTAGCATCACTTTATCCCCTGGTGAGAAGCCTTTAGTGGGGATTTTCTTGTTTCTCCATCCTCTTGGCACTTTTTCTTGGGATTCTTTTCTTTTTCAGGAGGTGGTTCAGGTTTTGAAGTCTCACTTTTTAGAAGGTCCTTGCTGAGAATCTCAAATGCAGGCTTTGGTTGTAGTTTCTCCTTGATTCTTTGAGCTTGTTGTACCACTTCTACCTCTTCCTTTTCTTTCCAGCAGGAGCTTAAGTGCATTGGGAATATCTCATCAGGTGCTTCCTTCAAGTTTGGATCTATGGAATCAATCTTCATACATTCTTCCTCTTGAGTGGAATCTTACAAATTCTTGAAGACATGGAACACTATATGCTCTTCGTGCACCCTTAGCATCAATTCTCCTTTTTCAACATCTTAATGCTCTGGCCGTGGCTAAGAAGGTCTCCCTAGGATGATGGGAGTGTTGTCATCTTCCTCCATGTCTTGGATGACAAAGTCAGCTGGGAGGAAAAATTTGTCCACTTTTACCAATACATTCTCTACAACCCCAAGTGCTTGCTGAATGGATTTGTCCGCCATTTGAAGGGCTATCTGTGTGGGTTTCAGTTCATGAATTTGAAGCTTCCTCATCAAGGATAGAGGCATCAGATTTATACTTGCACCAAGGTCACAGAATGCTCTCTCAATCATCATGTTGCCTATTGTGCAGGGGATATGAAAGCTCCATGGGTCTTTCATCTTCTTTGGCAACTTTTTCTGGATGATGGCACTACACTCCCTGGTCATCACAACTGTTTGTCCTTCTTTCAAGGATCTTTTTTCTTCAACAATTCCTTCATGAACTTAGCATATAGTGGCATCTGTTCAAGTGCTTCTATGAAGGGGATGTTGATGTGCAGTGTCTTGAATATCTCTAAAAATTTGGAGTATTTCTCCTCTTTGTTTTCTCTCTTGAGTCTTTCAGGATATGGTAGCTTTGGTGGGTCTGCTCTCACTGCATCCATCTTAGTTGCTTTATCACTTTGTGTGGAAGTTTCGTGCTCCTGCCTTTGTTCCTTCACTTCTTCTCTTAAGCCTTCTTAGTTATGTTCTCCCTGAGTGATGGCTTCTTTCTCCACTTACTTTTCACTTCTCAAAGTGATTGCTTTACATTCCTCCCATTTGATGGCTTTTCTTGTGTCCCTTGGGTTGTCTTCAGTGGTACTAGGGAATGCATTTGCTCGCTTTTCACCTATCTCTGTGATTTGTTTAGCCATTTATCCCATTTGCCTTTCAAGATTCCTCATCGTGACCTCTTGTTGCTCTTGTCCTTTGGCTAGACTTTGTGTATTCTGAGCCAGTGCTTGTGTGGTTTGGGTAAGGGCTTGCAAGGTTGCTTCAAGATTTAAGATCCTAGTTTCCTGATGGTTAATAGGTGGCATGTTGGGGTATGATTGTTGTTGCTGGAAGTTGTTTGGGGAATTGAGGTGGGTGTTTTGTGAGTTATTGTGGGGTTGATGATTTGTGTTCTATGGGTTTTTGTATTGGTTAGTGTTATTGGAGGAGTGATTTTGGTTGTTTGTGTTGTGGGAATTATTGGAGTTGTGGTTCCTCTGCCATTGACTTTGATTGTCACCCCACCTCAAGTTAGGATGGTTCCTCCATGATGAATTGTATGTATCACCATGAAAGTCATTTTGAGAGGAACTTGAGTTGTTGTGCATATACTGAACTTGCTCTGGTTGCTGCTTAATGTTTCCTTCTTCGGTTTGGCCCCACTCATTTGAAGGTTGGCTTGATGTGTTTACTGCAGCCACTTGAAGTCCCTCTATGCTCTTTGCCATCATCTCCATTTGTTGTTGGATTTGTTGTTGCATCAATTTGTTCTGTGCCAAGATAGTGTCCACACCTTCAAGCTCTAATATGCCTTTCTTTGGAGCTGGTTGGCGTTGCCTTTGATGAGCATAGAAGTATTGATTGTTGGTCACAGTGTCTATGAGATTCTGAGCTTCTTCAGCTGTCTTCAGTAGTTGTAGTGAACCTCTTGCAGAGTAATCCAAGGCCTCTTGAGCTTTTAGAGTCAAGCCCTCAAAGAAATTCTGAAGTCTGTCCCATTCACTAAACATATAAGGTGGATATTTCCTAATCAAGGCTTTGTATCACTCCCATGCCTCATAAAGTGATTCTCCATCCATTTGAGTGAAAGTCTGCACTTCTTTCTTCAACCTGAATTTGCTCTAAGAGCGCTACGTTCTTCTACAAAGCACCATACATGACCAAGAGCGCCTGCGATAAACGGAGCGAAAAAATTCAGCTGGCGACGCGTACGCGTCGGTGTGATATTTCAGAAGGAGCATGCAAACGCGTGAATAAGGCGCAGCGTGGATGTGATATTTTGCAATTCACGCGTACACGTGGGAGGAGCGCTCTTAACGTGAATGCTACGCTCTTAAAATGAGCGCTGCAAAGGACGCGTACGCATGGATGACGCGTATGCGTCAATGAGCCAAAATGCAAAGGACGCGCACGTGTATAGGATGCGTACACGTGGGTGCCTGAGCGCTACGCTCTCCTCAAAATGCTATGTTCTCTTGGGAGAAGAATTTTGGTTCAATTAATTTCGTTCCAAGCCCATTTTCATCAAGCAAGCAAGTCCACAGTTATTACTCAATCAAGGCCACAAGATTCATCTAGAATAGTTAATTTTCATTTGATTGTAATTTGTTTTGAATTTCATTTCACTTTATAATTTAGGTTAGCTTATATATAGGTCTTAGTTTTCATAAGAAAAGTACCATGCAAGGCTGGAGGATTAGAGACTCCAGAGCTCTCTTGGAGGATTAAAGACTCCAGAGAGCTTAGTTTAGAATTTCCTTTTCTCTTTCTAGACTTTTAATTTTCAGTTGTAATTGAATTCCGTTGGGTTTATGCAATTTAAATTTCTTACACTTCTCTTCTGCAATTTCCTCTTCTGAACTTTTACATGTTTATTGTCTATGCAATTTAATTTCCCTGCACTTTTGCTTCTCAGCCAATTTACTTTCTACGAATTTTAGATTTCCTGCACTTTGAGCTATGATCCACTGAACCCCAATTTATTAGTGGGAGGAGCTCTATTTTAATTCTAATGGATTAATAAACATCTTCTTCTTCTCAATTCATCTGGATAGCTAAGAAATAACTTCTATTTTGATTGAGGTTCATTCACTCCGGAAGGGGGTTTGAATCTGTAAATTTCCATATGAGCTTCGGAAGGGGAATCATGGAAATTAGAACTGAAGCTCTGTTTCTCACAATTCTCTTGATTAATACCATTCGGGAGGAATTGAGATCTTGAGAGTCTGTGTGGCTTATGGGTGAGAAAAAATGCTTAACCTCTTCTCATGACAATTGGATTAAGGAATTGGCGAGATTGATTGTGATTAGAGAGATTGGATTGCCAAGGAATTGGAATCCAATCAATTTCAATCTGCCATAGATCTATTCATATGATTGAGAAGGAAGTTGAGATCTATTTGATTTATGATGGATTATGATACCTCCAATCCCTGATGAATCTCTATTTCTGTCATTTTTCATTTGATTGCTTTGAATTTTATTAAATTGTTTTCATGTAATGCTTTGTCTTCATTCTGTTAATCCATCCCCACTTAATTTATCACTATCAGCTTAACTAAATTCATCACACACTAAAGTTTCTTGATCCATCAATCCCTGTGGGATCGATGATAAATGTCCAAATGCACGGGTTCAGATTTCACAATGAAAATAGGATTTGTCCGTTGCAAGTATAGTCCAAACCCAACAATTGAGCATCAATCAAATATTTAAATTCAAATCAAAACATAAACCAAGAGTAATTAAACCTCGGGTCGTTCTCCCTAGGAATGCAAATGAAATGTTACTTCTTTCGGTTATGAAGGGAACAAAAAAAGGGGTTTGAAATCAAAGAACAAAATATTAAAAGAACTAAGCAATGATCAAAATTGTAATTAATGCAATTAAAGGGAAGTGAGATCAAAACTAGTAAAAATGCTATAAACGCAATAAAAGAACCTTGACTTGGGAATGAGGATCCAAGAAATCCTATCATGGCCATAACCACAACTATGGTAATTGTTCACACCCTGGGCCGAGCTATCCAATCCGAGATGTTCAGTGACAAAGCGACCGACCTCTTCAGGTCAGGCTATCTGACCTCTTCTCAAAGAGGTCGGCCAAATCGACAGGAAAGCCCAATAAAGGGCCCAAATAGAGGAACACGGCCCAAATCCACCGGCCGTCCAAGCCTATAGAGATAAGGGCGGTTCCTTTGAAGATAAGCTGACCTCAACTCAAAGATAAAGATAAGATAAGATAACTAACTTATCTTATCTAGAAAGGTCAGCCTACACCACTATAAATACACTGGGGCACCCAGGTATAACTCATACTCTGATTCTACAATAAACTTGCTTAATACCCGTGCTAACTTAAGTATTGGAGTCTCTTGCAGGTACCCCCCACCCTCCGGTGACCAAGGATCAAAAGTGAAGCCAGTCCAACAAGTCGGACACAACAGCTCCGGCCGCCAGCAGCCAGCCGGACACGTCATCTCCGACCAGTATAGGAGATCTCATCCGAGATCGGCCTACAGTTTCAGGTAACCCTTGGAACATTGGCACCGTTGCCGGGGAACCTGGAAGTCATCCCATCCCCATGGCGGACGACCATGACAACGACCACGATTCAAATCTAGAGGACAGAACGCCGCACAAAAATGCGGACGCTACACCAAAGGATACTCCAGAATCTAACGGAGACAAAAACTCATCAAATCCAAAAGTAATAGAAGCACTTCAAAATCGTTTAAAGCAACTTGAAAAAGAAATCCAGCATCAACGAGAAGTGGGCAAGGATCTACAAAGAGAGGTAAGGCGACGTCGAGAGCTAGAAGACAAAATTCTACAACTCGAAGCCGATCTCAAAGCAAAGGCTACCCGGACCACCCCTGAGGACAATTCACGCAAAGATTAAGATCCATTCACTAGGGACATCATGAAAACTAAAATTCCTAAGGACTTCAAAATCCCAGATATGACTCTATATGATGGCACTACAGATCCCAACCATTACCTCAGCAACTTCAGAAGCAGAATGTACCTCACCGACGCCTCGGACGCTGTTTGCTGCAAAGCTTTTCCAATGACCCTCACGAAGACAGTAATTAGATGGTTCGACAACTTACCTCCGAAGTCCATCTCAAGCTTTAACGACCTAGCCAAAAAATTCCTGGCCAGATTCTCCATCCAAAAAGACAAGGCCAAGCACGCCTCCAGTCTACTAGGAATCAGACAAGGAGATCGGGAAAGTCTTCGCAACTACATGGAGAGATTCAACAAAACATGCCTAGACATACAAAGCTTGCCAACAGAGGCCACCATCGTGGACCTCATCAATGGCCTACGAGAGGGACCTTTCAGCCAATCTATATCGAAGAAATATCCCACATCTCTGGATGAGGTGCAGGAGCGAGCGGAAAAATATATTAACATGGAAGAAAACTCTCGGAGAAATCTCAAATTCTGGATTCTCCTACCGAGATAAAGATAAAGAATCCAAAAAGAAGGAAGATCTACAAGGGGAGAAAATTAAAAAATATCATAATTACACCCCTCTTAGGGTATCCCTGGTAGATGTCTACAAAGAAGTCTGCCATACGGAGAAGATACCCCCAGCTCGACCACTCAAAGGCAAAAGAGGAGGAGGAAATCGGAACAAATACTATGAATATCACCGAGTCCGAGGGCATTCCACCAACGAATGCGTCGACTTAAAAAACATCATAGAAAAATTAGTAAGAGAAGGAAAACTAGATCGGTTTCTGGCCACCCGAGATGATGATCAAAGAAAGAGAAGAAGGGAGGAAGATGTCGGACGAGTCGAGCGATCACCTCGTACGCCAGAAAGACATGTCCATATGATACACGGAGGATTTGTAGGAGGAGAAATCTCCAAATCATCCCGCAAAAGATATCTCAAAGAAGTATATCATGTCGAAGGAAAGGAGGTAGCTCCTGACATCCCTGCAATCACATTCAACAAAGAAGATGCATCCGGTATCATCTCAGGATACGACGACACCATGGTCATCACCATCATACTGGCAAACGCCAATCTCCACCGCACATTAATAGACCAAGAGAGCTCCGCCGACATCTTATTCAAAACTGCCTTCGACAAGCTCGGCTTAGAAGAAAAGGAGCTTAGAGCATACCCTAACATCCTGTTCAGACTAGGAGATACCCCAGTACAACCGTTGGGATACGTGTCACTACATATAACCTTCGGAAAAGGGAACCAATCCCGAACACTCAAGATAGACTACATCGTAGTCGACGTAAGTTCAGCCTACAATGCCCTAATAGGTCGGACAACACTAAATCAACTCGGCGCAATAGTCTCAACTCCACACCTATGCATGAAATTCCCAACTACAGAAGGGATAGCCACAATAAAAGCAGATCAAAAGATGGCACACCGTTGTTATAACGAAAGTCTAAACCTCAGAGGCAGAGGACAAGAGTTCCATACAATTGAGCTTGGTGGAGTTCAGAGACGAGAAGAACTCCGTCCACAGCCCGAAGGAGAAATAGAGAAAGTTCAGATCGGAGATACCTCGGATAAAACAACTAATATTGGCACGATCCTGAAGGGAGACGCAAAAGAATTACTGGTACAGTTCTTACGAGATAATGTCGATCTCTTTGCATGGAAAGCTGCAGACATGCCATGCATAGACCCAAGCTAATGAGTCACAAGTTGGCGGTATATCCAGGATCTCGGCCGGTACAGCAGAAACGAAGAAAACTTGGGCCAGAACGATGCCAAGCTGTGGAAGAACAGGTACAAGCACTACTGGAGGCAGGATTCAGAAGAGAAGTCAAGTACCCACTATGGCTAGCTAACGTCGACTTGGTGAAAAATCAAATGGGAAATGGCGAATGTGCACCGACTACACCGATCTCACCAAAGCCTGCCCAAAAGATCCTTACCCACTCCCAAGTATCGATGCTTTGGTAGATGCTTCATCTGGATATAGATACTTCTCGTTTATGGATGCATATTCTGGATACAACCAAATCCCCATGTATCCACCAGATCAAGAAAAGACCTCGTTTTTAATGCTAAAAGCAAATTACTACTACATTGTGATGCTTTTCGGTCTCAAGAATGCGGGAGCTACGTATCAAAGGCTAATGAATAAAGTCTTTTTAGATCATATCGGAAAGATCAAGGAAGTCTACGTGGACGACATGTTAATAAAGACACAAAGCGAAGAGACATTACTGTCCGACCTGGCTCAAGTGTTCGACACTATAAGGAAGCATGACATGCGACTCATGTAACGACCCAATTTCTGGTACGTCATGATCATACTAGAAACTAAGCGCTA